>NC_034590.1:88450550-88513957 GCF_900095145.1 Mus pahari | reverse complement strand
AAAAAAAAAAAAAAAAAAAAAAAAAAAAAAAAAAAAAAGAAAACTAACTCTTCATCCCTCGCTGCACTTATGCATAGATAACTCCTCTATGTGTGCAAAAGAGAAACTGCTTGCTAAGAAACTGGCCTCAGTGGGGGAGGATGAGCCTAACCCTGCAGAGACTTGATGTGGGGGAGGGGAGTGATACCTAGAGGGGGCTTCTCTTCCTCAAGGGAGAAGGAAAAGGTGGAATGGAGGAGGATCTGTGTAAGAGGGTACTAGGAAGAGAGGGGGTGCTGGTGTTGGGATAAATAAGTAAATTTAATTTAAAAAAAAAGAATGTGCGAGTTGCGAGTTTTGTGTGTAACAACATACTTCAATAAATAAGATATACAGGTTAAAAAAAAGAAAGAAATGTGGGGCTAATGAGAAGCTAGCTGGAGAGGATAAAATGCCTGACAGTGGCTGACCCTAAGGACAGAGGGAAAGGGTAAAGGGACAGGCAGACTGGACACTCCCCTTCACTATAATCTCTCGGGCAGTTTCATTTTAAAAGGCAGGGCCACTACCACTCTTCTATGATTAGGAGTGTCAACTCAAGCTGACATGTGGATATAACTTTGACTCGGATATGATCTTGACTAAGAACAAAGATTATATCATGTCTTCCAGTTACAGGCATGAGGGTATTCTATGAAAATGGTTTACTAGAGAAAATTTGTATACTAATATATTGGAAAAAATTTAAGAGAATAAAGTTGACATACAGAGATATAAACACATCTCAACCACCTCAGATACCAGATGGAGCACATCCCTTCTCTGAGGTGTTTCTGGCTTCTAAGAGTTCTGGATTTTGGAGTATTTGTGTATATAATACATAGTGCCATGTCTTGTGGAAGGGACCCCAAGTCTAAACACAGAATCCCTATGTGCTTGATACACATAGGAATTCTGTGTTTAGACTTGATGTGCACAGAACTTTCAGTAACTTTACACAGGAAACAGTCATCTTATGGAACTGTCCAGTCATAGCTTCACAACAAATTTCAGGTTTTACAAAGTTTTGGACCTGGAGGTTGGAGATGTCTGATTTGTGTTGAAATTAGGCTTCTTAGACATTTCTTTTGAAAACAGTACAGAAGCTGATTAGCCCATCAATTCCTTGGGGAAAACAAATCTAGAAAATCAACACTAAGCCATCTTTATCATGGTACATTTCTCCCCCTGTTACGCCCCAACTCCCCTACCCCCCAAGCATTTGGCAATGTGCAAACTCAGTGGCCCGCCAAAGCTCCAAGTCTGCAGCCCTTATCTTTGGAACACACCCGGACAAACGCAGCCGTCTTTCTGGAGTGGTTTCCCTTCATGACTTTCCTTGTTTCCATTGCCAGCCGGTTCACACTCTAGGTTGTGAGAAGACAGTAAAACAGAAATGGTAATGAATGACCACAACCTGACTTAACATCTTCCGGAGGATAGGATTCGGGCTGACAGACATCAGTGAGGCAGACAAGCAGACATAGACTGAGGATAAGCAGGTGTCCCTGGACACTGAGGCAGGTTAGGTCGTTGTGGCTTGAGCAAACACCTCCAAGACACAGGAAAAAAGGCACTGGCTGTGTTGGTCATGTGTAACAATGAGCATAACAAATTATTCTTTCTGCTTTAATGAATAGCCAGGGTTCATTTACCCCATTTCCGGAAGTTCTATATTCCAAGGAAACTTCCAAATCTAGTAGTACCCAGCAATGTAACCACATGGTGCTAATACTAACAGCAATAACTGTTATTACTCGTTTTTCAGCTGACACACACCACTAGCTCATTAGATCTTTAGAACCCTATGGGGTAGGCGCTATGACCAACCCCCTCTTTATAGATAAAAGTCTCTAGATTTATATCTTATAATGATTTGTGCAAAATAACATACTAAGAAGAAATAAGTACATACAGAGTGTTATTCTTCTTCAATAGTTATTAATCGATTAAAAAGAATGATGGAAGTTTTGGTGCCCAAACTGTGTGCCATGGCAGCCCCAGAGAGCTGCAATCAAGGGCAGTAAGGGACAGTAAGCAATTGTTGGATGTTGCGCAAAGTGCTGATGTGGTATATAGCTCATGACTCAAAACTGCACTGAATTTCATCCCTTGTAGCCAGGCTTTGGCAGCTACAGTGATAAAGGCAAGTACTATGCAAAGCAAAAACATGTGCACTCATGCGTGTGTGTGTGTGTGTGTATGTGTGTGTGTGTGTGTGTGTGTGTGTGTGTGCTGTCAAGCACGCACACACTTCAGCAAGCAGTGGCTACCATTGTGCAGGCGACAAGCTTCTGTCCTGCTAGATGCAGGGATAGAACCCAGAGGCTCACACATAAACGCTGCCCCTGGGCTCCACACCCAGTCTGTTCCTCTTTCAACATATATACATATATGATATTATTATTTTACTGTTTCTGAAGTTTTTCAAGCTGTTAGCTGTTTAATAATAACCAGAACCAGTCAGGTGTGGTGGTGCACGCCTTTAATCCCAGCACTTGGGAGGCAAAGGCAGGCAGATTTCTGAGTTTGAGGCCAGCCTGGTCTACAAAGTGAGTTCCAGGACACCCAGAGCTATACAGAGAAACCCTGTCTCGAAAAACCAAACCAACCAACCAACCAAATAATAATAATAATAATAATAATAATAATAATAATAATAATAATAACCAGAACCGTCACTAATTCTTTTGACCCAGGGGTCACTAAGATTGCAGAATGCTAACCCAAGAAAGCATAGAGACAAGGGCCTCAGGCTACCTGCCCGTCAGTGGACTCACTGCAGACCACTTTACTCTTGTCACTATCATGCAGAAATGAGAGTACACAAATTTCTGAGAAGCCTGGGGCAGGGCAGGGGGAGGTTAGACAAGAAGAAAGAAAATCAATGAAACGTAAAAAGAAAGAAAAAATGACTATGAGTGCTCAAAAACTTAAGCAAAGCTGTGGACCTATCAGTCTCCGAGAAACCACCTTTCCAGCCCAGGAGAGCAGCAGGAGGGTGGGTGCTCGGAGAATCACAGACTACAAGCCAGCTGTTCCCAGAACTCGGGGTGTAGCCGTGGTGCTGTAGAGGCAGGAGGACCAGGAGCTCAAAGCAAACCTCAGCTACATAGTGGATTTGAGGCCAGCCCGGGCTACATGAGACCTTGCCTCAACTACAGGAACACTCCCAAACTGAGCTCGTATGTGGTGTACTGATAATCAGTCAACACTCACTGAAAGAACACATGACAAGAGTGCTCACATGGATCAACTGCACAAGAACAGGTTCCAGGTTGCAAAACATCGACCTGGACTCGACGTAAAAGCTGAGCTGCTGTTCAAAATCACGGCCAAAGGACACCTAGAGTCAAAGAGAGAGAGAGAGATGTAACAAGGTACAGTCTGTGTTGCTATTAGTGGGAAGACAAACGAGTGCATGCCTTCACAGTCATGCATGTGCACGCGTGCGTGCACACACACACACACACACACACACACACACACACACACTCATTCACTCTTTCTCCCTGACCACAAAGGTCTCGTGTCCCTACCTCCCAAGTAGACCTGAAATACCCCTTGAGCAGCCCAGCTCTGGGCAAGGACAAGAAGTCCAAGGACACAAAATAGAAGCTGGGCAAAAATAGAATTTCCCAGACTGGGAATCATGGAATTTTCACATAAATTGGGTCCCTGGGAGCCATTTGTCACAGGGGCTTCCCTGAGACAGGTCACATCCGACTGTTTCCCGATGGGGGCCTGACTTCAGCAGCTCCTGGTGGCAGCCAGGGCCACAAAGGAAGTTTCTCCACCATAGCCCCTTGGCACCCCTTCCCTTGGCTTTATGGAAAGCTGGACAGTAGGAGGGTCCCCTTCTCCTCAGAGCAGCTTCCTGTCCCCATAGTACGAGAGGCTCACACCTGACTCCCTGTGATGCAGCAACCTTCAAGGGCTGAAGAAGAGAAACTGCCCTGGGTCAGCATGGTGTGTAAGTCAGGAGGAAGGACAGGCACTCCGTAAATACCCCCAGGTCCATCTTCTACCCGGGAACAGAAAGGCTGAGTGAATTTTTATCAAAATTGACTGCACCCATAGAACCAATGGGCAACTTTACCCTGCTGCTGAGCAGGTCACTGTTTCTCAACAGTGGATTCTGCTGTTTTACTAAAATAGAGGATTCCAAGCCAGGTGTGTGAGGTGCAACTATAATCCTAAAACTGAGGCAGGAGGACTTCTTCAGTCCAGAAGTTCAAGGCCAGCCTCAGCAGCACAGGAAGATCTCAGTAACGCCCAGAATTAAGATGAGTCAGGGCAGCAAACGACAGGATGTTCCCATAAATGACTGAAGCAACCCTTCCCAGTGTGGGATCTCCATTGGGCTCTTCCCATCAGGCTGTGAGGTCTCTTCACCTCCTCTCCCTCACAGATGACCCTGGGCCTCACTTTGACCTACAGAACTCAGCAGAATAGAGCGAAGGGTCACTGTATATCTAAGGCTTGGCTTCCTGCAGCCTTGAGCTTCCATACTTTACCCCCGTGAAAGACAGCATGATGGGAGTTATAAAAACAAAACTACTAGATGACAAGACATGAGTGGATAGGGAAAAAGAGTCATCCAGCAACAGCCTTGGAAGGTAAGCAAGGTGCTCATGCATACTCAATCAAGCCATATGGGCTGGCACCCTTTGGAGACGCCCGGCTGTCCAGTCAACCTACGGATGTACAAACAAACTAAGAGAACAAGCCAGATGACAGCTGCTGAGGGAGGGAGTCAGCGTTCGTGGTAATATGCTCATGTTCTAGTAAATAATTCCATACTCAAGCTCATGCAAGGAACACTAATGGAACTCAGTGTGTCACAAAAAATCAAAATGAAAGTAAGATACAGACTTGTTGGGAAGGGTGGAGGGAGTGGGAGGGAGATGAGACAGGGTGATGGGGAGATACAAACAAAATACAATATTTATATCTATATACTCATCAAATAGGAAAAAACAAAGGAAGCAGTGAGTCCAAGCTCCCACACTTAGGAAAACTGCCATGCAGCAGTACATGAATACAAGGGACATGTACGCACACATGGCATTCTGCCCAGAGATCCACAGAACAGCTGTTTCCTCTCCATTCTTGGTCTTTATGATTTGGGTCACCAGGGCTCTCTCAGGCCTCCTAAGCTGCGATGGTTAATCACGACTGTCAACTTAGTATACTGAGTTTAGAATCGATAGGGAAATAGGCCTCTGAGATATTTACCAAGTATTATCAAGATTGGGTAAATAAAGATGAAAAGATCAACCCTAAATGTAGGCAGTACCTGTCTTCCTTGGGCTGGGGTCCCAAAGTACAGAAGGAGAAATTGCTAAGCAAAAGCATTTCTGCTGGGCTGGAGAGATGGCTCAGTGGTTAAGAGCACTGACTGCTCTTCTGAAGGTCCTGAGTTCAATTCCCAGCAGCCACATGGTGGCTCACAACCATCCGTAATGAGATCTGATGCCCTCTTCTGGTGCATCTGAAGACAGCTACAGTCTACTTAGATATAGTAATAAATAAATCTTAAAAAAAAAAAAAAAAAAAAAAAAAAAAGCATTTCTGCCCCCTGCCCCTCTCTGTACTTGACTGTGGACACAAAGGGATGGTGGCTTCAAGTTCCTAGCTTGGTGACATCACCACCACCATCACTATCCTGATGGACTGTACTCCTAAACTATGAGCTGAAAGAAACTCTTCCCTGCTTACGTTGCTTTTATCAGAAATTTGGTAACCAAAGAAAAATGTAACTAGTACACAAGTTAATCCAAAAAGCTCCAGTCCCAGAACACACAAGAACCCATCTTGCTAGGCCATGGGGTTGGAAGTAAGCCTGCACAGGACAGAAATCAAGGGAGAAGAGGGTGGAACTGAAGATGACACAGACAGGAGTTGGGGGGCAGAGGAGACCCCAGGTCCAGCCACTCCCCAGGAGCGTTCAACTATACTTTGTTGAAGGAGCCAGTAAGTCCCTGTTCTACCTTCCCACTGACTTTCCCCACACTCAGCTTATCCTGGCTCTCTCTGCCCCCAGGGGAGCCTTGGCAAACATACGGAATTTCTAATTCCATCTTATCTCAGTAAAAATGAAAGGCACTGGGGAATACACTGTAAGCCACTCTGCGCAGAGGGGATAAACATTACCTCATGTTCCCAAGTGAACTGAAGCGTCTTTCCCACAGACTTACCATTTTTATAAATCCATTGATCAAATGGGCCAGCATCCTTTTCTCATCTTCAAGAGTGAGAGCACTAGGATCAATAATGGTGCATAATTAACCCAGGGGCAGCAAATGCAGCCTCTGAAGAGAAGAGCACCAGAGGTAGGCGCTTTAACTAGCCAAGGCGCCTGTGCAATTTCCAGATGCAGAAACTCCCAACAGGCTGTCTGTCTGTCCTCAGATAGAAGTGTTAACCATGGGCACGCAATTCAAATGTCTGTCTCCTCTCCCTAAAGACACCCTGCTGTTCTGAAAGTGTCTTTATCAACAGCACAAAAAAAAAAAAAAAAAAAAAAACAAAAAAAACTCAGGAAACCGAAAGGACCAACTTTACACAGAACGTATGTTCAAAGCATACCTGGAATTAACATTCCTTCAAAACAAAAAAAAAAAAAAAAAAAAAACCAAAAACAAAAACCTTTCTCTTCTTTGGAATTCAGGCAGCAAGCTCTAATATCAGAGTTTTATATATATTTCAGAGAAAACCTGGCATCTTCTCATTTTCAAAAACTTCAACCACATACCAAAGGACTAACAAACACCCACACCCTTGCCATCAAGTGCCTACCATCTCCTGCCTGTTTGTTTCCCTGTGACGACCCATCCCTACCTCCACCCAGCAATCCACCTTATTTTTGCATGCATTTGAAAACAGATATCATGTATAACTGACAGAAAATTTAACACAAATATAAATTTCCAATTTTGAGTCTAGTTGATTATATATACAAATAGTTCCCCAAATTCATTTTTGTTTGTTTTGTTTTTTTCCAAGACAGGGTTTCTCTGTGTAGCCCTGGCTGTCTTGGAACTCACTCTGTAGACCAGGCTGGCCTCAAACTCAGAAATCCGCCTGCTTCTGCCTCCCAAATGCTGGGATTAAAGGGGTGCGCCACCACTGTCCGGTCCCAAATTCATTTTTAAAGTTTTTAAAAATGTGGCATTGGTGGTTGAGATCAGTAGCAGAGTGCTGGCCTAGCACTCTGCAAGGCCTTGGGTTTAATCTCCAGGAACAAAAATAAACAGGAATGAAAGTTTCGTTTGGCTCATTATAAGGGAAAATAAGTTTCAGTAAACACTACATTTTCTTTTGACATTCAGTGTGTCCTAGGTTCTTTTTGTTTTTAGTATTTGAAACAGGGTCTCACTAT
Source organism: Mus pahari (assembly GCF_900095145.1). NCBI lineage: Eukaryota > Metazoa > Chordata > Mammalia > Rodentia > Muridae > Mus > Mus pahari. The sequence goes on along the minus strand of NC_034590.1, from coordinate 88,506,555 downwards.
ATGACCCAGGCTGGCCTCCTGCCTGAGCATCCAGAGAACTGGACTTACAAGTGTATGTTCAGCAGCATGCTTGGTGCCCTGTAGTTAGTTCTTTAAGATTGCATCTTCCAGCCTTCCTCGTTGCTGATAAAGTGGATGCAGGTCAAGTGTGACTCTTCCATGCATTGTCCCTCAGAGAAAGCTGCTATTCTTTAAGGCATGGACTGTGGACTGGTGAGGTAGGCTACCTTCCAGCAGGGAGATGGGTAGCAAGGCTCAGGGATGGTACAGCAACAACATGGAAGGAACTGGACCCTTGAGTGAATCCCTAAGAGCCATCAGTGTGCACTGTGGTCTTTTGAGCCAAACACTACCTTGCAAATGTAAGTGCATATGCGCTTTTATTTCTATTTTTGCTCAATTAAAGTCTACTGGGCTCATTTATTATGAAAATGTATTATTACTGGTGTTGTCAAGACAAAGTCCCACCATGTAGTCTGACTTTGAGCTTGTCATCTTTCTGCCTTAGTCTTCCAAGTTCTGGGATTACTAGTGTATGCCTCTGCACCTGGCAAAGGTATAATACTGATAACATTTGGATGTTTATAACTACTCATGAATTTGAAGGCACAGTTATAAAGATTCTAAAATTAAAAGGAGGGGAGCGCATCCTGTGGATGATGAAGTTCCAAAGCAACTTTCTCCATCCATAAAACACTCCTCAGTGAATCAAGCTGCTGTGTAAAAATTCTTTGGAGACTAAAATAGCTACAAATAATGTACAGGATGGAAATATGATTATAAATACAAAAACCTAAAACGCAAAAGGGGATAGCTCATCCTTTGACGGAAAGGCTCGGTCTGAGGCTAGACTCGAGCTTTCAACAACCTGGGCACATAAAGCAATGTAAGAAATGAAAGCTAGGAAGGATGGCTCAGCGGTTGCCAGCACGGGCTGTTCTTCCCGGGGAGCCACATTCAATTCTCAGAACCCAAATGCAGCTCACAACGGACTGCAACTCCAGCTCCCAGAGATCTGTCACCCTCACACAGACAAAAACACCAATTCGCATAAAATAAACCATTTTCTTAAAAAAAGAAATGAAGCTATGGTCATTTGCATGTTCAGTAACAAGCTAAGTGTAAGATAAAGAGGCTGGCTGGGTGAGCTGTCACTATACTAATACTGCCCTAAGAAATGAGGTCACTTGCACAAGAGTAGCCTCTTCTTCCAATAGAAACCTCTCTGAGAACATAATACACTATCTCATTTCTCTTCTGAAGGTTGGCTTATACGCCTGGCTCTATAGGACTGGAATATTCTTGTCAATAGGAGTGTGTGTGCACTCGCACATGCATGCAGAGAATACAGAGACTGATGACAAGCGTCTTTGTCCGTTGTACTGCACCTGTTTTGAGCAGGGTCTCACTGAACCTGGAGCTTCTCCGTTCTGATAGCTGGGCTGGCTTGGGGGAACCCACCTGTCTCTGCACCCCCACCAGTGAGGTTAGAGATGTGCACAGCAGCATCTGGTTTTTACATGGATGCCAGGAACCCAAACCCAGGTCCTCGTTTGCACAACAGGCATATTATCAACCAAACCATCCCCCAGCCCCTGTGAGCAGATATCTCTTTTCATTTTTCTTGTTTTGTGTGTATGTATATGAGTCTGTACGAGTTCACATGCACCATGTGCACACAGAAATCTGTAGAGGTGAGAAGAGGATTTCAGATCTCCTGGCACTGGAGTTATATGAGATCTTGAGCCAACAGCTGGGTCGTAGGACTCAAACCCAAGTCCACCACAAGAGCAAGAACACTCTGATTCCGTGCACTCTCTCTCCAGCCCCAGTTTTCGGGACTATAGATCAGATCAAGCTGTTTGCAGCAGCTGCTTACAGATGTCCCCCCTAGTGCACCCAGTCACACTGCAATTCGGTTTAAGATCAGCTTACTTCACAGAGTCGTGCATAGTCTTGCAAATGTGCAAAAGGGCATTGAGGATGACAGGGTCCTTGGTTGGCTCCTGCTGGTGCCTAGGAGACATTAAGAGACAATTGTAAGAGCTCTGTCCACGGCCATGAAAGAACGGGTTGGGTTCTCGCCAGCTATGCATGTCTAGGAATCCCAGTGCATCTGTTAGGTGAGTTCCTCTGGTTTGCTCTCAGTTGTTCTGTAAGTCACAAGGTGCTCCTTATAGACTGGACTGCCCTTCCTTGCAAAATCACAGCCAAGTTTTACTACATGTAACACCTTCTGCAGCTGCCCACAACCCGCACAAAAGTTAAATGCCAGACAAAACGTGACATAAGAGGACAAACTCTCAACATGAACCTTCATGTAAAGTAGGTGTGTTCATTCCAAGTATAATAAAGATAAAGCTGTCAATATTAATCTTTAGGAAAGAATGCATTTAAAGATTTTATTCATTTTTCATGGTATGTATTTGTGTGGGTAGGTGTAGGCACACTGTAGCACGTATGTGGAGGTCAGAGGACAACTCTAGGGATTGAACTCGGGTTATCAGGTTTGCGCAACGAGTGCCTTACCCCATGAATCAGGCCAGGAATTAATATTCTAGAAAGGTAAGCAGAGGGCCAGGCTGGCTACGTGGGTAAAGGCGGGTGCCGCTGTGCCTGACAACCCACGTGGTGGAAGGAGAAAATTCACTCAAGCTCCCTCTGCCCTCCCCATCTGCACTGCAGCATATGCGCACGCGCGCGCGCACATACACACACACACACACACACACACACACACACACACACACACACACACACGGCTACATGCACGCGCACACACATGTACATACACACATATACACATACCTGCACTTGTGCACACATACATGCACATGCACACACAGAGAGAAATAAATGTAACTAAATTTTTTTTAAATGAGAAAAAGATAAAACTAACTCTTAGAGTATTTTGGAATAACATTAAACTCAATTTTCTAAACTCACCCATACTTATGTACTTCCTATTTAGATCAATTTTCATTTTACAATGTAGCCTTCCCCTATGAGAACTGATCCGAAATCACCAATAAACTGAACTAGTTACATGTTGTCCACTACATTCAAAATCAGTGTGTAACTTTAAAAGCGGGCTTCATCCGTGTCCACAAAGTGTCGCTGTCGTCTCTCCTTCCTCCAGACTGTCACTGTCATCCGTCCTTCTTCCACTACGGCACACTCTCAGTTCCTGTCTCTGTATTTCACCCACCCTCCTCCCTGAATTTCTCATGTCTTTTCTTTCGGCCTCATCACTTAGGAGGTTGAGGGGTTTGGTCTTAGTTTGGGGGTTTCTGAGATAGAATCTGGTTGTGCTGCCCAGGCTGGTTTCAAATTCTAGGGCTTAAGCGATCCTCCTGCCTCAGCTTCCTGAGTATCTAGAACTGCAGTCCCATGCCGCCATGCACATGAGGGCAAAGTTACAGGTTTCCCAGTTCTAGAACAATGTGCATATATGATAGGCTCTTGGCATACTTGCGTGGGACACTCTCCACTGTTTTACAGGCATTTCATGTATCTGTTTGGGTAGATAATGTTCTATCTTGAATACTTGATGCTTTAGAATCAAAAAAAAAAAAAAACTAACTAAATTAAAATTAAAGTGATGGGAAGAAGGCTTGGCAGGTAACACTGCTTGCTGTGCAAGCATGAAGACTGGAGTTCAAATCCCTCGTGCCATGTGAAAAACCAGATATGGCTGTGCACTGCCTGTACATTACATGGAACACTACCAGTAGGCAGTTTTAGGAAAATGACAAGAACTAAATTAGAAGGGCTGGAGAGATGGCTCAGTGGTTAAGAGCACTGACCGCTCTTCCAAAGGTCCTGAGTTCAAATCTCAGCAACCACATGGTGGCTCACAACCATCCGTAATGAGATCTGACGTCCTCTTCTGGAGTGTCTGAAGATAGCTGCAGTGTACTTACATATAATACATAAATAAATCTTTAAAAAAAAAAAAAAAAAAGAACTAAATTAGTGGCTAATTGTGGCTATGTACCCCGTACTGAAGGCAGAAGCTTTCTTGGTACTAGTCCCTGCTGCTTACTGCCTTACTCCCCATGGACTGCTTGATTTGTTTTCTTCATTTTTTTAAATAAATTATTTTAAATTATCTCTTTATTATCATATGTATTATATATATATCACATATTACACATATATTGCATATAATACATATATAATATACTTAAATTTAAATATTTAAATACAATATATATGTATATGTGTATATACATATATAATATATATATATAATTATATACATATTATATTATATGTACACACACACAAGCGACAAGGTCTTGCTAGCTTTGAACCTACCATCTGCCTGTCTCAGCCTCCTGGCAATGGGATTACAGGAATGAGCCACTGGGGCTGGCTCCTGCCTTTAGTGCCTTTCTGCCTGTGGTGTTTTAGGGATGACTGGTGCTTTCAGCACTAAGCTTCAGAGTGCATGAACCACCAACGCAGCTCACGCGGTGCTCAGACTCTTGGTGGCCAGTTATGCAGTCCCATACTCACTTGATAAAGGCTTCCATGATGCACTTGCAAACCTCCACCCGCACACTCTCTTTCTGGAACATGTCCAAGAATGGCAGAAACTTTTCCTAGGAACAAAGAAAGCATTTGATGTGTAACTGACACAAATAACTTTCTAGAATTTGTGGGTCATTTTTTTGGAGGTGGGGCTGTCAAACAAGCAGAAGGAATGCTCGGGAGTCCCCTGGAAGACCTAGCTTGGAATTCTTTTGTTGTTGTTTTATTTTGTTTTTTTAATGATTACAGATTAAACACCCTTAATCCAAAATCTGAAGTTTTAGATGTTCCCAATTCCATAATTTTCAGAAAAGTGCCAACACGATGCCTCAAGTTCTCTATCGTGACATTCTGCATCATTGTTGCTGCATGGTTTGGCAGTGTGGGCACAGAACATGGCAGGCACATCCCTGAGCTTGCACCATTAGTCTCCTGTACAGAATCATGAAGCTGCTGTATGAAACTCTGGCTTTGTGTAAAGGTGTATATGAAACACGAGTGAATTCTATGCTTAGATTTGGGCCCTATGAATGTCCCCAAATCTAAGAACAAAATACAAAGTATGAAATGCCTCTCACCCTGAGCATCTGGATACCGGGTGCTCAACCTGCAGCATGTGCAGTGCACACCCTCTGATGAGGAAGAAAATAAACAGAAACAGCATTTTTCTTTCAGTCTGTGTGTACTGTATTTCCTAGTGGTGCTTCAGTCACTGGAGCATAATTGCTTGTTAAGCGGATAGGGCCTGCTTTTACAAAGGCCTGGGTAACAGGAAAATATTACTGCGACGGAAGATGCGTGTCTCCAAAGGTCATTGAGAGATGCTACTCACCACTGAGAAAAGAACTGAGAAATCGTGGAAGTGGGCGATGACTTTCTTAATTATTGACTGGAGCTGTGAAATAGTACACAGGTTGCTTAATAAAACCTCTGTGCTCAAAACGGCAGCCTTCCTTCAGCACTCCCCACCACAATCACAACAGCCCAGATTGTTTAAGGAAGGAAACAGCTCTGGTTAGACCCTGCCTCAGTCGGTTGCCCTTCTCTACCTCACCCTTCAGTGGGGACTGTGTCTTGGCCTCGGCCCCTTCTCCCCAGTGGCAGTGTCCCGTGATGATTAAGTAGGACGACCCAAGTGCTCAGGGAAGAGCCTGTTCTGCAATGCTTTCTACTTATCTTGCAAAACAAGAGGAAGCGCAGGATGACTTGAGCACAGTGTGTCGCCAGGGGTAACTCGGAACTTCTAATCCCGTCTCCACCTCCCGACGCTGAGGTCTTAAGTATGTGCCTGAGGTCTTAAGTATGTGCCGCAAAGCCTGTCTTAGGTTCTGGGCTGCCTACTCCAGGGCTTTGAGCACGCTAGGCAAGCACTCTGCCAACTGAACGACACCCCTGGATCCCAGCTTCTGCTGCTAGTCTAGCAGACCACAAACAACTTAGATCTACAACGATTCAAGCTGTAAGTGAAGCATGAAAGCAGCTAGAATCAACATGGGAACAGATGAGTGTCCATGTGCTAATAAAGCTTTATTTAAACAAGTGGGTATGGGCCACAGACTGCCATCCCCTATTACAGCCCACCATGGTCCTGCATTTCTTTATTACTTCAGCAAGAGGAAGATGATAGAGTTTACCAGTGGAGCCAAGGGCCACTGACCCAAAGATGGTACCAAGGCTCATTAATGCCCAGAGCTTCCTGGCTACTGCCTTCTTCCTAGGTATACAGACTCTCGGCCAAAAACAGCTTGGCCTGGGAGAACCAGGGAGATGCTGCTTCTAAATAAAAAGTAACTCCTGGCCTTTGGATGCTCCTCAGAACACTTCCTGACAAACCCCTTGTTTGTACTAGAAACTGTTGCCGTATCTCCTCTCAAGATCTACAAGCACAAAAATAGAAGTGTACAAGCTCACTTCTTAAGGAAGCAGCTGTCCAGGAGAGTTGAGGAAAAACTAAGGTGGGTACTGGCAGGGAGATAGTGAGTTCAGCCCAGATACTAAGGCCAGCCCAGTCAAGACATGGGAGACCTCATTTGAAAGCAATAAGAAAAGGAAAACTTTGTGATGAGCAATGTCACAGGGCATTATACTATATTAGACTACTCTAACACGGGTAATCCCTTTGGAACAAAAACATTTTTAAACACTTATGCATAGCTACATGTATGTTACAGTTTTAAAAAATAGCGTTTTTGTTTTTGTTTTTTCCCAGTGAGCTTTCATTATGAAAACGCAGTAAACAGAGGGCACTTTCCAGTACCCGTCTACTCCTCAGTGAGTTCTACAAAAGGAACATGTGTCTTCCCCGGCTGTATCCCTCACTCAAACACCCATAATGGTGTGACTTATAAACACAGTGTGCATAGTTTTGTTTTGTAATAATTTCAAGTTTACAGGAAAGCCAAAAGTATTACACTAAGAGCTCTTGCACATTCTTTACCCGAATTCACCAAATTTTACTAATTTGACCACAACATATGTGCTATGAATTGAATAGGTGTCTCTCAAAGGTCCTTGTATTGAAGTCTCGGTTTCCTGGATAGCACAACTGGGAGAGGGCTTTATTCATGGGTGCTGGGGAATTGAACTCAGGTTCTTGCAAATCAAGTATTCCAACTTGGGGAGCTACTCCTCAGTTCTTCCCCAGTTCCTTTTGCTGTTCAGACTGGAAGCCCGGGAGAGCCTCTTCAATCTGTTCCACTTTATTTCACACCCCCATGAACGTCTGACCATTTCCTTATTTTCTGGCACACAGTAAAAAAACAAAAACAAAACAAAAACTGCCAGCCATGGGGAAGGCTCAGCAGGTCAAGCCACCAAGCCTCACAGGACCCACAGGGTGGAAGGAGAGCGCCTCCACAAGCCGTCCTCTGACCTGCACAGGGACCCGCACCACACACAAAATAAATGCACATGACGTACGTGTTTCTAAAATAGCTCTAGGCTTAGGCTTACTCTGTCTTTATCCTAGTGGTAAGCCACTTCTCTCAGGGCCATTGGAGTTTCCCTTTTTCTAACGTGATGCTCGCTTCAGCAAAGAGCAATGCCATGAACAGCCCACTTATATACATCTATTATTATTTTTTTGGTTATTTGATAATTTATTATCTCAAAATGGCATGTAGGAACATAAAGATTTACCACAAAAATATATGGGTACTGAACTGAACATACAAAACATTCACTGTGTCTGGTGGCTTAAAAAAAAAAGTCACAGTAGTAAAGCGACAATTTACCAGGAGGCCCTGGAACAAATGGGAACGTCATCAACAGGAGGGCTGCATCCCAGACAGGGGAACTGGAGTCAGTTTCTCTCCTGCATCCATGTCTGCTTTTCCTCTGCTCACGCATGCCTCCAGGATGAGCTGCGTGAGCCTCCTCTGGTGGGCAGTGTGACTGTCCAGCTGCCCGCCTGAGGACGCTGCTTTACCGGGGAAGCCTGATTTTCTGTTCGTGCTCTCTGACCAATGTTTCCATAGAGCCTTGAGTTTATCTACTGAGCTACATGGCCAGCACTCTGGGCAGCTTTTCTAAGTTCTAGTTTGACAGAATTATAATATAGTGCGACCCTCCCCCTCCTGGAATAGACACACACACACACACACACACACAGTTTGCTTGTTTTGAGACAGGATCTCATGAAGGCCAGGCTGGCCTTGAATTTACTAGTAAGCTGAGATAAGCAGTGGCTAAGTAGTGATGATTTCATTTTATCTTTATGTTTTATTTTATATTTTTATTATCTTTTATTTAGCAAATGTTGGAAATAATATTAATACTTTTTTTTCAAGTTTAAGTTCATTTACTAGGAACATAGGCATTTTATATACTGGGGACGCTGACGATGCTTATTCAGAATTTGCCACGGGTCCAAAATCATTTCAATATTTCTGTGCCACAACCCAACCCTCACAACTACTCTGAGGATAGGACTAACATTAGCCCCATTCTACAGAGGACAAAAGTGAGGCCTGGGGCGAGGATGTACTAGAGCCAAGATTAAACGCAGGCTCCCCAGGTCTGTCTGACCAGTCCAAGAGTGCTTCATTCACAGAACAAGAGCCCCACAGTGGGAAGTGCAAACCTGTTACCTGGGGGTAAGAGTCCTCAAATGCTCGATCCGGAGTCATGTGCTTGATGACGTCAGCCAGAACAGTGTTAACTTCTCGTTTCTATACAGGGAACAAAACCAGCTCTGTTGTCAGGTGGAGACGACCAGCTCTCTGACATGCCCATGATACTGGGCTGGCTGGATAGCTCAGTGAGCACTCCCCAGCACACATGAGGCCCGGGGTTCATCTCAGGACCAAACCCAACCAACCAACCAACCAACCAATCAACCAAAAAGCCACACACGTTCCAGGAAATCATTTCGAATATTCTGAAAGAATAAATACAAGGAAAGAAATCCTGTCCACAGCCTCAGTCTAGTACCCCCACCCTCAAGATGGCTGCGCTACTCAAAGTCAGGACTGAACACTGGTCTACAAAGATAAAGTCATTTAGGCTCCTCTCTGCCTACCTGGCCCAGGTTCCTGCCTCAGCACCTGGGAAGTGAGCAGTAAGGCATTGTGGGAAGGGTGTAGACTCACCCCTTACAAGCCTTCTGCCCTGACTTCGGTCATCTGTGCCAGGGGAGCCATGTACAGCCCAAATCCATCCTACTGCACACAACCAGCAAGTGAGGAATCGCTCCACATTCAGCCCAGGGACAGACCATATTTCATGACAGCAAATTTCTGAGACCCGAATTTTCAGAGTGTGTAAGTAAGGTTTACAGGAACTCAGCTGTGCAACCCCATTCGCTGTCTGCTGTAACGGAACACTGTATGGAGGGAGTTTTGAGACAGCAGAGCTTTCCTACCTGTGGCCCTACACACGTGGTGCGTCTCAGACTCAGGGCCTGAAGCGAAGTGTGCTCTGCGCAAACAGCTCCGGCTCACAGGGCCCTCTCAAGACGGAAGGGGCCAACGGACTCCTTTGGGATTTGGTTTTAAGGCCACTACTCCCACCCATGAGGGTTCCACTCTCAGGACATGATACATCTTTCTAAGTTATACTGGCTTCCTTGAGATAGTTAATGAGAGATGGGATGACCCGCGCTCAGAATGCCAGCTAGCAGCGTGAGCTGTGGGCAGCTACCTGTGGTTCCAGTTTTTAAATCCGAGGCCTCAGGGAACAGGTGCGGGCACATGAATGCAGGGGACAGGGTGGGCACAAATGTCCAAACCACAGCCCTGCACTAATTGCCAAAGGGCTTAGCGCTCACGCCTAAGGATCTGCATTGGGGTCCGCAGCACCCACATATGAAGCTAGGAGCAGGTCTGTATACCTGTAACTCCAGGACTGGAGACAGCCAGAACAGAGTAACTAGAGACAGGACGACTGCTGACTACCAGTCTGCTCAAAACACGGCAAGGGCCCCACTCCATGAACTCACTCTGCCTCAGGGAAATGAGGCTGAGAGTGGTAATGTGGTTCTTCCTCTGGTCTCCAACCGTAAACATGTTCACACACACATAGCTCTCCCATACACCTGTACTAATGATAAGTGAGATGGATGGCTGGAGACATGGCTCAGAAGTTAAGAACACGTGCTGTTCTATCATGAGGACCAGAATTTAAAGTCTAATACCCACACTAGACAGCACACAAAGGACTCTGCTTACAGCTGAAGGGACCTGACTCTGACACCTCTGCTTCCACAGGCACACACATATGCATGCATCAACCCCTTCTCCCCAACAGTTTCCTCCAACACACACACACACACACACACACACACACACACACACACACACACACACACACACACACACAGGAAATACACCTTAAAAATGAAACTGGAGCTGGAGAGATGGCTGAGTACACGCATACGCATACCAAAATATTTAAAACATCTTCACATCTCACTCACTTTCAGCCTCATCTAACACGACACTGCCCAGCCTGATGTTGTGCCAGTGTGGGACACACTTGCTGACAACACATGTTAATGCCCCTCAGACCGTGACTTCTAAGAGCTGGGCTGAGTGATGTGTGCCTACAGCTTCAGCCCAGGACTTTGAGGCCTGTCTGGACAATACAGCGAGGCCAGAGCTCAAGTACCACCTTAGCATCCCTAAGTGGGCAGATGCTGTTGCTGTGGTAACCATTAAAGCACAAAAGCCTTTGGAAAACAACCCCAGTCATACTCACCGTGAAATGCCTGCAGGTGTACTCTACCCAAACCTCGGCACAATTAATGTAGTCCTACAAAGAAAGGGAAAAGTAGTTTTAGGGTGAGCACAGCACCTCTAAACTTTCATCACAAAAATCACAGATAAATCCTCAAGGGCTCTATGGGGAGAGAGAGACAGACTGTCTGGTTGACTTTGGTGGTTGGAATATGTCCCTCACAGGCTCCCAGGACTGGGGCTGCTCCGGGAGGAGAGCTAGAGGAGGAGGAGGAGGAGGAGGCAGCGGCGGCATCGACGGCGGCCCTATGAGGGCTGTAGCCCAGCCTAGCCTCCGGCCTGCCCAGCCTCGCCTCGGCCTGGTTTCTCTGCTTCCTGATTCCACCAAGCTGTAAGAGGCTGCATACAGCACAAGCCCCTACTGCATGAGCCTAGTTCTTCTGCCCTCCCTGCCCTGACAGGAGTATCCCCTTGACTTCGAGCCAAATTCAACTGCCTCCCTTAGGTTGCTTCTGACCCATGCCTGGTCAGAGCAGCATGACATTTAATTGACTGACATGTGTTACCATGAAAAGCAAGTTATAAAAGGAAACATGTAGCCCGAAGCTTGCTGTGGACTCTGATCCCAATGTTGTTCCTTAGGCCAAGATGCAAATCTAGGGAGCTCTGCCTTGCTTAAGAAGTAAAGGGCCCAGGACCTTAGGAGCCCTTGCTCCTCAGCATAAAACCCCTCCCATCTCAGCATAACACCTCAGGGGGGATCTCACTCAGAGCTCAAGGTTTGCTTGTTGCCTTAAAAATAAAGCATTTGATCCACAGAGGGTTGTACATCTATCTTATGAAAAAGTCTGAAAAGCCCTAAAGGGGGCAGGGACACGGCTCAGCAGGTAAGAGCACGTGCCACCAAGACTAACAACCTAAGGTTGACTCCTGGAACCCATGTTACAAAGCCTGATGCCATGGTGACACTTTCAGTCCCAGCACCCAGGAGACAGAGGCTCTGTGAGTGCCAGGCCAGTCTGGTCTACATAGAGTACCATCAGCCAGGAACAAAGATGATCGACAAACAAAACAGGGGAGGAAGCAAGTCCACAGGCAGCTTGCCTGGAGCTGCACACAAACTGTCCCTCGGACTTGTACATGGATACCAAGGCACAAGTGCAGTCACATGTGCGCGCGCGCACACACACACCTCACGGCCATGGCAGTCATCACACCCACAACAGTGCATGCCACCAGCCGGTCTGTCCTGCAGACTTCTGGCAGCCCTGGCGCTCAACAGCTAGTCCTCCGTCCTTTAGAGCTAGCCTAGTAGGTGGCTCCTTCAAATATACACTTGGCATTTCACACTGTGGATGCCCTCTGCACAGCGGGAAGACTCCCAAAGTTTCAATACTGGTAATTGTATGCTTTGAGTGCATTGTGGGGCCTTAGAAACAAAGTATGATTGGGACAGAAAAATGAAGTAACATCTGTAATGTCATTTGATCCCTCTATAGGTTAATACATAATACAAAGACAATTTCTTTTCTTTTTTTTTAAGTTTGATTAATAGAAATTTCATTTATCATTAGGCTTTTTGATGTTGTTTGCTTTGGATTTTTTGAGACAGGGTCTCCCTTACATAGCACGGGCTGATCTTAAATGCTTCATTCTCCTGCCTCAGACTCCTGAACACTGCAATTACAGATATGAATCACCATAGATGGCTAAAGCTTGTTTCTTCAAAACAAATATATGGCTCAGCAGTTAAGAACAATTGTTGCTCTTGCAGAGAGCCCAGATTTGGTTCCCAGCACCCACGTGGCAGCTCTCAACCATCCATAACTTCAGTCTCAGGGGACCTAATGCCCGCTTCTGGCCTCCATAGTCACTGCACACACGTAGTGCACAGACATACACACAGGCAAAACACCCATACACATTTTTAAAATTAAGTGTATATTATACAACTCCTATGAAAACTGTGGCTCTGTGGTCTAAATGCCCACTCACCTGAGGACTCTTCAGCTTAGTGATGACTTTCCAAGCTTCATTGAGAATCTGAAGTCGATCATTCTCAGGAGGATCAGCCAAAGCCAAGTTTAACCCCAATGAGCGAAAGAGGAGATGCTAAGAAGTAGCAAACAGTTAGTTATGTCACTGAGATTTTAAGTCAAAAGTAACAAGGCTTAGAGGGAAGGAGAGGGCTCCAACACTTCATCCATCTCCAGGGAAACCTTCCCGAGACTTCTGTCTGAGATTTCATGGACCCACCCAAACAACTCTGAGAAACTCAGGCCTGGCTCCAGCTGCTAACGCCATCTCGGGCAGAGCCTGCATCTGCCTGAGCTCAGTTCCCAGCACACCTCTAAGTGAGCTGGCTTAGGATAGTGGTCTACTCTGCAGGTCTCATCTGGAGGAAGTTTCCACTAATTGGGTAGGGCGTGGGAGGGGGAAGAATGTGTGTGTTCACAGATATGTGTGCACGTGTACAAAAAGGCCACAGATCACACTTGAGTGTTATTCCTCAGGAGCCACCTACCTTGGTTTTGTTTTTTGTTTTTTCTTATTTTTTAAAAAAGATTTATTTATTTATTTGATGTATGTGAGTACACTGTCACTCTCTTCAGACACACATCAGAAGAGGGCATTGGATCCCATTACAGATGGTTGTGAGCCACCATATGGTTGTAGGGAACTGAACTCAGGACCTTTGGAAGGGCAGTGAGTGTCCCTAACCCTTGAGCCATCTCTCTCGCCTTGGTTTTTGCGACAAGGTCTTTTATTGGCACCTGGGCATCACCAATTAGATTGCCTGGCCAGTGATCCTAGGGGTGTGCCTGCCTCTACCTGCCCAGGACCGGCATGACACATGCTATCACTCCAGGGTTTTATATGGGCACCAAATTCAGGTCCTCAATCAAGCTTGAACAAGTATTTAACTATCTGCAACCTTCATAGCCCAAAGGCTATGAAGACATTTTAAAGACATGTGACCAAAGTCGTTCCTAAATACTCTACAGTGAGTATATTCACAGATTCTGCACTCAAGCCCCCACCACAGTGTTTATGCACAGCACTTACACAGCATTAATGGTCCCGCATCTCAGCCATCTTCCATCACATCCTTTAGGCCCGCACTGCACACCCCCACCCCCACCCTCCAGGGCAATCAGATAGACACCAGCTGTCTCTTCTCTCTCTTCTCCCATTACGGAATAAGTCCAGAGCCTACCTTGGGGAAGCCGGACTCATCACACTCTTTAATCATGCCGATGAAGTCCATAGACCTGGTGGCAATGAACGAAGCCCTGAAAGCTGACATCACGGAGTTCAATAGCAAAGCACTGCAAGACACAGACGCCAAGTCACTCAGCTTCCTCAGGATGCAAGCCTCTATTTATTTACTTTTGTCTTTGCCAGTCTTTCTCTGTAGCCTAGGCTGGCACTGAACTTGCAATCTCCCATCTCCACACCTCAAATTGTGGGATTACAGATAAGTGTCATCGTTCCTGGCTTGCAAGCCACATTTAATGCCAGGAAGTATACTGCCAAGAAGGGTGACTGACAGTTTTGAATGGGAAGGTTAGAAAGAAAGAAAAAAAAAAAGAAAAAACAATCAAAACAGCTGATATAGCAAGGGCAGTCTCTGAGGCTGCCACAGATCACTGCATAGCTGGAATTTGACAATGTTTGAATTAACTAGATGGATGGACAGGAGAATCAGCTACAGTCCAACCCACTTAAGTAGAAGTGAGCCTTCAAGAGACTGGTGCACTAGCAAAACTCAATATTCAATAACAATCTGAGTCCTTGCTACAAATGTGTGTCTTTTATAAAAGGAATTCCCAATGAAGACACCTTTGGATTTTGGGTACTCGAGCCAGAACAAAACCCTCTCGTGGATGTAGAGTGTCTGCCACCAAGGGAGTAGCAAAAGAGAACCTCATATACCCAGGAGACGTGAGGACCAGGTCCATCCTGGCCCTACCACTGACCAGAGCCCCATAAGGAAAAGGATAGTATTATCACCCCCATTTTGCAGAGGGGGAAGACTGAGGCATGGGGCAGTCAGGTAAGTGGCCCAATATCACAAAGCTAAGGTAGAATGAAGCTGAGGTCTGAGACCAGGCAATTCAAATCCATTGTTCTGAACCTCCATACAGGCTACCTCCATACCGCCTCTCTGCCAGCTCTCGTCCATGTTAGAGGTAAAAGGTCAAAAACATGAACAGAAAGAAGCAAGTGACAGGGCTGGAGAGATGGCTCAGTGGTTAAGAGCACTGACTGCTCTTCCGAAGGTCATGAGTTCAAATCCCAGCAACCACATGGTGGCTCACAACCATCCATAACAAGATCTGGTGCCTTCTTCTGGAGTGTCTGAAGACAGCTACAGTGTACTTATATATAATAAATAAATAAAATCTTTAAAAAAAAAAAAAAAGAAGCAAGTGATGGCTGAGGCAATAGCTCAGTTGGCCAAGTGCTTACTGCGCATGTGAGGAGTTAGGTTCAACTTTCCAGCACTTCTATAATGACCTGAGTGTGGTGATGCATACCTGTAACCCGACTGCTGGACAGGCAGAGACAGGAAGATATCTGGGGCTTCCTGGCCAGCCAGGCTAATGGAATCAGTGAGCTCCAGGTTCATGAGAGACCCATCTCAAAAAGTAAGGTGGAGAGCAACAGAGACAGAAACCTAACACAGACCTCTATGCATGGACTCAGACAGACAGACACATACATACATACATACATACATACATACATACACACATACTCACACACACACTCACACACATACACTCACACACACACACATACACTCACAGAACACACTCACACACATACACTCACAGAACACACTCACACATACACTCATGCTCACACACTCACACACACACACACACATACACTGCCACTAATTCTAACGTCAAGCACATGCCTTATGAGCCTTTAAAGTACTTACTTGTTGCCTAGTTTCTTACATCTTTCCATCATCTCCGTCAGCAAAGCCTAGGAAGTTTAAGAGGAAAAGTGTCAGCGTGGCGGATGTAAAGCAAAGTCTCTAAGAGATTTCCAAAGTGCCACACCCTAAACAGCAGCCAATTTACATAATGCAAATTCCCATGCCCCTTTGTGCCTGACCAGGACGGGAAGGATAAGAAAGCAAAACAATTCACTTCTGAGGAATTTAAAGGGATGGATAAAGAATCGGGCTGAGCACCAGTTGCTTCTGGGGTCAGGTGCAGCCTCTCTGGCTACTAAAGCAGAGACCTTGGTGAGAGACCGACTCCGCTGAAATGTGTCTCCCAACACTCACAGAGGACATGGGTGACGTCATCCTACCCATAAGGTCTCTACAGAATGATGTGCCTCTGGCTCCTGGGCAAGTCGAGGATGGAAAGTTCCTAAGTTTGAATGACACTCCTAGCTGTCTGTCCAAGTGTTGAGGCCTGCTCAGTAGTGCAGTCAAAAAGCAATCAACAAACGCCAGGCCACAGCTCAGTGCCCACTGGTCACAGAACATCTCTCCCACCCAGGTGCACTACTCTTCTCCCATTTCACAGAAGAGAAACTGAGGCATGGCACAGCAACAGATCTTAACCAAGGCCAGCAATGACCTCAAATGAGCTGGCACCAAAGAGTACATTCTTTGCCATGTGTCCTTTCCTAAGTTCCAAGAGTGTCCTTCCCCCCTGAAGGGGAACAGTCTACTCCTGGGCACTAATGGCTTTGGAGCTATCTTAAGATAATGACGTGCCTTCAAAAGAGCTCCTGGGTTTTATGTTTTGTTTTGAAAAATCGATGCATGAAGTGGCCTTTAGGGCAGTGGTTTGGGAACTGTTTTGTATACAGACAAGGTCAAGCCAAGGACAGAAGGGCTAATGTCAGCCGTCCAGACACTGAGCACTTGACCTGAGACTCACTGAGCCTCAGGTGGTAGAATAACTTTCCTCTCTTCTGCATGCTTTGTCATGGGACCCTGCACACATAGGCTATGTCAGACAGGCAAGGGCTTCCTCATACAGAGTGGAAAGGAGATCTGACCCTGAAGCCAAAATAATTGCCTGTGCATTGTTAGGATCCCTTTTTCAAATTCTGTGCCCCACATCAAACTAGATCCTGTTGTGGACTAAATCATGTGTCCCCATCTCTAATTCCAATGAGACATTAATCAGGAAGTGGGCTTTTGGGGGAAGTACTAAGGTTAACTGAGGTCATAAGGGTGGGACCCCATCCACAAGGATTATGAAGAAAGGTTGAGAGAGCAGGGAGGTGTGTGCACAAAGGAAAGGACACAGCAAGGATACAGCCATTTGCACACAGAGGAGGAAGGCCTCCCCAGACAGAGACCAGCTCTGCTGGCATCTCAACCTTGCTTGGCCTTCAAGGCTTCCAGAATTGAGACAGCAAAGGTCTGTTGCTCAGTCTCCCGGTCTGTGCTCCCCCGCTGGAGGGCCTAAGTTATATAACAAATATTCCACTAAGCCATGACAGCCTCGCTCTGCTTTTCCTTGTAGACTTAGTCCTGTGATCCATTTCTAGCTGCTGAGCCAGGTTGGGAAGTATTCTAAGGACTTTGAGAGGAAAAAAAAAAAAATCAAATTAAGATGTAAGGGTTGCAGTGGCTGCACACACCTCGCTCCTAGCAGGGTGCCGTAGAACAGAAGGACGGACGGAGGTTGCCTGGCCCAGAACGTCTTGCTGTTGAAGGACATATGGAACTATATTTGTCAGTCAGAAGCATCCCGACTGCTGCTAGGATGCTGTCACAGCGGTTTCCCGACCCACTCGAGACACGCCCCACTCGAGACACACCACTACTTGAAAAGTTACCCTTGACGACAAACTCAAAGTGCTGTCTCAGAAAAGCTGGACAAGGGACATTCCATACAACTGTGGTGCTCCACAGCACAGAATCACTCATTCAAAACTGACAGAAGGAGCAACCTGAACACAATGACCAATGTCTGGGGCACAGGGGAGAAGGCAGGCAGGATGGCAGGCAGGATCTCACCATGTCTTGAGTGCCATTCTTCCGTACACTCACATACATGCACAGAAATGTGGTGGCCTTTTTTAGGTTTTTGGACATCAAGCCCAGACTGAACTGAAACTTGCTATGTGACCCAGGCTAGCCTCTGGCCCTTCATCCTCCTGATTCAGTCCCTTGGGTGTTGAGCCACCATGCCTGACCTACTTGGTGCTTCTGAAAAGATGAACTGGGGAAGATGCCCGTCTATAGGGAAAACAATCAGGTTTTCTAAAATTCCTTTTTTGGGAGGCTGGAGAGATGGCTCAGTCAGCCAGGTGCCTGTTTCATAAGCATAATAAAGACTTGAGTTTGGATTTCAAAACCCAAGAAAAAGCCAGGCAATGTGATCTGCACCTCAGAACTGGAGGCTGAGGGAATGCTGACAGGACCCCTGGAGCTCACTGACCCGCCAGCCCAGCCTACTCAATGAACTTTGAGTTTAGTGAGAGACCCTGTCTCCAAAACTAAAGATGGCTGGCGAGATGGCTCATCAAGACAAACGCTCTAACCACGCAAGCTTGGTGACCTGGGTTCAGTCCCCTGAACAGGTACAAAGGACACAGAGTCCTCTGACCTCCATGTGTTCACTTTGGCACATGCAACACTCCTCCCTAAACCACACAATAATAATAATAAGTAAACTTTAATTAAAAAAATAAAGGTGGAATATAATTGAGGAAAACACATGACATCTACCTGTGACCTCTACACTAACAAGTTCATGCACCATATACAACACCACACATAGACAAAGCAACATGTATGCACCAAACGGGCTGCCATACGGAGTAAAGGCACATCCCTAAGTGTCCAGGAGGCAAGTGAGACACAAGAAGACAAGTCCACTAGAGGCTAAGTTTATTCATTTCATCTTTTTTTTTTTTTTTTTTCTGATCTTTGACAAGGACAAGAAGACTAACAGTTCAAAGACAGCTGAGGTCATAACTGCTGGGGACAGCATATAATGACAGGGAGTGCTCTCAGTAGGCCAGGATAGAGTCATCTTAGAAGCTCTCAGCAGCTCCTTATAGAAAAGGATGGTGTCTGGGACCCTGAGAAGCAGAAGACATATCCGTCCAGGGTTTTTGCCATCAGAAATAAGGTACTGTTCTTAGTAGGCGGGATGGAGACATCTCAGTCACCCACGGCAGCTCCCATTTCTCATTTCAGTTGTTCCTATTTCTCCTAACTTTAGCCCTAGACAACAGCTATATAGATTTCATTTGTGTGTGACTGTTTTTCAGTTGGTCTTGGTGTGCATAATTATTTTATTATATCTGACTTTCTTACTTCTTTCTCCTTCTGTTCTGGTGAATTTTGTGAAACTAAATGTTCCTTGATGTAATGATTCTTAAACAATTAAAAATTGAGGCACAGGGGCACAGCACAGCACAGTCCTAATGGCTCAGGTACATGTTGTGTGCTCTCATCTTGGAAACAATGAAATAACTGCACAATGGTAGATCCAGATTAATGCTTGACTTACAAGGAAAGTTTGAAGAAATTATTAGAAAATGAAATAGAGCCAACATTAGGACCCTAAGAAAGGAAAAAGCTCTTGAAGTTATGGAATAAGTTTTACACAACATTTAAGAGTGGTTCCTAGATAAAGAAGTACAGAATATGTAAAATCTTATACCAGGAAAACTAAGTCAAAACACTTGGACTCTTAGGGCAGTCATTCTGTGCGATGTGCAGAAGTAGAACTACTGAGTTAAGGGCTAACTTGATTCTTTCTGGCCACTGCCCGGCAGCTTTGCCCATGTCATTTATCATTAGAGCTTCACAGGAAAATGCAAGTAGCTGACCTTGGAGCTCTGAGCACTGAAGTATAAGTCAAAAGTTAAAGTTAAATAATGGTAAATGTACAATTACTATTACTTTGGCTATAGGCCTGGGAGTAGGGGAAGCTTGAAACTTTGGAGAACAACTGTAATCTGTAATTGTTTGTTGTTTGTTTGTTTATTTTTGGTTTTTTTTCAGGGTTTCTCTGTGTAGCCCTGGCTGTCCTGGAACTCACTCTGTAGACCAGGCTGGCCTCGAACTCAGAAATCCACCTGCCTCTGCCTCCCGAGTGCTGGGATTAAAGGCGTGTGCCACCACCGCCCAGCTAATTCTTAATTCTTTATGGAACGTGGTTACTCTTTTGAATTTGATTTGGCAATGATTATACAATATCTTTTTTTTCTACCTGCTTTTGGAGTATCAATAAAAAACTGAAAAAGGAAAAAGATAAGAGAGAATGAGAGAACATGTGAGGTGAATGTGGAGAGCGAATGAAGAGTGAGAGAAAGAGTATGAGAAGAGCATGTGAAGAGTGAGTGAGGAGAGCATGTGAGTGTGAATGAGGAGAGCATGAGAGAGTGAGTGAGGAAAGAATGTGAGAGTGAGTGAGGAGAGGATGTGAGAGTAAGTGAGGAGAGGATGTGAGTGTGAGTGAGGAGAGCATGTGAGTGAGGAGATGATGAGAAGAGTGAGTGAGGAGAGCATGAGAGAGTGAGTGAGGAGAGCATGAGAGACTGAGTGAGGAGATGATAAGAGTAAGTGAGGAGAGGATGTGAATATGAGTGAGAGGATGTGAGAGTGAGTGAGGAAGGATGTGAGAATGAGTGAGGAGAGGATGTGAGGTGTGTATGGAGAGAGTGTGTGTGAGTGAAAGGAGAACACTCAGGTGTATAGGTGTGAGAGTTGGAGAAAAGAAAAGTGCATAGGAGAAAAAACAGAGTGTACAAGAAAATACAGTGTGTAGCCTCAAGCTATGAGCGAGCGAGCAAGTGAGTGAACAAGAAAGAGAACAGAGTCAGAGAGAAGAGAAACTTTAAGCCTTAAAAATTTGCCTGTCAGCTTGTACCCAAAAAAGTCGTCTGTATATTTATTATGTGCCTTCCAGAAACCCTGCTTCCAGTTGAGAACTCTGATCCTGTGTCGAGGATAGACCCCGACACATGACAAACCTCTGGCCAGGCCACACCCCTGAAGAACTCCCAGCTTGACATACTTGGCTCTCATGCACAACAGAACTTGTGATGCATAAGGTATGCACTGTGTTGTTGGCCTGTACTTATACTCATATTATCGCTCTTGTTCCTACATTTCGTTATATCTACATTTTGTTATTTTTATAAAACTATAAAGGAAATGAGTATACACAAAAGTTCTAAGACTATAGGTATGCATCTAGAAAGACGTGGTCCCTCCCCTTCTAATCATAGCTGATAACATTTTGGTGTTGGTCTTTCTAGAACTTTCCCTTTGCCTTGTTATTATTATAGAAGCCTGTTTTGTTTTTATAGGACCAAGATAATCCTATACATATCTGACTGCAAATTACCTGTCTACTCAAGAGTCAGGGCCAGCTCCCATGCCTCCATGCCAGCACGCACGAATCAGCCACCATCATCTTACCGACCGAGCAATCATACCAGAGGCAGACAGTTTCAAGCTGACCTTAACTGACGGATGCTAAGAACGGTTTTCTTCCATCGTTCCTATCACTTCTCTTCACTAGGGTTTCTTCCTAATAAACAAATGGAGCATAACTGTGTGCAGAAGCTTATATACTAGAAGTCTGTGCTAAGATCCTCATCTTGCACGTTTGTGGGTATATAGGAGGTATGTGTGAGTGGTATATGTGCACCTGCTTTGCTTCTTTTGGACAGGATCTCTCACTGACCCTGGAGCTAGTCTAGTAGCCTGGAAACCCAGCAATCCCTCTGTCTCTGTACCCACCAGGGGAACGTGCAGCCATAAGAATGGGCAGCCAACTTTTTACATGGGTCCTAGAGATTCGATCTCAGATCCTCATGCTTACACAGCAGGCGTTCTTACCTGCTAAGCCATCTCTCCAGCTTTATTTTATTATTATTACTACTATTATTATTTACTAGTGTGAGTGTGAGTGCAGGCATTCTCATGCTATGGGGCATGTGTGGAGGTTGGAGAACAGCCTTAAAGATTTGGCTCTCTCCTTTTACACTTGTGTGGGTTCTGGGGATGGTACTTAGGCCACCAGGCTTATGTGGTCTTACCACAGTGTCCGTACCCACTGAGACCATCTTACTGGCCCTATATACTTTTCCATTTTCAAAATTGGGTCTTGTTATGTAGCCTAGGCTAGCCTCAACCTCAGATTCATTAAGTAGCCCTGGCTGACCTCCAACTTGAGATGACCTTCCTGCCTCAACCTCCCAACAGCTGAGATTACAGGTGTGTGTCACCCTGCCTGTCCTATGTTTTACAATGTTTAAGGAGTAATTTCCAGTAAGCAGACTCGAGTAAACAGTCCCTTGGATCAGTCTATCAGGAGACTCCCAGAAGGGACAAGTCCAAAGACATCTGTTGGTTTCAGAGTTTAGTACCACACAGCAGGATTCCTTTCAGCTGTGTGGTATCTAAGCCATGGCTGCCTCCATTGGAAAACCAGGATGGTAGGAACACAAAGAATTTGGATAACTGAAGCAGAGCAAACCCAGACATGGCGCAGGGTGTCGACAAAGCCATCACTGTATGACAGGCTCAAAGACTTCCTTTGTCTGTGACGCACTGCCTACTCCACAAGCTCACACAGCCTTCCACACACCTCCAGAGATGACTAAGGCCACGGAGCTCTGAGAGGTCACTGGGTAATGAGCGAAGCGCACACTGCAAGGGAGGGAGGGAAAGGCTTCAGGAAAGGGACTCACGTCAGAAGAAGATCACACGTAAACACACACATACAAGAGAGGGGAGAGAGGGATAGAGGGAGGAGAGAGAGAATATGAATATAAGCCAGATAGGGTGGGAAGGAATGGGCCTGAGACACAACATCGACAATGCCCAGATAGCAGGACTCTCACAATTCCGCATGTCGACTAACACACTTATCCATCCCTCCTCCTGTCTTTCACAGCTACCAACAGTCCTCCCCTCCCCAAGACCGATGCTTCGGCCACCTGCCATTCCTCAGAGCACTGCTCTCTTGAGATTATCTTCTTTCCAAAACCCTCCAGGGTTCCCTGCTCTCAGGATGTGGCTTTAGCCACCTCTGTGGCTGGACCTCGCCTGGCCTTGCCACTGCAGCCCCCGCCCAAGTACTGCGGGACCCTTACATGCATGTACCGACCTATTAGCATGGCCCCCTCCAGGCTAGCCCATTGTTCTTCAACCAAGCTTGGGTTTCCATTTATTTCCACAAGGCCTCCCAGGACCACCTACAACAATGGAGGCCACTCACATCATAACATCATAGCCCCCAACCTTAGCCCTTAGAAGAAGGTTCACTATGCCTATTTTGCAGATGCCAAAACTGAGGCAGATGGAAGTCAGCAACCCAAGGCACAACAGACCCACTGTGTCCCAGGGCCATCCTTGAGCTACACTTCCCTCTGTTCTCTATCAGTGTCTTCAAGTTACACTGTGAGACTCAGCTAGGGACCCTGCGACTCTTTAAGAATCACCACTGAAGTTGGGTCCAGGCCTTCCCCCACTTCCCCCACTTACTCCCTCTTAGAAACGCACAGCAACACATAGTTTCTCAGGTTTTTTTTCCCCATCACCCACAGCAATCTGTGTATGATGACTACCCTTTTCTGTATGTGGTGTGCCTGAAATGAAGTGGCAATCTTTTACTGACTACAATCTCATTTTAACTGTAGAAAGGAAGAAAAATCTTGCCTTCAAACTATAATAGGAAAAGCCCTTCTAGATAGTCACCCTTTCTTAGATTTTTAATTTCTATCATCATCATCATCATCATCGGCACAGCAACATGCCTATGTAACCCAGGCTAGCCTCAAACTTATGACCCTCCTGCCTCACTTGCTTAATGTTGGGTTTACAGACCTGCCGTAGCATATCTGGCTGTGACTTTCTATTCCTATTTGCAATGTATATATCAGGTGCTCACAGCTAAAGTCCTTTGCACCTGCCTGAGCTGTGTATGTCAACTGCTGTGGCCAGACCTTACAATATCCTATTTGGAGGCTCAGCTAAAGGCACACAGCTCTGTTCTCCCCTTGCCTCATCCCCAGCTATCCAAGAACTCTTAGCACCAAACACTGTCACATGGTCCCGTCAACCCCACCTTCCACACGAACATCAGTTCATCTACTACTTGAAAATGATTCACTCTTTTTAAAAAAAAAAACAAGACTCTGTAAGTCCCTTACCTAAGTGCCCTGAGAACACAGTTTATCATTATTTAGGTGACCTAATTTTTCAGTCACTTCTACTGCATGATGATTTCCTACAGCGGTACTCCCCGCTCCCCCGCAAAAGTTCTATTCCCAGCCGCTGTCTCCTCTGAGATCCCCAATGTTTCAAATAAAAGCCAGGGTGTGCCTTGTGGCGCCCACCTTGCTTTTTTTTTTTTTTAAATCTGATTTTTACCTTTTGTTAAAATAAGAAAAAAACTGTTCTCATTTTCAACACATTAATCCTGCTTGTAGGAGTTTGGATCATTCAGAGGAAGGCTGGGGCTCTGCTTCCACAGTTGAGTTTGTGGCACCTTTCTTGCCATCTTAGACTCTAAGATGGAATCAGGTTGCCAAATGATCAAAAGAAATTCCACTAAAATATTAGAAGTCTCCCCCCAAGCCTCCCCAAAAACACAAGCAAGGCAAAGGAAATTCAGGTAAGGTGGTCCCAAAGCTATCCAGATGCAGTGGCACATACTAGAATCTCAGCACTCAGGAGACTGAGGCAGGAGGATAACGAGCCAGCCTGGGTTTCGAGCAAGATCCCAACTAAACATAGGGTGTATGTAGGACACCCACTCAGCACAGGAAAAGCAGTGTCCTGGTTCAGTCCAGACACAAACTAGAAAACAGAAATTGTCACAGATAATGACACAGTGCTCTCAGAGACTAGGGACAAGTCAGCTGGCATCCATTGTCCCATGACATAGTCACAGAGCTGAGGACAGAGCCAATCACCCCAACATCAAAGCCCTCACTCTGGCATTAGGCTATCTATGGCTTATGACCCACACAGCAACTGAGTGGAGCTGCTGTTTCTGCTCAGCTATGCAACTGTGAGCAGCCTCATGTCAATACACACAGACAGACACTCATGGGTTCCAAAGAACCCCACAGCCTTCCACTAAATGCACACACAAGAATTCAACCAGCACCCTGCTGGCTACCTGACTCTGGACCACCACAACCACATGAACATAGTGTTCAGGGCTAGACACACACTGCTCACTTCTCCAGGGCCAACCCTGAGAGCGGTATGGTTCAGTAAGACTCCTGCTCTTTCCGTGGCTGCCGCCGGGAGACAGGCCCCTGCCTCTGAACGGCTTCCCTTTTATTAACAGCAAAGCTACCTTTTACTTTCAAGCACGGAAAAGAAGGCCAGGCAAGCGTCATCTGTCACAGTCACGTCAGCATGCACTGGGGATCGTATTTCTGTTAGCAGTTTAATTCCTGAGAGAACATCACTTAGAAGAGGAAGGAGGGGAGAGGGAGGAAGAGAAGGAGGGAAAGGAGAAAGGAGCATTATATAAGCAATGAGGAAAGGTCTACCTGCTCTTGCATGAGATAGGACAGTGACACCCGCTACACAGACCTTACTGAACTCAGAGAAACACAGATGGGCAGAGGAAGGTAAATGAAGAGGTTAGAAGCGCCCCCCTGCCCTGGAGGAGGATCTCAAAGGTTTCTCTCTGGCCACCAACTTCCGGCCATAGGAATGTGGCCTGAGTGGCTCCTTTCCTCCCAGTCTCAGGAAATGCTATCATGTAGAAGAGCAATCCACAGAGAACCAGCCACAGGGCTGAGCTCTCCATGAGGGCACCTGGCACGACATTACTGAAGCTGTTGGGAAGGACCCTGGGAATACTACAGGGCACACAGAGCAGAGGTGTCACACACCATGGGGAAGGGAAGCCAGCCTTGCTCCTCAGCGGTGATCCACCACCACCACCACCACCACCACACACACACACACACACACACACACACACACACACACACACACACACACTGGCCTTACCTCCGGAGCATGGTAGGAGACACACTGGAAGATCCAGCCCATGGCAGGCGAGTACAGAGGGAGATAGGACAGCAGCTCCACACCTTGGGCCACCAGCTGGTTCTGGACAGTGTCCCCATGTATCTACAGGAGACCAGAGGGACCTCAGAAAGGAGTCACACCACACGAGGCAGGCTGGCTTGGAAGTGTATGGATGGATGCAAGGGTAACAGCCTGCTTTCTCCGCTGAATTTAAAAACAAAACAAAATGCACACCAAGTTTCCCGTGCCACCCAGCTGAGCAGTTCATGGGGGCATGCTGCACGGGCAGAAGCAACCCAAAAATGGATCAGCAGATGCCAGGAAGTAAGTAAGATTGCCTGGAGGCATTTCCTGTTCACACGTGCGTTAACTCTCCCTCCACCCAACACCAGGTAAAGACCCCTGCAGATGTCACTGTCCCTTCGTACACCTGGCCAGCGGCAAGGGGCTTCAGCTTGGTGAATTTGTTCATGGAACGGTTCACTCGGTGAGCTGCAGAGGTGCTCTCCTACCTGTTTAAATGTAAGCAGGAAGTCAAAGAAGTTCTTATTGAGGCTCTCCTTGAGGTTCGGGGCCACTTCCATCCCCACCTGTAAGTAAACAAAGTGGCACCATCGTTACAGGAAAAGCCAGTTGCAGAGGAGACCCTCCTCTTGGTGATTTTTCCTCTTTCCAACCCAGGCTCCCACTATGTCCTCATTGGCCTTGTACCCGACCATACCCCTGCCGCAGTCTCTCAAGTGCTGGGCTTACACGTGCGTGCCACACACCTACCTGTAGCCCAATTCTGATAACAGAAAACAAAGGAGCTGGGACATAGCTCAGGGTAGAGTATTTGCCTGTCATGTATAGGACCCTAGTGCTCATCTGCCAGTACCATAGTACACATGAATGAGCACACATGTGCAGATACACACACACACACACACACACACAGACACAGACACTTAGAGGAGAAGCCTACTCCATTCTGCTGATCTGTTTCCCCACTCAATGTATTCATTTTATAAGAAAAACCGCAGAAGCTATTTTTAACAGGAAAGGGGTATTTGTGATCATCTCTGAATTTCCCAAGAGCAATGAATATATTCCTGAACAAACCACCCAGAGAACAAATCAATACAGTACAAAGGAAGGCTGCGGTTCGGGGATGGTGAAAACACCATTCTCTCCATTTCACACACACAAGACAGACAACACTCGTGGATATGTTTATTAGATGAAGCAGGATTCTGGTAGGGGGAAGGAGTGTGGTGGTAGTGGTCCATGTGCTGGGCACATACAAGGCCCAGGGTCCAGCTCACAGCATCCTGCTGGAGCCCCCAAAGCTTACAACGTAAAAGACAGTCAGCTTCTACATCATTGCTAAGAGCAATGCAGACTTGTTCTTAGCTAGTCAGGCAGTCATGTGTTTGACACGGCTCTAACAGGACAATCACAAAGAACACAAATGTCACCATCTGTCTGGACAGATGGTTCAGCAGGAAAGGGTGCCTGTCACCAAAAATAACAATCTGAGTACATTCCTAGAACCCACACGGTAGTGAGAAGTCTGATTCCATGGCAGGCCCACACACACTAGGGGAATACAATAGTAATTAGTTCTTAAAGCCATCATCCAGGGCAGGCATGATGCCATAGAGCTTTAATCTCAGCATTCGGAAGAGAGGGCAGGTGGATCTCTATGAGTTCCTGGACAGCCTGTTCTACACAGGAAATTCCAGGCTAGCCAAGGCTATGTATGTAGTAATTATTGGCTCCAGGATTCAGTATTTAAACAACAGCCTGAGTTTTAAAGTTCGAGGCAAGACACATAAGGCAAAGAAGAGAGTGTTTTTCTTAATACAACAGAAAAATTTTAAATCTTTTAGCTAAAAAGAACTCCCTTACAGGGAGTCAGAGCCCTGGAGCTATAAGGGAAGGTATGCACCACCCCAGGGAACAAGCATTGGATGCCATAATGTCCCCTACACCAGGCCCCCTTTCGCAGGCTCGGCTCCAAACTGCTGCCCAACTTGACAAGACTTCCTACAGGAAGCTATTATCTGGGCTCCTCCAACGGGGACAGAGTTCTCCCAGTCACCAGGTCCCAGTGGTTACAATAAGTATGCTGTTCTAAGGATATCAACCATCCTTTAGGCAGAACTGTGTGAGACTCGCCAGGGGGTTACACTCCCAGAGCAGCTCGAAGGCCACTGGGGGATGTCCAAGGACAACCACCGAGCTAACAACTGTCCCACTGGTTCTGATTCTGTTGTCTTCCCTTCCACTTAATAAGTACATTAGGTGACAGGGTAGGCTGGCCCAGTGGGCAGGCAGAGGAGAGGAGCTGAAGGGGCCAGAGTTGGAGGAGGGGCTCCCCAACCTCCCGCTATAAACAATTTCAGGCTCACCCACTCGCTGCTTTTGTTCCCTTTTTATCTCTGCTAATCAAGCCAAAGCAGCAGCTAGGAAGTCGGCCTCAAGCCAGGCTCTCCCAGCATCCCTCAATCCTGCTGCTTACCGGGCCCTCCTGGCTGCCACACCCAGCCATCTTCCCTGAACTCTTCAGCCCAGGGACTGGACTGCTCTTCCCTATATAATCCAACCATTTGGGTTACCCACTCTCTTTGTACCTTTGGGCGTCCTGGCTGCTGTACGCCCCCTCTCTCTCCTTTTCCTTCCTGCCTTCTCCCGACAAGGCTCAGGGTCACATCCACTCTGTGCTCTCCCAGATGTCCCTGCCTCTGGCTGTGCTCTCCCACACAGCTACAAGCCTTTTCCAGGAACAATCATGTCCTTTCCTTTCTTTTCTTTTCTTTTTTTTTCCATCCCCTCTCCATTTTTCAGACACTTTTCTATCAGTTACATCTCTCAAT
Organism: Mus pahari; assembly: GCF_900095145.1. Lineage (NCBI taxonomy): Eukaryota > Metazoa > Chordata > Mammalia > Rodentia > Muridae > Mus > Mus pahari. The sequence continues at coordinate 88,477,975 of NC_034590.1, read as the reverse complement.
ACCCGAGAAGACAACTTCAAAGAAGAAAGAATTATCTTCACTCAGTTTCAGAATGTTCAATCCAGGGTCACTTGATCCCATGTGTAAGGACAGGACACCATGGGAATGGGAGTGTGTGATGGAGGGAGGCTCTCACACGTGAGAGGCAGGAGGAAGAGGGGTGAGGAAGAGAAGGAGCCAGGCTAAGACACAGCTCCCAGAGTGCACGACGGCCTACTCCCTCCACCAAGCCTCACCGCTGCTCCCACCCCTTCCCAGGCCCACCATCAGAGTGGCATCCACCAGTGACTAATTCACATCACACCTCAGGTCAGAGACCCAATAATCTAACCGTCTCTAGAAAAACCTTCATAGACGCACTCAGATGTGTGCTTCACTGTTTAAACATCTCTCAATCAAAGCAAGATTAACTACCACACAAGCCAACAGTCTGAAGGAGGTTCCTGCCATTTACAACTAAAAGCATCCTTACAGAGGTGCACCCCCAAACCCAGGATTGAACCCAGGATCTTGCACCTGCTAGCACTCTGCCTTGTCAGCCCTCAATTCTTTTTGTCAAAACACTTATCAGCTGCTCTAAGAGGAGGCGTCTTCTACAGCTCCTGCATAGGTAACATCCTGTTACCAACACAGTAGCGCTCCCTCAGCCTCTTGGGGCAGGGTCCTCCTCAGTCTCACCACCACATTTTACCTGCGAGGCCACTATCCATCCCCTGTTCACGTGGCCTGCTTCCGACCTCAGGCTTACAAGGAACATGTGTTTCTTTGCTAGCTGCTCTTTAGTAAGTAGACGGAGCATCCTTAGTGTGATTCTATTTTCCAACAGAGGCCAATCAAATGGAGAGAATTTGCCAAAATCAGTGAGGTGAAAGGCAATGGAGGGCGAATATGAAAACAAGGGTATCCTTGGGCGTCTCCCCCGGGAAGTGGGGCTTTGCATACAGGGGACAGTGCTTTGGACACAGGAAGCCACCATCAAGCACTGACACAGGATGAGGACTCAAGCTTCAATAGACTCACATGGTTAGCTCTGATATTCCTGGGTTTAAAACCCACCCCAGATTTCATGCAGAAAAGCACATTGCCCTTCACCTGTTCCAGAGGAGGAGCAGGTGCTCTGAGCTGCCTTTCCCTTCCCTGGGGAAGCATCCTCCAGGGTGGGAGACTGCACTGACTCCACGGAGTGCCTGCCAGGCGGTCTGGGGACTCTCAGCCATAGAGTTTTCCTCAGTTGTATGACACAGGAGAAGCAGAGGGAAGGCCCCTGTTTACCATCGAGCAGCACGGCTCCTGCACAAGACTCCATCTGTCCTCGAGGAAGCCCGTGACTTAGCAGAGGCGAGAAGCCTCACTAAAGGTGCACAAGGCTGACGGGGCCAGGGCAGAAAACGCACTGTCTGGGAGGCCTGTGAGAGCTGAAGCCCCTGTGTGGCTCCTTGGGATACATCCTTCAGAAACCAACAACTGAATGAAGTAAAAGCACCAAGCTGCGCTCCTTCAAAGTGAGGCTAAGAGGCCTCAGTTGTCTCCCATTCACCACAGCAGCCTAAGCCTGTGTAGGTCACAGAGACAGCTTTCCCTCCCAGGCCTTGGCCAGCTCACACCCAGCCCAACTCTTTAACAAGAAGATGAAGATACACACACACAGACATAGAGACAGAGACACAGAGTCACAGACACGCGCGCGCGCGCGCGCACGCGCACACACACACACACACACACACACACACACCCCACACTAAAGCCAAATTCAACACCGGGAAAAGCCGGTCTCAAGTGACTGAAAACAGCCTGGAGCCTCCTTCCCAGCTGGAACTGAGAAAATTAATCCAGAAAACCAGTTCACTTGGGTAACGACGACCTTAAACGTCCCCTAATTAGAACTGTGGTAAGCTGGTCTACTTCAAAATTAACTTTCACAAACAGCCCTGTAGCTCTCATCACTGTGGAAGAGCTGTGTCCTACAAGGAGCAGCTGTGAGCAGATGGGTGCTGGAGAAGGAGCAGGCAGCCATGTCTGGGAGCTCAGCATACCCGACACAGGTAGGCCCGGGCGTACACGGACACGAGTGGGTCCCCGATCCCTCTGATCATGCAGGTTAGTCGGGGCAGGCACTCTGAAATCCCCCTGTGGGAGAGAGGAGTGCAGCATTACATTCTCCCTGTTCCTCACTTCCAGGATAAAACCGTATTATCCTAAATGTAGGGGAGGGAACCACAACTCCTAAGAACAAATCAAGGTCAAAGTTTCAGTTTGCCAAGGCAGTGTTTTCTCCGTGGGAACAGTTTAGTCAGGCTTCCGCATACATATCCCTATCTGAGGTCAGACTTATGAATTTATTTCTCTGATGTGTTTGAGACAGGGTATAACCATACAGCGCACACTGGCCTCAACCTCTCCATCCTCCTGCCCTAGCGGTGGCGTTGCAGGCGTGTGCTACCCACCGACCCAGCCACACCTTACTTACTTTCAGTTTTATCCCCAGCCTGACTTTCCATCAACTGCTAGCCCCCTGATCTCTAAGGGTCTATAAGGATCACTGTTTGGCCCTGCTTCAGTGTCCTGTGTCCTGTCTTTCTACCACCTCAGGCTAGCAGGAGACAGCCACCCCCAAACCCACCGACATGACCTAGGATTCACATCTGTGACATGCATCCTTCCCCCCTTAGATAGGATCCTTGCCCAACTGGGGAGGTAAAGACATCTGTCTCCTTAGCACCCATGAACCATCCCAGGCACCCCTAGCTCTGTATTAAATAGCTTCCTGAGGGAGGGCCTTCCTTCCTCAGCTCTGAGAATGGCTCTCAGAATCACATCTGTGAGAAATGACAGCAGCTGGCTGCCTGGGCCCCCAGAGCCAGGGCTCCTGCTCCCTCATCATCTCCACCATCATCACCAACAGCGGCAGCCCACACAGCACGGTGCCAGTCAGGTCTGCTCCTGTGCCTCCCAGGGCCGTGCGCACAGTTCGGGGCCCACATGAACTCCTCATTAGGTCCATGTTCAGTAGAGGGGGGCTGAGGCTCAGGATGGAAATAACTTACTGGAGATCCACAAGGCCAAATGCATGTGGAACCGACCTCCTGTGAGCTACACACTGCCTCACCCCCACACTTGACCTTTCCTCTCTGTTCATTAGATCGGGATGAAAATGCCATCTGTATCCTATCAAGTTTCCACACAATACATGGGGAAGACACACAGGTGATGAACATGGGGTCACATACTACAAACTCATGGACGGTACGTCGCTACCGTCACACTGCTATCGTGCACTACTGCCTGGGCACGCGTGTATGAGCTTTGCAGACATTCTACAGCTCCAGATGAAGAAGGGCCTTACGTTTTGGAGAGGAACTTGTTACACTTCAGGATGGACGCTTCCACATAACTACAGTAACGTTCTGTTAAGGAAGACACGTGCCACATGGCCTGTGCCCAGCCAGACAAAGGCAATTCCAAAAGAGAAGCAGAAACACTTAAGTAAGTTTTAGGCACAAGGATGCCATGATGGTCCCTGACAATAGAGAGAACTGAGCTGGAGGCTGCCGGGTTCTCTACAGGGTTCTCCAAGCTCCACACTTAAATTTAAGTTCTGGAAAATGCTGCCTGTTGGTTCATGGCTCTGTGCTGAAATTTAAAACAAGTTCTCAGCCTTCACATCAAAGTCCCAGGGGGTGCGGACCTGAGGTAACTGAGGTGCTGTGTGTGTGGCTCAAAGTCTCCACACTTCAGTACTAGGTACTGATGCATCAGAGCAGGACCTGCACCCTTGAGATGGTTTGTGAGGTTGCCACCAAGACGAAGAATCAGGTTCCCAGCATCCTCAGGGTGGCTCACAGCTCCAGGAGATATAATGCCTCTGGCCTCTGAGGGTGTGTGTGCGCGCGCACACACACACACACACAGAGCTAAAAACAAAATAAATCTTTCCTGAAACGAGGCACCTTAATCAAGATAACATTTGAATGTTCTTCAAAGGAACAAAAGCCTGATTCATGCATCATAACCAAAGTGACAAACAGGAGAGCCACCGGGAAGGAGTGAGATCCCAAGTAAGGATCTCTCTCTAGTGTAGCTGCCGACCACACAGAAGCAGGTGTCACTGGAAACTTTAGGGCAGCCCATCCCGGGGCTGCCGTCACCAGCACTCCAGACCATCTCGTGACAGCTGTCACCACGTCACCAGCACTACTCTTCCTGACCACCATTAAAATAAAATAGGATGAGAAAAGGATACAATCTTGGAATGAGTTCCCGGATGGAAGCGATCTTGAAAAACCAATTCAGGCATGTCTCCTTGGCAGTGTCATTCACGTTCTCTGGAGAGAAATGATCTGCAACGCAAAATGGTTGGTTGGTATTGTTTCCCAAACTCTGGCTTTTTTTTTTTTCTTTAAGCTAGTCCAACTATGTAGCCTTAGCTGCCCTGGAACTCACGGAAATCTGCCTGCCTCAAGCAGCGGGCTTAAAGGTGTGTGCCATCACAGCTGGCCTGTTCCTGGATCTTTATAGCTGCTGCAAGTCCAGGGGCAGAGAATGAGGTAGAGTCTCTCCAGGCCTTACTAAAACAGCAGCAGAAAAGGCCAGCTCACACACACACACACACACACACACACACACACACACACACTTTGGAAGACCCCAGCACTGTGCGCTGTTTCAGCAACATTAGCTGATCATATACCCGCTCAGGAGCTCTCCATCTGCTTCCAGAGTTGGGAAAACAGAGAAGTTCAGTGACTTGCTCAGGACACCCAGGAAGCCGATTAGAGCATGAATATAAGCCAGGGTAGCCCAGCTCTGCGGCCTGCGTTCTTTGCCACCACATGTTGCTGACCCGGGGTTCCTTGGTGTGAGGAGCAGTCACTGCAGCAACAGCTGATGAACCACAGATGCCTCGGCACCTGGTCTCACAACAGGAAGTATGAACAGCACTTTCACCATAAAGAGCCAAAGTGGAAGGTAAGTTGAGGCCTGAGCCTGAGCCAAGCGGCCACCTCAACCCTGCTCCAACACTCCAATCCCCTGTGGTCACACTGCCAGTGTATTCCAGTATCTGCTCCTTTTCTCTTTAATAATACAACTCTGATTTCTCAGCTGGCCACTCGGCCATTCGAGCAGCTAGGTATAATCATCTGACGACTGAGTTTGGGCCCCAGAACACAAACAAAGGTGCAATTTCTGTGAAGCATCTTCAAGAGGAGGTATTTGTCCTGCTCTGATCCCTCCTGTCTGACTTGAGAACAGATATGAAAGCTGGAATCTCTGCAGCTACATTGACCCAGGACCATATTAAAATAGCCAGAATCGAGATTCTTGGCATTGCCACCAGCTTTATCTTCCTTGGTAGTATTTTGAATGGTCTGGCTCTGCAGCCAGCCCTAACCTTGATATATAGTCTTTGTTATCGATACCATAAAGTCACTCCTCACAGCTTTGGACATGGCATACATTTTCATAAGGAGTGGAAGGCTAAGACAGGAGAATTGCAAGCTCAAGGCCACACTGACACACAAAGGCTGAAACCTTACAGCTCATATGAAAAACACAGATACATACAGAGACATATATACACACATACACATATACACAAACACACATATACACAAGATACACAAGTATACATCTGTACACATACACACAGAGAGACACACAAACATAAATACATACATACAAATATACACATATACACACAAAATACACAATACTATACACACATGTACATACACATATGTACAAACATACATACATATACACATGCACATACACATATATGCATGAAATACATATACACATATGTACATACACATATACATAGACACACACATACATATCCATAAGATATATACACATAAAAACATACATGTGCACACACACACACACACACACACACAGCAATCTCACACAATGACAGACACTACTTCCAGGTCAAGAAAGAATTAAGAAATGGACTATGTTATACAAGACTTTAACACTGCATAGAGAACTAAACAGTACTAAACAACAGATTCCTATACTTCATTTGCTCACCAGAAAGGCCTTTAGAAGCCAACAACAAATAGTGTATGAGCTTTCAGACAGTGCACAGGGCAGACGCTGCCCTCAGGAAGCTTGCCAGTGGTGGAGACAACTAACAGGAAACAGTAACCAGGTAAAGCAATAAGATAGCAGGTAATGAGAACCTGGGAAGAGAGGAATGGACAGGTGTACAGAGAGTGGAGGACTAGATAGAGGAATCAGGAAAGATCTGTGCACAGGTGGCACTGAGCTACACCCCGAGTCACAAAGAGAAGCCACCACACTTAGATGGAAAGGCAATGTCATCTAGAAAGGGACACACATGCAAAGGCCCTGAGAGCAAAGGCCCTGAGAGCAGCCTTGTGACGAGCTGGCAGGGAGGAGCAGCCTGCTCTGCTGGCCAGGCGGGCACAGAGCGAGCTCCCGAGGGCTTTCCTAAGTGCAGAGGCAATGCCCTGAGGGCTCTGGGCAGAGGAGAGGCATGGACGGGACTACTTCATACGTTAGCACTGCAACTGCAATGTGGGGAAGGGATCCAGGATTTGGAAACCAATCCAGAAGAGCATTCCACATAAGAGAGCCCCCCACATTCCTTTTCCACATAACAGAGGGGTTCCCCCATTCCTTTTCTTTCTTGTAAATACTTTCTTTTTCAACTCTGAACTTTTACAGATGTTTTAGAAGAAGGAAAGAGACCAATCAGTCTAATTTTCTTTCGTTGCCATTCTGACTAAAGTCCCCACCATCCCGATGTGACTCAAGTCAGCCCTGGGGACTCAAGTCATCCAAAGATAGGGTTGCTGAAATGATGAGGCAAGATCCACAACAGTCAAGTGCTAGGATGCCTCCCAACTAGGAAACAAAATGATTTAACATTCAGGGTGTGTGGCTTCATTTTATATGCGTTTGTGTGTGTGTGTGTGTGTGTGTACACATATACACATGCCTACATATACATACACACACAGTGGACTCAGAAGGGAGAGGGGGGACAATGAGATGGCTGATGGCCTGAGTTCAATCCCTGGACCTCACACAGTGGAAGGAGAAAACTGACTCTTAGAAGTTATCCTGTAACCTTCGCATGCTTGCTGCTGCGGTGTGGGAGGAAGGGTTAGACAGACAGAGTCCTTAACAGGAAGACGGAGAGGGAGAGGTAATGAAGATGGTGAGCTTCCAAGATGGCTGGCTTCTGCTTACCGTCCTGTCAAAAGCCTTACAACACAGAAAAAAGGCCTCGAGGGCAACCTCCCTTGCCACCAGGATCCCCCCTGGTGGGCTAAGTTCAGTGGACATGTTTACACAACCGTTGTATAACTTTCTTCAAGCTGGCCAGCCTTACATTAGTAGAAGGCAGAGGGCCGCTCTATCCGGGTGCCTGTTCTTGGTGCGTCTCCTCACGTCCATCTTCTACTGCTGATTCTGTCTGCTCCTCTCTGTTTGTTGTGGTCCAGATTCCTCTGCTGCCACCTGCCACACCCAACATCTTCCCTGCCTTCCAACTGCTACCTGGCAGTAATGGTAGCATGTGTGTGCCTCGTCTCCTTCACATAATAAATAAATGTCAAACCTGCTTAAAGAAGTGGGGGGAGGGGTGACTACACATAGTAACATGTACTACTTTTCTTCAGTTTTTCCTCTTTTTTCTCTCTCTCCTCTTCCTCCTCTTCTCTCTCCTCCTCCTCATCCCCCTTCTTCTTTCTCTCTCTCTCTTTTTTTTTAAAAAAAAAAAAAAAACAAGAGCCAGTCTTTCACCATGTAGTGCAAGCTAGCCCAGAATCCATGATCCTCCTGAGTGCTGGGATTACGGTGTGAGCCACCGGGCCTGGCCTGGTGTGTACTTGGCATAACCCTACGATGTCCTAGCATTCTCCAAACTCAGGAGAGCTAACCCACAGTTCAAACTCCTGAGGGCGAAGAGCTCAAGAATTAGAACCTCCAGTCCGGGAACTGATTCAGACGGAAAGAATGACTGCAAACGTCACCAGCTTCCTCCCCCACATAACTCTCCAGGCAGAATTCTGCAGAGAAATTCAAAGCTTTCCTCCTAATTCCAGTTAAGAGTCATTCCTCAGTCCCCTGACGACTGTGGACAAAGTCTGTCCTCTCCCTTCTGGGCTCTCAGTACCAGAGAAAAGTATCAAGGGAAGATGTTAAGGGAAAGGAAAACATAATGACCAAACCAACTGCAAGAAAACAAAAGCCTGGGCTAGCCTGGGCAACAGAGCAAACCTGCCCCCCCCCAAAAAAAAACCAAACAGACCCTGATCTGTACTGCTCTCAGCTAAAGCAAAAAATTCAAGTTAAAATTGCTAACTACTATATTCAAATGAGGAAAACGACCTTTGAGGTTGTACTTGAGTTTGGGTAAGACCAGTTAGTGATTTTTCCTTATTTGGGCCTAACATGTTGTTTGGGAAAATGGCCGTAGTAGACAGAAAGTCAAACGACTCTGAGGGTCAGGTGGGCCATACAAACAAACATGTTTATTTTGAGACAAAGTCCTGATGAGTTAGCTCAGGTTAGCCTGCATCCTGCCTTAGCCTGGAGTTTCAGGACTACAGGTGCCATCGCTAGCCAGACTCCTTCCAAAAGTTCGTTCTTCATAAGCAACTGCATATGAACCAAAGTAAGCAGCAGAAAGGTGTGGGCCACACCTGTGATCCCAGTTCCTGGGAGGTGAAGCACACAAATCAGAAGTTCAAGGTCATCCTCGGCTAGAGGGACTTCAAGCAATCCTGGGCTATGAGACCCTGACTCAAAAACCAATCAACAAGGAAGTGGGAATAAATGCATTTATTTTACTTGCATGTGTGCGTGGGCACTGTGAACATCTGAGGTGGTCAGAAGAGGGTGCCAGATGCCCGCCAACTACAGTTATAGCTGGTTGTGAGTCCCCATCTGGATCCTCTGCAAGTGCTCTTGACAGTTGGCCTATTTCTCCAAATGCCCCCCAGAAAAGGATTTGAAATCCTTGCTTGTGAGGCTGGAGAGAGCTCAGCTATCAAGAGCACCCGCTGCTCCTGCAAAGCACTTGAATTCTTTCCCAGCACCCACACGAGACGGCTCACACTACTGCGCTTCCAGAAGATCCCACCCTCTCCAGGCCACACAGGGCTTCAGGCACACAAGTAGTGCACAGAAATACATGCATTAAAAAAAAAAATCTGTTGTTGCAAAAGAAAACATACAAGTTTAATTCTGGCAGTCGGCTGAGATTTGATGCCCATGAACCACACGCTGAGCGTACATTCAATAAATAAATTGTGTATTTCCCAGATCCCTGGCCAGCAGAGATGATTTTCCCACAGGGCTGGCCTCTGCGAGACTTTCTAAGCTCCTAAACTTACCAGAAGGAGACACGAAAAACTTGACTACAGTGCGAGGGGTGGGGTGGGTCGGAGGCACGAAAATGCTGTACGAGCCACAGAAGGCTGAGGAAGTCCAGCTAACTACACTAACATGCTGAGGCCCAGTTCATCTGGAGCACCAGCTTAACCTGGGACCAGTCTGAAATGTTATTAGTGGCTTATATGGCTTTTGATGTGCAGTAAGTCTTATAATGCGGTGCCTTTTGTCATTTCTTTTTTTCTTTCTTTCCCCTTTCTGCAGTGCTGGAGATGTTACATAAGTTCTCTATCACTGAGCTGTATCCTCAGCCCCTGGGGATTTACAGACAGGATTTCACTACAAAGTCCAAGCTAACTTTGCACTCACAATCCTTCCGTCCCCACCTCCTGGGTGCTGGTGGCATCTGCTGAATCCCAGGCATGTTCCTCTGCACGGAGCTACCTAGTATCTTTTTCTTTTTATACTCCAAACTCATTTCAGCTTGCCAGCCACATCTCAAGTACTCAAGAGCAACATGGGGCTGGTGGCCACTGGACAACTCTGACCCTTCTGCACTGGGCTTGCTCTTCTATGGTAAGACCAGGGAGCTCCAAGGGCTCATATAGATCTAAAGCTGTGTGCAGCTGTGTTTCCTTCTGAGAAACATTTGTATCAAAGAGTTTTAAGGAGATGGGTGGATAAATGGGCAGGTGAGTAGATGGATGGATGGTCAGTGAGAAGACAGATGGGGATGGAGCAGGGGGATCAGGAAGGCAGGTACACGGATGGTGGGGTGGATGGAGGAGATGGATAGAGGATGGCTAAGAGGGGAGATGGATGATATGTGGGTGGATGGACAAAGAGGGCCAGGGAGGGGAAAGAGGAGGAGGGAGGAGAGAAAAGGGAGTGCGGAAGGGAAGAAGGAAGAGAATAGGTCAAACTATGGGTCACTGCCACTATCACTGTCTCCTGGTCCCTGGGCAAGAACCACTGCCAGGACCAGGGAGAGGGACAAAATCACAGCCCAGGCAGCTGCTGCAGCTTGTGTGAGCTAAACAGGCAAATGTAAGGAAGCCGTTGCTGAAGATGCTGCATTCGAACACAGCGTCACGATCGCTCCCGTGACAACACAAGTCCATCATCCACCTGTCCCATTAGAACCTCCTGGGAACTTAAAATTGATTCGCAATGAATTTAACGCCAACATCATTTATGTATGGGCTGAGGAGCTGGGGCATCTGCTACTATTGATTTATCGGACCTCCTTTCATACATACACAGTTTTTACTTAAGCAATTTGCTTCTTGGAAAGAAAGACCCATAGGAAACAGGAGTGTGGCTCTGAGCAGCAGCAGCAGCAGCAGCAGCAGCAGCGCTGACGCGCAGCCAGGTCTCACTCCACCCTCTCCCCTTTCATGCATTCTAATGACTTGCCTGCTTGCAAACCTTCTGATGGCTTTGGATGACTGAGACAACCAGACTTCAAGCACATTTCTTTCAACACATTGAATTAAAAACCTTATCCATTTTCAATAAATCCCAACTTGATTAAAACCATCTAACTGTGGTTCTGAGCAGACTGGTGCCAGCAAACCCAGGAAGCATGACATTACCTGGCAAGGCACCGCGGCTGTCCACACACATCGAGTAGATGCGCTCATAGACCAGCTTTCCTAGGAGAAGAAGACATATGGTATTGACATCACACACCCCAGGAGCAAACACTAAATAAATGTTACTAATTAGAAGCAGGAAAATGGCCCCTGGCAGCAGGCATTAACCCGTGAGTGTATGCTGCCACCTAGTGGCGCACACTTTTAACTTTGGGATTTTTTTTTTTTTTTTTTTTTTTTTTTTTTTGCTTTTTAGTGAGAAGGGAAAAAGCAGATGGCACGCTTGCAGACACATCCTTGAAGAGGAAGCTGATTTTCACATGAATTCACAGGGTTTACCTAGGGTAATTAAGCTAAAAAAAAAAATTACAGAATGTTGTGGCCCTCAAGATGCAGGTCAGATATTCATTCTCTGATCTCAGACTTGACTTCTGACCACAGGCCACTTATGTACATCTGCTGGCCTAAGCTGGGCATGGCTGGAGCTGAGTCCAGTGCAGGACACTTTATGTGGAGTGTGAGGACACCTCATGCTGCTCTGGCCTGAGTTCCAGGTTCTTTTTCTCTTCTCACTCAGGTGCTGACTGCCTCTAGCAGTGTGGTATTTGGGAACGCACAGGCCTGGGCCCATCTTGGAGCTTTGAAAGTCAAAGATTTGGGGAATGTGACTAGAATGTGGACTTTGGACCACATCGCTGGAAATCCTTGTGCGTGCTCAGGTGTGGGAGACACTAATTGTCGGAGTATCTACAAATGGTGACCAATGTCCGTTAAACCAGTACTTCTCAGGCCAGCATGCCGGCATAGCCCCTGGAGCCCCTGAAGATCACCATCTGTGTGATGTCTCTGTCCATCCCAGGGGCTTCCGCAGATGTGGTCTGGGTGCAGCCAAGATATCTGGGAATAACTGTAAGAGCCCAGGGATGTCAGTGTACAGCCGAGCTGAGAACCCCAGCTTGGAACCTCACCCTTCATACATACACACATACACACACACACACACACACACACACACACACACACACACACACCTTGCAGACTCTGAGAGCCTCAGGGAATGCGCTCCAATGCTAGTACCCCGGCCCAGCGCCTCTTCCTTCTTGTGTTTTCTGAACCCGGGATCACCCGGGATCTCTGCCACAGGGATTATTAGTCTATTGGGTCTGTACTGGATAGCTTTGTGTCAACTTGACACAGCTGGAGTTATCACAGAGAAAGGAGCTTCAGTTGGAGAAATGCCTCCATGAGATCCAGCTGTAAGGCATTTTCTCAATTAGTGATCAAGGGGGGAGGTTCACTTGTGGGTGGTACCATCTCTGGGCTGGTAGTCTTGGGTTCTATAAGAGAGTGGACTGAGCAAGCCAGTAAAGAACATTCCTCCATGGCTTCTGCATCAGCTCCTGCTCCCTGACCCGCTTGAGTTCCAGTCCTGCATCCTTTGGTGATCAACAGCAATATGGAAATGTAAGCCAAATAAACCCTTTCCTCCCCAACTTGCTTCTTGGTCATGACGTTTGTGCAGGAATAGAAACCCTGACTAAGACAGGGTCACACTGGACAGAGGCACTGCTTGTCCCTGAGCACGCTAAGGAACAGCATACCGAAGGACTCTTACAAACTCCTTTACTTCCTATACAAAAGCTTGCCACCTCTCTAGAAACAGCCTTCAGGAAATACACCTCACACCGTAAGTAGCTGCTAACTATGTCATTTCTGGCCAAATAAGTTGGTTTTCTTTTGTTCAGGTAGAAGACACTGTTTGGGGAAATAATCATCTTGGCTAGAGTTCATGCTGTATGCATGTGTGTGGAGGGGCATATGCACGCACTGCATATGTCCATGTGCAAAGAGGAAGGTGAGAGCAGAATGCTGGGTCTCCTCTATGACTCTCTGCCTTTATTCTTTTGAGTTAGGACTCTCATCAGACCTGGAGCTAGGCTGGAAGCCACCACACTCCGGTGACTTACCGCCTGTGCCTCCCACAGCAGTGGGCTTGCGGTGCGTGCACAGTTAGCTCCGCCCATCCTTCAAGTGGATCCTGAGGATCTGGGCACAGGTCCTCACACCTTCAGGGAAACCTCACTTGATGAGCTGCCTCCCCAAGCCTTGATTCTTTTCCTGACTAGTTTCTCACACATCGAAGACACCATGACTGAAAACCACAGTGGTGACAGTGAACACGTTCTGAGCATGAGCTCTGTGCCCGGCACTACCCACAATTATTTACCATGTCCTGCCAGCAGCTCTTAGGAGAGAAAGCTGTTCTGTGCTCCTAACACGCCCATTCAGGTAGTTCTCTCCAGAAAGTCTGGGAGAGGGTGTCTTGTAACTTTTAACTTTTTCAAAATCTATTTTTAATGATGGTTCTTAAACACTTTAACCTCTCTGATACCCCACCACCAACCAGAGGTGGTGGGAAAGAAAGGATTCAGGGGAAGTGGACCTGTTTAGAAAGGTTCTTGAGCAACTCCCGTCTGTGTTGTCTGGAAATCAGCAGTTTAGTTCACAGGTTAGCAGCGGCAGCTTGATCCACTTGCAAACACTTCACGGATACACCAGCAGTCCAGTAGAGTCAGGATAACAAACATGGATCAGCAGTGGTAGCACTACCTAGCAGGGACAGGCAGGCCCCAGTCGCAGCAGGAGGGATTGGGACCAGCAGGGACATCAGGAGAAGTTCTCGGCTGTGTCTCTCAGGAAAGCCGAGATCACCAAAGATGCAAGATCAACGAATGTTGCACAGCTAACCCCACCAGCAAGCCGACTCAGCCTCCGTCACTGGCCATTGAGTTCTGTTTATTCTCCCTCCAAACATCACGTGTCCTCCATGGGTCTTGCCTCAGCACATGCATCTGTCTCAGCTGACATCACTCTGCCAATCAGCCCGAGTCCGAGGAAGCACACCACAAGGTTTTTGGTGTGTTTCTGTATGGAGTCCGGACAAATGGAGCTCAAGAACACATGTAATGCGGACCAATACATGTGTGTCATTAGCAAAGATCTCCTCACCATGGGTCCTTTCACATGCTTGCGTTAGCAGAACATCCTCTCACCTGTGTCTGCTTCAGTTCCTTCATGAGGCTGCCTTAGCCTTTCACCTGTGTCCACTTCAGGAAAACTCTCCTTCGTGTGTTTGCTCCAGCAAAACACCAACCAACACAACTGACTCTCCAAAGAGCCCTTAAGTTTCCACTTCAGCGTCTCCTATGCACCATTTCACAGGCAGAAAATCTGAATCTCAAACACATAACTGCAGGAGAGGCAGCAGCCAGGGAAGCCAGCAGCCCACCTATGCCTATGGCCTCTACCGAGATGCCCGTCATATTCTGCCGTGTTCATGCCATCTCTAGATGCCCGGGCCATGTACCCTGTGGTTCTGAACTGCAAGGTGCTCCAACCCTAGGTCATCATGCTGACAGCGGAGAGGCAGGTTTGTTACAACAGCACATGGCAAGACTGGCCACAGGACTCAGGATTTGTATCCAGACAAGGCAAGGCTCTCCTTTTATAGAAACTGGAGATGTATAAGCACCAACATAACCATGCCCATTCCTCTTTCTCTGGCAGCAACGGTACATGTTTGTGGACAATCAACTCAGGCACTGGAAGTCAGCCTATGTCAATACCAGGTATCATGACCTGAGCCAGACCTGTGAGGCAGAACCCAAAGGCCTTTCCACACTCTGTGACCATCAGCAGTAATGTGAGAATCTTGAGAATGAAGTCACCCCAAGAGAAAGTACCAGAAAAAAAAAAAATCTCAATTACACCAAGTCCCTAGATCCAGCTGTACCTGAAAGTGGAACCCACTCTTGGATCTTCAGCCGGCTAGAAGGCTTGCTGTTGGAAGGGTTACAGATAAGACGTGCTGTGCGGTAAGCTCATAGACTCTGGTAAGACATGAATGCCCCCATCTGACCTCCAGCTCTCAGAAGCTCATCTGTAGGTTCCTTCCAATGCCTCTACACTGTGTGTACAGCCCACAGTGTTGCTGGTCCAGGCAAACTGTTCTGCTTCAACCAACTACTGCTATGCACCAGGCCAAGGGGCCCTGGGCCTCCAGATTAGTTTCTTCGCCTACAACTTTCCACTAAGCTGTAAGAGATCAAGAAGTATGAGATCAGGGTAATCCCAATGACCTCAGAGACACTGTGACTGCCATGTAGGAAAGACGGATCTGTGGTGACTGAAGACACAGGGAAATGGGCAACCCAGGGAGAACTTCAGGAGTGCATACAGAAGACGCCTAGGTGTCCAGATAAGGAATGTGTCATGTCAGTGCCAGTTCCTGTGACAGACTCTGCAGGGCAGGGAGCGAGCAGGGAAGAGAAGCTGTGCTCCTGCTATGGCTCGACCTTCACTGTTTCCCCAAGGCCCATCTGTAAAAAAAAAAGGTGTGGGCTCCAGCACTGTTCTTGGGAGGTGTGGTCCCTTTAAGATAGAGGCAAGTATTTAAGCCACCTAGAGCTCCCCCTGGAGGCAGCTGTGAGGCTCCAGCCCTTTGTTCCTCTTCTGCTTCTGGGTCATGGAGTGAGTGGATCTGCCTGTCACACATTCCTGCCTTGCCACAGCAGGCCCATGAAGTAGAAACTTAAGGGTTCTTTGGAAAGTCAGTTGTGTCGGATGGTGTTTTGCTGGGGTAAACACATGAAGGAGAGTTTTCCTGAAGTGGACACAGGTGAAAGGCTATGGCAGACTCATGAAGGAACATTTCCTGAAGTGGACATAAAGTGAAAGGATATTATGCTAAAGTAAGCACATGAAAGAACATGTGAAGGATTCTTCCCTAATGACAGGCATGTCATTACACTGTGTAGCTGAGCTCCTTTTGTCAGGACTCCATAGAGAAACACACCAAAACACTTCTGGTGCGGTGCTGCGGCTTCTTGCCACTTCCTCAGACTCGGGCTGATGGCAGAGTGATGTCAGCTGAGACAGACGCACGTGCTAAGTCAAGACCCATGGAGGACATGTGACGTTTGGAGGGAGTATAAATAGAACTCAGTGGCCAGTGACAGAGGCAGAGCTTGGCTTGCTGGTACAGCTAGCTGTACAATGCTAGTGGGTTCCATATCTTCACTGATCTTCACTTCCTTAAGAGAAGCACAGTTGAGAACTTCTGCATTCCTGCTGGTCCCTCCTGGTGACTTGTGCAGAGCCTGAGGCCTGGCTGTCTCAGCTAGGTCGTGCCACCGTCGTGTTTACTATCCCGACCCTACTGAACTGGACGGCTGGTGTATCCGTGAAGTGTCTGCCAGTGGATCGAGGTGCCACTGCTGACCTGTGAACTGAACGACTGATTTCCTGACAACACAGACGGGAGTTGCTCCAAAGAACCTTTCTAAACAGGTCCACTTCCCCTTTATCCTTTCTCTTCTACTACCTCTGGTGGATGATGGGCTAAAAGGGAGGTTAAAGCATTTAAGAACCATTATTTAAAATAAGGGTTGAAGCCGGGCATGGTGGCACACACCTTTAATCCCAGCATTCAGGAGGCAGAGGCAGGCGGATTTCTGAGTTCGAGGCCAGCCTGGTCTACAGAGTGAGTTCCAGGACGGCCAGGGCTATACAGAGAAACCCTGTCTCAAAAAAAAACAAAAAAAAAAAAAAAAGAAAGAAAGAAAGAAAAGAAAAAAAAGGGTTGAAAAAATTAAAGTTGCAGGCCCAAGTAAACCTTTCTTCATCATCAACTGACTATCCTAAGCACTTGGATACAGCGACAGAATGTGGACAAACACACAGTTCCTATCAGTGCGAGTGTAGGTGCCCTGGAGGTGACAAGGGACCTGAGCTTAGCCAGGACATGAGCTGCTGCCCTGCCTATGTCGTTCATCACGCTACTGGCCTATGTGAAGATTAGAAGAAAACATTTGGGATTTTAGTAAAGACGCCCAATGCAGTGGGCGGGGGAGAAAGACTCCTAGTGCCCAGCCCACAGACATCCGACAATTAACTGAATATTTCAAATGGTAAGTGTAGAGGATTGTGAATGTTCCCAACAAAAGGAAGTGACAGATGTCTGAGGCAATGGACACACATGCCAAAGATCCTGACTGTCACACATCATACACCTGTGCTGAAATGCCACACTGCACCCTTTAAATACAGGTAAGTACCATGCATCAGTCAAAATAAAAATGTAACCTGTTACGTTTTTACATACTTATATAAATATATACGGCATGCTATTCTACAGACAAAACCTTTTGACTTGACTTTACAGACAGGAGAAAAAGATGTCACAGAGCAGTCTGTTCTCCCTCGTGATGTACCCCAAAGGACTAACGCGACAGCAGAACCCAACGCAAGCAGCACTGGCACTACTTTCTGACAAAACAAATACATTTTCTAGACACTCAATGGCTATGGGACTTACCAAATGTATCGAGGATGTCGGTGATGAGGACAAATTTGCTTGGGTAGAACTGAATAACGCTCGTGTCTGACAGCAGCTTTGAACACTAGAAAGAGAGATCAGGAGAAGGCATTCACTGTGGGGTGCCTCACTTGGAGAACCTCTAAGTGAGGAAAAACTGATGACCTCTGAAAGCAAGTTAGCACAGCAATGAGTGCCCAGTCCCGTGTCAGCCTCTCCCACAGGGCACACGCACAAGAAAATCCTTTCCTTACTTTATTTTAGATCTTTGTATAGATGGGTATTTTGTCTGCATGTGTGTGCATGTGTGTGCATGTGCGTGCATGTGCATGCTGCTGCCAGAGGTCAGAAAAGGGTGGCAGATCCCCTGGAATTTGGGTTATAAATGATTGTGAACCATCATGTGGATGCTAGGACTCAAACTCTCGTCCTTTGGAAGAACAGACCGTGCTTTTATTTATTTTTTATTTTTTTTGTTTTTCGAGACAGGGTTTCTCTTGTGTAGTCCTGGCTGTCCTAAAACTCACTCTGTAGACCAGGCTGGCCTCGAACTCAGAAATCCGCCTGTCTCTGCCTCCCGAGTGCTGGGATTAAAGGCATGTGCCCAACCATCTGTAACAAGATCTGACGCCCTCTTCTGGAGTATCTGAAGACAGCTACAGTGTACTTACATATACTAAATAAATAAATAATAAAGGCGTGTGCCACCATGCCCGGCAGTGCTTTTATTTTTTTATTTTTATTTTTTAAGATTTATTTATTATTATAAATAAGTACACTGTAGCTGTCTTCAGGCACACCGGAAGAGGGCATCAGATCTTATTACGGGTGTTGTGAGCCACCATGTGGTTGCTGGGATTTGAACTCAGGACCTTTGGAAGAGCAGGCAGTGCTCTTACCCACTGAACCATCTCACCAGCCCCCTTTTTTTTAGGTAGTGCTTTTAAATGCTGAACCATCCCTACACTTGTACTTTTCCTTTGTGTGTTTGTGTTTGTGTGTGCAGCAGTACACCTATGTGTGTGCCTATGGAAGTCTAAGGGATGTCCACCTCATCCCTTGAGGCAGGGTCTCCCCCTGAGCCTGAAGCTATCTATCACTTTTAGTTAGGCTGACTGGCTCTGCCCCTCAGTACCAGGGTTACAGGAAACCCCTGCCACACCCAGCTTTCTTACGGGTGCTGGGGATACAGACGCAAGCCCTCTCATCTGCATGGCAACTGCTCCTCCTGCACAGTCCGCCTGCTCCCTAGACCCACCACTTGCTTTTGACAAAAAGAACCAGGATGCTTACAGAGCCTCCTACAGAACGTTCTAGAAAGCTTGCCTCTGAGAAAGCCACAAGTTTGAGACTTAGGAGATCTCTGACTTCGAGCCCAACCTGGCCTACATAATGAGTTCCAGAATAGCCAGGGCTACGCTGAAAAACCCTGTCTTGAAAAGTAATAATAACAAAGTAGAAAGTGACAGGGGAGCCAGGCGTGGTGGCTCACACCTTTAATCCCAGAGGAAGGCAGAGGTAGGTGGATTTCTGAGTTTGAGGCCAGCCTGGTCTACAGAGTGAGTTCCAGGACAGTCAAGGCTATACACAAAAACCCTGTCTCAAAAAAACAAAAACAAAAACAAAAAACAAAAAAAAAAGAAAGAAAGAAAGAGACAGGGGAAGACAGCTGGCGGCTTCCTGCGGCTTCCACATATGCATGCATGTCCATGCCTGCACAAACGTGCATATTTATTAATTCACAAATAAAAAATAAACTGGGGGCTGGAGAGATGGCTCAGCGGTTAAGAGCACTGACTGTTCTTCCAAAGGTCCTGAGTTCAGATCCCAGCAACCACACAGTGGCTCACAGCCATCCATAATGAGATCTGGTGCCCTCTACTGTTGTGTCTGAAGACTGCTACAGTGTACTTACATATAATAAATAAATAAAACTTTTTTTAAAAAATAAAATAAGTAAATAAACTGGACAAAGAATTGGATTAAAGAAAAGGTCCATAAACATGCATCTCTGGTAAGCAGGGCATGCATGTGGTGGTCAGGACATCCAGCAAACTGAGTCCCCTGGACAAGTATTTTCACTCTGGCTCTGGCTCTCAGCATCTAAACCATGAGAGTGGCCAAGTTTCTCCTCTGTATGACGTGCCTATGCATAAACAGTGTCTGACCCGTGGAAACCCTCTCACAGGGGCAGGGAGACATGTGCTGTGAAAACAAAGATGCTTGTATCATTGCAGCATTTGGATGCATATGGAATTACAGGTCCTGCTGTCTTGCTCTGTGATCTTCACAGCCCTTTATGAGAGTTCCCAACTTAAACAATCGCTCGCAGGGGTTCTCGGGGATCTTAGGGCTCAGAAGAAAAAAAAATACAATGACCCCCAATCCCAGAGACTGTTTACAGGCAGACCCCATGGTTCCTAGGAAGATGACATCTCCCAGCTCCTCCTCCACCACTGCCATGCAGGGTCCCTTGTCCACACACAGCTCGGGCAAGGCTCCAGATTCCACCCAGCTGGGATGTCCCACACAGCTGTGTACTGACCCCACTCCCACCCCCACAAGCTGCTCTCATGAACATGTGTTTTAGGAAGGATGAGGAAAAAAAAAACATTTTTTTTTTTAAATCCAAAGTTAAAGTTGTAAGAACCTCTTAAAGTAAAATGACCTTATAAAGTACCATTTTAAAGGTCATGGTACCATTTTCTAAGACTCTTCTGGTGAGACCGGGGTGTTAAAAGTAGACAATCCCAGAGGACACCCACAGTCTCACCGGCTTGACTGACTAAACATGAGCTGAATAAAGACGAGAGATGAGCTAATGTGGGAAGAGAAAGCTCACTGGGCTTCAGTCCTTCACACAGAACCACAGGCAACTAAGGAAGAATAACCTGCCCCAAGGAAGACACAGTAATCGGCTAGCCAGTACCAAATGGTCAGTCCTGAAGGCGTGCACAGGCGTAACATTACACAGACTGGGCAGCTTATGGTTATGTGTGTGTGTGTGTGTGTGTGTGTGTGTGTGTGTAAATGCATGGAACAACAATAAAAAAAAAAAGAGGTCATGAGTCTGAAAGGCAGCAAGGAGGGGTGTATGGGAAGGTCTAGGGGGAGAAAAGGAAGGGAAAATGATATAATTCTAAAAAGTAAAAGAAATAATTTTTAAAAACACAGAATCTCCAAGGAGCTGCTGAGGAGAGGGCTCAGTGGGTAGAGTGCTTGGCATGCAAGCATGAGGACCTGAGTTCAGATCCCCAGAACTCCTGTCAAAAGCCAGGCTTGGTGACAATGTATCAGCAATCCACACTGGGTGGGCAGAGCCTGCTAACCAGACAGTAGCTAAATATGAGAGATAAAGAAAGGTTCCATTCGGGACTCTGTCTCTCAAAATAAGGGGGGGAAAGTAACTGAGGAAGATATTCACCCAACACTAACCTCTGGCCTCCACACATACACGCAGGCAGGCAGGCAGGCAGGCAGATAAAGAATCTCAAGCCAAGTGTTAAAGAAGCAGTATTTGTAACAAGGGCTCTGTGAGAAGGCCATGCCCAAAGGCAAGCATGCAACACCCTCATCGGTGATAAGAACGCCTCCTCCACTGAGATCCTAATGAAGTAGGCTGGGTACAGCTTGGACATGAGGGGCTCGCACAGCCCCCAGGCTCAGCCTCCCCTGCAGCAGAGGTTGCGACACACTGCTGTTCACTGGCTGACTGCGGCCATGGTACTGCGGCTGAGGTACCTGCAGTCAAACTCATCACCATTACCGGAAAAACACTGAAATGGCAGTGGGTGTTTTGTTTTGTTTTCAATGACATTTAATACTAGCTGTTTGCTGGGACGATGGCTCAGTGGTAATGCCTGAGCTCAAATGCCCTAAATCTGAGGGATCCTACAGCGAGACTGAAGGCAGAGGAAGAGCGCCCAGAGCATGGGCCGGCTTGCCTGGCATGTGAACACAGCGCAGTAAGAGAACTTGTCAGAAATAAAGCAGAAGGCAAGGACTGGCATGCAAGGCTGTCATGTGACTTCCATACACGTGACATGGTACACACACACACACACATATATACACACACACACACAGGACAAGGGCACTGGGGAGGGACTGGTGTCTTTAGCGCTGCTGGTGGGAACATAAAGGAGGCCATCATTTTCAAAAGCAGTTTGATAATTTCTAAAAAACTCACCACCTGCCTCAGCAGGGCCGTGCCCAGGAATCTACCAGAAGACAAGAAGATGGCATAAATCCACACAGACTCATATGCAGCATCCCGAGGATGGAAGCAACTGGACCTCAACCACTATTCACAGGTACACAAACTGCAGTTATATACGCCACAGGTTACTACTCAGAGGAACTCAGCCTCAACACACGACACAGTCCAGACGAACTTCAAAAATGTTTAGCTAAATGAAAGAAGCCAGATGTGAAACTTAAGTACAGAACAAGTCCTTCCTTTGGCACATAGACAAAGGCAGGGTATGGTATTCTGGGAGGAGTGTGGTGGCTTCTGATTCCAGTCAGGTTGGAGGGAGCTAGAGTGATGAAGATGTTCGAAAACTGGACTGTATGAGATAAGATACTTTTACCGCTATAAATGTACTAAAAGTCACTGAATTTCCTTTCTTTGGGGAGATAGGTTTTTTGTTTGTTTTATTTTGTTTTGTTTTTCAAGACAAGGTTTCTCCGTGTAGCTTTGGCTGTCCTGGAACTTGCTCTGTAGACAGGCTGGCCTCAAACTCTGAGATCCTCCTGCCTCTGCTTCCTGAATGCCGGGATTAAAGGCGTGCGCCACCACTGCCTGACTGGCAGGGTCTTAAGGTACAGCTTGGGCTAACACCAGAGCCAGTCTCTCCAGTGCTGTGATGAGATTGTGTTCACCACTGTGCCAGGCTCAAAGTCATTGTGCTAGGCTTAAGCATGCAGGAATTATGTGCTGAGAATTTCTTTGATTGGGGATGTCAGTCCTGGGATAGAACCCAGGCTCTCCAGGTAGATGAGTGAGTCACAGATCCAAGGAGGAGCCCTTGCTTATTCCCCTATACGCTATATGCCATGCCTTCTTCATTTCCTCATAGAAACCTCCAGAAGCGTTTAGAACTTTGGGATCCAGCAGGTAGTAAGTAGTCAGACCCTGCTTGGTTCTTCCCCTGAGATGGTGACCTCGAATGGAGTCCCACATTCCAGGCTGCGGTCACTCTACAGTGCAAACACCTGCGGCTGTCTGAACTCCAAGGCACCCTCAGTTTGCAGGCGCGATGGCAGGCCTTTTCTCCCGGAGTATTTACTCTATAAACAACAGGAAAAGGGAACTAGCCCAGCTTCCCTGAGTCGTGAAACCCCAGGAAAGACCACCCTGCGGCACACAGATTCAACTTCAAACACTTCAAGAGATAAGTGCACAGACCTCTATCAAGAAAAGAAATGTCCCATTACCATGACAAGAAGTGACAAATGACGCTCTGCGACAAACGGCCCTCTGAACTAAAATGGCTGTTTCAGGCACGCTGATCCAAAACCAGCAAAGCTGTGAGTGAGAATTCCCCCTTCACCACGACCTGAGCACTGCTTTCATTTCTCTTCATTCTTTACCTGTATTTACTTAGTATATGTGTGTGTGAGAGAGAAAGAACACTCCACTGTGGGCCATGGCACACATCAGAGGTCGGACAGCAATACGCAGGGGTCGTTGGGGGTCGTCGGTTCTCTCCGTCCACTGTGGGTTCTGAGGATCCAACTCAGGTCATCAGGTTAACTCCAAAGGCCTCACTGGCTCACTGTTTCCTTTTTCTTATTTTGCATTGTTGATGTTGTTATTATTGTTGCTATTGCTATTTTTTTTTTTTTTGAGACAGGTGTCTTCCAGCAGGTTATGTAGGCGAGGATGACCTTGCTCTTCCTACCTCCACTGAGTCTGGAACCTCACCCCAGCACACCAAGGTTACACAGTGCTGGGGATCAAATCCAGGGCTCCCTGCACACGAGGCACGCACTCCACTAACTCAGCCACACACCCAGCCCCTGACCGAAATACTTTTTGCCAAGAAGAGGAGGGTCTTCAGGGCAAAAGCACAAAATAAAACCTCTTCCTGGAGACGGAGAGGCAGCCTTCTAGCTAAGAGCACTGGCTGCTCTCAGAGAACCTGAGTTCAGTTCCTAGCACCAGCAACCGACAGTCCATATCAGCCTGTATCTCCTGCTCCCGAGGGCCTGACTCCCTCTGCCGGCTCCCATGGGAACCTACACACAGGGTATATTCTCACAAAGACACATACACATATGCATAAGTAAATGTGAGAAGAATTGGCACACGAGGCAGGAGCGTCTCTGGGTTCAAGGCCAGCATGGACTACAGGGTGAGTTCTAGGACAGCCAGGACTACACAGAGAAACCCAGTCTTGAAAAACCAAAATAAACAAATAAATAAATCTTAGAAAAGAAAAACAAACAAAAAAAAACAAACCTTCCCTTACAGGACTGACTCCAAGAGCCGTCAGCCAATCACCAAGATAATTTGCTGAACATATTTCTCTTTACAGCATGAGTGTATCTTCCTATGTCTTTAAAATGTGTAACAGAGACATTAATCTCAGATTCTTGGAAGACAATTACCCAAACCTTAGTGTCCCAAACAAATCACATATATAATAGCACTTGTCCCAAGGCCTGTGTACCGCACAGCACTGAGTGAATCATTAATTCTGTCATCTTGGGCAACAGTGGATCCTAGAATCATGGGATGCACAGCCTGTGCAGTTGTACACAGTGGTCCTAGGATTAGTCATCTAACAAAAACAGATTCATAATCACGGCTTCCCAAAGGCCATCTGTGAGTTTGCAAGCGATGAGTGAGGGTAAAGACCCCGAGGGAGGACTCTAAAAGCTAAGTAGTTTTACCAGAAAATTTAAGAAAAGAAAAAGAACACAAAACCTCCCGGCCTGACCTGGATGACAATCTTCAGAGCCTTCACTTTCTGGTCCGAGGCCCAGGCATCCTTCAGAGACTGGTTGAGCTCCTCTATGCGGTTCACATAATCCTGTTGGGTCAGGTTCAGCAGCTCCTTCTGGGACCCCTGTAGGCAGAAAAGGCAGAAAGAACTTCGAGCACAGGAGGAAAAGGAAAAGTCTCACAGCAACCCCTTCCCGTGCGGCAGACGTCACTCCTCCATCTCGAGCTGAGGCTGCAGCATTGGAACAAAACAGCATTATATCACTTTTTCTTTAAGTTTTTTCTTTTTGTTTTGTTGTTGTTTGTTGTTCATTTAAACATGTATTTAGAACTGCACTTTGTCAGAACCTTCCAGTCCCTTCTTACTCCCTGGTTAACTGAGATTTTTACCAATTTCTAGAGCAGTTCAAACCCTAAGTACTCAAGCGCTTACACATCCCCTCTGGTGCTTGGTTGAACAAGGGAATCACGAGACAATGAAAACGCAGAGACTGAACTTGGGGGTCATTCTGTGCCTTCCAGAATCTTGTACAGCAAACCCTGACATGTCTTTTTACCCCCAAAATACCGTCTTCAGTAGCGACTGAATCTGCCACTGTCAAAATACGTTATTTGCATTTATTCCAAATAATCTCGTTTACTCTTAACTGTTTATGCAAATTGTATAAGGTTTCTTATGCCCAAGCTTGAAAAATAATTTCCCAGTAGACAAGAGGCCCCCACCCATCCTCCAATTGTGTTTATTTACATGAGAAGGTCATACAAAAGCCCTCCGCTCTAGTCCTAGCAGGGCAGCCATGAGCTGGGGGGAGGTGGAGAAGGCTCGTTCAGGTACAAACGACCTCAAGGACTGTGGCCTGCAACTGGAGACTGCTAAGCCCTGATGTCTGGTACCGAGGTCGTCTGCAGGGTTTTGCCCTTGGTTTATTGAGGGGGGCTGAGCTGCTGCTGGTCCCCCCTTCTGACGTGCAATGCAAAGGGGACATCATGTATATGCAGCATTTATTTGGAGTTTTTCCTTTGGCTTTTTACCTCTCTTTCAGTTATGAAACTTGTATGCATGGATTTCACATCTCCATAGCTTGACCCGCCATGGGCATTATGACCGTGTCTCCTAAAGGGTCGGTTTTGTTACGCAACACGAAGAATGCTGTCTCAGCCTTGTTTTTCTAGAGTTGTGTTTTTCAGTCATGTCTTCAAGGAAAAC
The DNA here is from genome assembly GCF_900095145.1 of Mus pahari. Classification (NCBI taxonomy): domain Eukaryota; kingdom Metazoa; phylum Chordata; class Mammalia; order Rodentia; family Muridae; genus Mus; species Mus pahari. Next base: position 88,452,476 of record NC_034590.1, on the reverse strand, counting down.
TAAATGATTTAGTTGGAGCAAAACAAAAAAAAAGAAAAGTCTCGTCCTCCACATAGGACAGCCGGACACTGGCTGCACTTTGCCACTCGGTGCCGCATCTGCACCTCAGCCTGCCGCTAACGAAGCCAAGATCCTGACCGGGCGCTGATCTGCACTGGATACCTGGGCTTACAGCTTGTGGACTAGTGTGTGCCCAGCTTCGTACTAGAAGCTCTGGCATAAATTTTGGGGGCTAGGGAGATGGCTCAGCAGTTAAGAACACTCACTGGTCTTACAGAGAACCTAGATTCAGTTCACAGCACCCACATGGCAGCTCAGTCAGCTGTCAATACATCCAGAGGATGCGATGCCCTCCTCTGGTTCCTTTGGGCACCAGGTATGCAAAAGGTATGTATATACATAAACATATACATATGCATATATGTGCAGGCAAACACACCAGACTTTTTTACATGGATGCTGGGAATCAAAGTCAGATCTTCATGCTTGTGCAGCTCCAAACTTGCCAGTTTTTAAGAGCTGGAAAACAAGCCCATTTCTCTAAGCATACACAAGCACTTACAAGGGTCCTGTGGGCCACATTCAACAGGCCCTGGGTAAACAATGCTTCGAGGTAGGGTCTTTGTGCCACACAAAGCTGTTTCATTGTGGGTGACTCCACTTGGATTTTACTGCTGACAGAGTCCCCAGATCACAGAAGAATTGCTCCTACATTACAAAGTGAAAAGAGGGGCTGGTGAGATGGCTCAGCAGGTAAGAGCACCCATCTGCTCTTCCAAAGGTCCTGAGTTCAAATCCCAGCAGCCACATGGTGGCTCACAATCATCAGTAATGAGACCTGGCCCCCTCTTCTGGAGTGTCTGAAGACAGCTACGTGTACTTACATATAATAAATAAATAAATCTTAAAAAAAAAAAAAACGAAGTGAAAAGAGGTCTCTAGAAAAAAACAAAAACAAAAAACAAAAAACAAAAACAGTTTATATACCAGGTGAACATTAGGCCCCAACATCTTTCCCTGAACTCAGTCAGGGCCCCAGGAGGTCTAGCACAGTGAGCAGCCACCCTTGGCAGAAGGCCTGAAGAATAAGTGGCCTACTCACCTCCTCAAAGTCATCTAGCTCTTCCAGACGTGTCCGAACCTTCTCTGACATGGCAGAAGCCGCAGCCCCAGCTCTGCCTACATGGGAGAGACATCGGTCACACATGCAGTTTTCTCATGCACCTACACCCAGCATGAGAGACACCTATTACATATCACCATGAACTTGTCGGGAAACAATTCACCTCAGAACGCTGCAATGGTGGACCAGCTTCAGCTGCCTTATGGGCTCAAGGCCTAGGGGAAGTTTTTTCCACCAGCAGCTGCCCCCAGAAGCAAAGTGGGTGGGGTGGTCCCAAACAGGTGAAGCCCCACGTAGGATATTTGTAAATCACACTCCACTGTCTGCTTGTTCCTAAAGGACCAGTGCAGAACTCTGCCATGCACTGTTTGTCTTGAAGGGCCTCTCAGGCATGCACTCATGATGGCCTGGCATTACCAGGCCTTTACACTTACCCACAACCCACCTCCTCATCTGCCCAGAGCGGGAAGAACATGTCTTCCCAGGAAAACAGGCCTAGCTGCTCCAACCAGCCGCAACCAGCTATCAACGCCATCCCCAATACTGGCAGGAGCCAGGAGGCAGATGATGAATGTGAAGTCACAGGCCAGACACAGGGCGAGGGGGTCTGTCCCAACTCCTGCTGTCATCCAAGCCTTTCAGAGTCACTTCCCCGTTCTCAAGGCGCTGCCCATGATGACACTGCGGGAGGGCCCTGCGACTCACTTAGGATGAAACTCGAATGTCCCCCAAAAGGCCCTGTGCTGAAAGCATTGACCCCAGCCCATGGTGCCGGGGTGTGTGTGTGTGTGTGTGTGTGTGTG
>NC_034590.1:88440590-88450365 GCF_900095145.1 Mus pahari | reverse complement strand
TGTGTGTGTGTGTGTGTGTGTGTGAGTAACCTTTGGAAAGCGGAGCCAGCACTAGGAAGTTAGGCCATTGAGAGTGTGCTCCTGAGAGGACCCTGGCCCCATCCTCCTGTTTCTACTTCCTTACGTGGCCAGGCCTCCCCTGACAAGTGTCCCTGTCACTGGACTGTGTCAGTACAGGCCCAAAGCCACAGAGCCAAGACCCGTGGACTGAAACCTCTGTAAGCCCAAATAAGTCTTTCCTCCTGTTCAGTGGTTGTCTGGGGCATTTTGTTACCGTGGCAGGACGCTGGCTCACACACCAAGCTGTTACCATTTTCTTTTCAGGCCCTAGGTTCCTGACCCTGGCATAGACTGGTGGAGGGCCTCTTATTGGTTAACAGCATGGCAAAAATATTTAATTACCAAGAACTAAACTGTGACCCACATGCCCAACAGTCACAACTTAAGAGAGAGACATTTAACGATTATCGGAGTTGTAAAGGCTTTCAGTCTGCATAAGGGGAAGGCCACGGGGAAGCAGCTCATCCACACTGCATCTTGGGACAACATGGAGGGTGGGGAGACAAGGACCCCAGTGCCTCAGACCCGCGGAAATGACTAGGCCTTCCCTTGGTCTGAGCATGGATCGTAACTGTATACAGAACGAGTCAACCACAGCTCTCTCCTCCCAGACAACTGTAAGCTGATAAGCTGAAACTGTTCCCCCTGCAGAGACGGGCTAACCTGTGGTCATGCTGCTGTACATGGTAAACCTGCCTCCTATTCCACAAAGAGTTTCCGGGCTGATGTGACCGTATCTCCATCAGAACACACAGCCCACTCATCCCAGCTTTTCTGTACATGTGTCTACTGTCTCTTCATTTCCTATCACCCCAGTCAGGAACATCACGGCAGTGCAAGCTATTCATGTGAGGAACCAGGAAGTGGAAAGCAGAGCCACAACCAGAAGCTAGTTATAACCATCAGACCATTAACAAGCCATGTCCACCTGGTCCCACCCCCTAGAGATCCCAGCCTCCCAAAACGGCCCTATGAGCATTCCAGACACTGCCCTAGGGATATAAAAATGGCTCAATGGGCAAAAGTTGTTGCTACACAAGTTTAAATTCCCAGAACACAAGGAAAAACCCAGGTGGGACTGGACAAGCACTGTGGATCCCAGCTCTGCCAAGGACAACAGGGGGATAACAACATAGCTAATTCCAAACTCAGTAAATGACCCTGTCTCAAGGGAATAGATGACAGAGAAGGACACTCACTGTCTTCCTCCTCTGACCTCTGCACAGGGGTCTCCTGCCATGCACACAGCACATACATGTACATGTGTAACACACACACACACAAAACACAAATATGACTTCATAAAGAACATTTCATATTCAAACCATCCTAATAATTTGCCTATTTTAGCTTGTTTTGACTTGCATCCACTCAGCCATTCATGAGGATTCTATTTATCTACAACAAATACTATCACCCTAGGGGTGTGTATATGTGTGTGTATTTCTTTTTTTTAATAGGGTATCACATAGTATAGGCTGGCCTTGAACATGCTATGGTGGGTGAGGAGAACTGAACATCTGACCCTCCAAATGTTCAGAGACTAGAGGCTGGTAAGACTGAGCACATGTGCCTTTTTCCCCAGGGACAAAGCTCTAAGGCAGCAGTTCTCAACGAGAACTCCACATCCACAGGGATCCCTAACACCATTGGAAAACACAGGTATTATTTACATTATGAGTCATAATTGTAGCAAAATTACAGTTATGAAGTAGCAACAAAAAATGACTTTATGGGCTGGTGAGATGGCTCAGTGGGTAAGAGCACCCGACTGTTCTTCCAAAGGTCCGGAGTTCAAATCCCAGCAACCACATGGTGGCTCACAACCATCCATAACAAGATCTGACTCCCTCTTCTGGAGTGTTTGAAGACATCTACAGTGTACTTACATATAATAAATAAATAAATCTTTAAAAAAAAAAAAAAAATGACTTTATGGTGGGGAGGGGTCAACCACAACGTGAGGAGCTGTATTAAAGGGTCACGGCGTTAGGAAGGTCGAGGGCAAAGGAATGGGGCCAAGTGTTAGGGAAGATGCCTGTCAGAAACATGTTTGATACACAAGCATGAAGACCTGAGACAGGATTCCTGGAGCTGGCCTGCCAGTCAGCCGGCCTAGCTGAATGAGTGAGCTGAACGTTCAGTGAGACCCTGTCTCAAAAGGCAAGGTGAAAAGGCTGGGCAAGCTAGCACTGCCTTTAATCCCAACACTTGGGAGGCAGAGGCAGGTGGACATCTGTGAGCTCAAGGCTAGCCTGGTCTATGGTATGTGGAGTTCCAAGACAGCCGGAACTGTCCCCATATCAATACATAAATAAGGTGAAGAGCGATTGAGGAAGACGCATAATGCTGACCTCTAGCGTCTACACAGACACATGTGCAGGCTCGCCAACACACACACAGGACCTCAGACACAGGAGCAGAGGGGTGAGGGCTGCTGGTCATGCTGCTGGTGGGGAATGCTCTTGTCCTCTGTGTTCCTAAAGGTCAGCCGGGAAGTCTGCCTTGACCCCTGGGAGGCTCTCTGGTCTCCTTCCACTAATGTTCTACATGTGTTTCTGCCCAGCATCCAGCAGCCTAACCCCTTTCAGCTGTACAAACGTCACGACAGAGGCATGATAATAGCTTCCCTTCCTCGATGAAGGCCCAGGCAGAATTCACCTATCAAAACAAATGCTCATCTTACCTTTTTCTGATCCCATAAACAGATTCTGCAGAGACAAAATAATAATAATAACAACAATTAATGTTTTTCATTTTTTAAAAATTAATTTTGTGCAAGGGAGCACTGGTGCCCTCAGAGGTGTGGGGTCCTCTGAAGTTAGACTTACAGGTAATTGAGCTGCCTGATACAGACGCTTGGAATTGAACTCAAGTCCTGTGGAAGGCCACTAAAAGCCACCTACAAGTTGAATCTCAACTCATGTGGGACATCAAATAGCACAAGTTTTGATCTAATAGCACTGAGTAGTAGACCCATTTTGGACATCCTTAAATCCAAGTTTCTCAGCCATCATGCCCCTGCCTCTGTGAGTTATACAGCTTCACTCTGTGGGGCCTAGCCTATGCACTGTGGAGTTTTACAGCCTCTCTGACCTCCACCCACAACACACCAAGCAACCCCTAGAGTTGTAACAGGCAAAAATAACTCTAGACATTTCCAGATAATGCTCAGGGGTTAAAAGGACTGACGCCTGAGAAGTGCATCTCTGAATAACCTATGCATTCAAGAAGAAAGGAGAAACACCGTTTAATAGCCAATCAGTTTTTCCTATCATTCTGTTCAGCACACCCTGTGGAAAGCGGGCAAGAGGAGTGCTGCAGGAACACAGTCAGATGGTCATGAAGCTACACCGCCCAGCCAGCCTCCCTTGCAGCTATATACTATAAATCGCCACCTCCCAAACCACAGCAACTGCAGTGCTGAGGGATTACCAGGAGGCCCCCTTGGATGGAGGGGCTACATCTTCCTTTTGTTTTCCTTCTAGCAACTTGCACATACAGCAACACTACAAACATCTGAGGAGTGAGACAGAAAGATGGAAACCTGGTCCGAGAAGTTGTCACTCCAGTCCTGGACTCCCTACCTCCGGACCTCCTCAGAATAGGGAGAGACATAATGTTCTTAATGCTGTCCAAGGGGAGAACTTGGGTTACAAGTTCTGAACCTGACCATAACTAGCACAGTACTAACTGGTTGCCCAGAGAAAGCACTGCTCATCTGAGCGCCTCCTGGTGGAAGTAACTTGCCTGGGGCAAAAGAAAGGCCCCTAATTTACACTTGCTCCAGACACAGCCAACTACCTCACCCACTAGCCACTCCAGAAGCAAGCTTCTAGCTCCAAGGCAGACACAGGGAGGAAAATGAACCCTGCCCTCCTCTTCCCTTCTTAAGTCATGCCTTTAATTAAATGCCTTTGTAGGTGCCCTCCCCCAAGGGGTCCATGCTGCCAATTCCTTTTCTGAATTGAGCTGCACCCCCTAACCCTTAACACGCAACTGCTTAAGAAGCCAACTGGCACACAAGTAACACTGACACAGGAGAGGAACTCTAGGGCCCGGGAGCCAGCCGGCTGGGCTGACATGCAGCTGAGTACTCACAATAGACAGCTTCTCTGTAGTTGTGTACCGGGCAAGGATTTCAACACGTTTGTTGGCCCAGGGCTCAAAATCAGGTCCCACGAAGGAGTTCTCATCCTTATCACGTTTCTTTCTGGAGCTGTCCTAAGGAGGGCAAGGCAGCTACCTCAGGATGGACTCTGAGCCTGCCAGGCAAGCGCTCTACCACTGGGCTACACGCCAGCCCAGCAACGCTGCTGTTTCCCCTTTTCTTTTTCTTTCCTTTTGAAATGGTCTTTTGAGACAGGGTTTCTTTGTATAGCCCTGGTTGTCCTGGAACCAGACTGCTTTTGCCTCCCAAGTGTTGGGATTAAAGGCATGAGCCACCATCACCAGGCCACAATAACAGTCATTCCTAAGGCAATCATTGTGGCAAGATTTCTCACTGGCTTAGACTTCACCTATTGGGCCAAATTAGCTGGGCAAGCGAGCCCTAGGGATCCATCCTTCCCTCCCCACACTGGGATTATAAGAATGAACCACTGTGTCCAACATTTTTGCATGAGTTCTTGGCACGAAATACAGGTCTTCATGCTTGCGAGGCATGGAGGTGACGATGGGATCGCTAGAGCAGTTTAGCTCGCTAGACTAGCTAATTCTGTGTTTCTGGGTTCAAGTGCACGCTTCTTCAACATATCAACACGTAAGGTGGAGATCAATCCGGAAAGAAACCTGATGTCGGCCTCTGACCTCCAAGTACAAGCAAGTATGCACGCATCCCCTACACATGCAAACACACATGCACATACAAAATAAAATGTCTTCAGTTAAAATGCAGGTGACACAGTGGGGAAGAGCACTTACTGCTCTTGCAGAGCACCCATGTGGCAGCTCTGACTTAGCTCCAGTAGATAGTGCCCTTCTCTGACCTCCACATGCTTGTGTCCAGTGCATATACACACAGGCAGACATAACGGTCATGCACGTAAAATGAATTTTAAAAAGTTTTGTAAAGCACACTGAAAAAGAAATTTTTCCCAGCAATCCAAATAGTGGAAAATTAAAATAACTGTTAATATTCAATCAAGGAAAGAGGTGAGACTTAGCATTGCTGGCAGGAATACAGACCACTAAGCCTTGGAGGGGACGGCTCAGAGGCAGCACTCAGAACAGCACGTATCTACTGCCTTCATCCAGTAGGGAGCTTTCTAGGACTCTCCCCTGCACAGACCCCTGCACACTGGCGCCATGAGGTATGTATATATTCAAGAGACGTTGGTGTGTTTTCAATTCCAGCAGACACCCTAGACTCCATGGGCAGCAACAATGGAATCAGAATATAACGCAGCCATGCGAAATAATAAGGTCACAATGTGAAAAGTTATCTGAGACATACTGTCAAGTCAAAAGTATAAAACAAGACACGCTGAGGGGCTGAGGATCTAGGGTGTGGCTCAGTTGGTAGAGGGCTCGCCTAGCAGACATAAAGCCCTGGGTTCAGTCTCCAGCACTGAACAAACTGGGAGTGGTGGCTCTTACTAGTAAACATTGCCCTTGGGAGGCAGAGGCAGGGGAGTCAGAAGTGGAAGGTCATTCTCACATAGGCCCGTGTGCACGACATGAAACCCTGTCTTTAAAAATAAATAAATAAATATAAATAAAAATAGAGAGAGGACTCACAGATCTCTCCCAGCCTCTCTCAGACAACATTCTTAATCAGATTCCTCTGGGTATTTGGAGGTCCTGAACTCTCACGATCAGAACGCCCCAATGCATTATTGGTGAAACTTCAAACCTCCATCCCTGCAGGAAAGGACCCGACACCTACAAGGCCTGCTGCTTGCCAGGCTGCCTTACTGTGACTGTTACCGTGGCTGCCGGGTCCGAGGTGGCTGCAAACATGGATAGCGGGTCAGTGCCATCGAGGACGCTGCTCAGAGGATCGATCACAGAGCTGGAGGAAGAGGAGGAGGTGGATGATGTGCTTCCTTTCCGGCTCACCTTCTTTGTCTTGGACTCAGTGACCTGTGGAGCAAGTTGTGCAGTGGAGGTCATCTGACTGACTGCATCAGGGGACAGTCAACAAGGCCACTTAATCTTGCTGGACTGACCAGTCATTTGTGGCAGAGGCGATGTTATATAGTCTGTGAAAAACTGGCATGACCCAGTATCTCCACGGCCTCCACAATGCAGCTGATCCCCAGAACCAGCCATGTCCAGGTACTTCAGGCTCATTCCCATCCTCCAAGGAGGATAAAGCCAGCGATGGAGTTAAAAGCAATCAACCTGACCACTCAGTCTCCCCCAACCACCACATTAAATCCCTTATCAAAGGCACTTGGAGAGCGGCTGTGAAGATGACACGGGGGTGATAGAGAATCTCCAGGTCATCCCACACACATCTTCTTCAGGACCCTGCCTCGATCCGGCCAGTGGGGAAAGCTTGCTTAAGCTCTGAGCGCGGCCTCAGCAAATTACCAGAACCCAAGGAAGGACAAGACCTTATGGAGGTCAGAGGCGCAGGGCATACCCTGGACTTGGCCCTGGTAACTGAAGTAGGGGTCTGGTGCTAGTTATCTCTAAGTAGGGTTAGACCCGAAGTATCCCCAAAGCTGGTGTCAGCTAGAGAATTGCTTGCTGGTTTCTGATATGTGGGGTCACAGTGCGTTATGTATGGACTGTGAGTAGAGAGGAAGAAACTTATAATTAGCTTGGTCTGATGCTGCTTGTATTCAAATGCTAAATTCTGTAGCCAAGATCTGGTTGCTCCAAGACAAGCAAATTCTTACGCATATCAGCTTCTGCTGTATAAACCTTGCCCTCCGTGAGTTATCCATGATTGGTTAATAAAGATATCTATAGCCTGTAGCTGGGCAGAAGAGAGGTATGAGGAGCTTGGGTTCCCAGGCTTTGGGTCTGAGGCAGGGACCATTGAGGAAAGTCAAGAGAAGAGAAAGAAGAAGAAGCCATGGGTAGCAAGATCGTGAGCCCATGGCCATGATGGCTGTCCTGTTGGAGTAGCAGTCCAGGCGGAACATGGCAAGTCCTATCTCAGGGTTACTGACAGGAAAGTAGACAAAACTGCCTAGAGGGTTGATACCTGCCCAGCAAATATAAAGGTTCTGTGTTTTTTATTTGGGAGCTAAACGATCTAAGATGGGGTAGAACCCCCCCCCCCAATATCTACCACAACAGAAACTGGCTTTTCCTGTCTGGAACACTGTCAGAATCAGTTGGATGGTGGTCACCCAGTTGGTAGGCAGGAGCAGAAAACTGTTCAACATGCAAGACCAACCGCATAGCTGGTGGCAGTCTGTGACTGTAGAGATGACTTCTTCCCGACCGAAAGTGTTCCGTGTAACTACATTCTTTGGTTTGGCTCCTTGCTTATCTTTAAGACAGGCCCTGACTAGGAAGGCCAGACGAGCCTAGTGCTCAGCATGCAGCCAGAGAGCCTGCTTTCCATCTGCTTGTGAGTGGATCCTGAACCTGGGAGCTCTGTCAGAGCAACAAGTGTTTAACTGTGAAGCCGTTGCTCCAGCCCTGAAAATCTGCTTTCTAACAAGGTCACCACGTCATCTGCCTAGAGGCAGTGGTCCTTGTAGGATGACCGACACTCCAAGGTTCTATGACTGAATGTTCAATAAAAATCTCGGTGCCGGGCATGGTGGCGCACGCCTTTAATCCCAGCACTCGGGAGGCAGAGGCAGGTGGATTTCTGAGTTCGAGGCCAGCCCGGTCTACAGAGTGAGTTCCAGGACAGCCAGGGCTATACAGAGAAACCCTGTCTCGGGGAAAAAAAAAAAAAAAAGAAAACTCGGGGCTTGTCTTGGGGTGTGGCTCAGTAATAGAGCACCCGACGAGTAAGAACCTAAAACTGCATCTGAGCTGGCCAGTGCAGACTGTCATTTCTTAAACTGCATAGTATAACAGCTCCTGACACAGTGGTGACACAGTACTGGCTATTATGAGTTACACAAGCATTGCATTTATTTATTTATTTATTTATTGTTATTATTTGTTTTGTTTTGTTTTGTTTTGTTTGAGACAGGGTTTCTCTGTATAGCCCTGGCTAGGGACTCTCTCTGTAGACCAGGCTGGCCTCAAACTCAGAAATCTGCCTGCCTCTGCCTCCCAAGTGCTGGGATTAAAGGTGTGTGCCACCACTGTCTGGCTAAGCATTGCATTTATTTATTTATCATTTATTTTGAGACAGCTTCACAGAGCCAGGGCTAACCCTGAGTGTAAAAACGACTGGCGTGTACCACCACACCTGGTGTACATGTAAAGTAAAGCACATGGCAGGTTGTGTATAGATTAGATACAAGTTTTATATCAGAACCTTGGGAAGGTTTTGGTACCTGAAGCCAGGCTTTCCAGGACACTAAGGGACAAGGGGCAGCTGTATTTGTTAGTGAGTGCTGACATAATGGAGGGAGTTGGGGGGAGACCGGAAGGTCTCTTGTCAGCTCTTATTTTGTTTTACTGAACAGTCTAAGATGCTCTTTGGGGCAGCCCAACTCACACTCTATCCCACGCCCACCCCTTCTCCACCTGCCCCAGGTGGCGAGAGTGACTCCTACAGTTAAAGATCAGGAAGCTTCCAAATCAGGGGTCCTCACCCTCTCCCCACAGCAACATCAAGGACAGGAGAAGGTGGGAGTGCAGAGGGTGACAGGAAGTTGATTGACACATGCACACGCAGTTGCCAACAGGAAAGCAAGAGACTGGGCCTGCTGTGGGGAGCCTGCACAGCACTCACAGTGATGGGCTTCAGCGGGTGGTAGTCTCCACACTCCAGAGGCACTGTCTCCAACCTGCAAGACGCCAGCTCCGCCTTGTAGTTCCTGTTCCGGGAGTGCCTGTGTACAAGCAAGACACTTGGCGAATCAGAAAGGTGACAAGGTGACACCAGATGGGTGACTGAGACCTAAAATGTTATCTAGACTCCACTGACGGGGATCAACTTGGAGCATGTAATGTTGCTAGCAAGTAGACTACAAAACACGAAATAAAAAACATAAAAATTATTTTATTATTTACTTGAAATCACTATGTGGCCCAGACTAGCCTAAAACTCCCTTGGTAGTTGAACATAACCTTGAACTCCTGATCGTCGCGAAACTCCACCTTCCAAATCTTGCGATTCCTGGCATGCTCTATCACATCCCATGTAACCCATGCTAGGGATAAAACCCAAAACTTGTGTGCCAGATGAGGGCTCTACCAGCTAAGCGTCTGTAAAAACAATTTTGAAGCTGTCTGAAGGTACGAACTCTGCCAACAAACACCGGTGTGTGAGGTCAGATCCGTGTACAGGGGAACTTACTAAGAGGAGCCCGGTTTCCCCAGCCTGTGTCCATGGTGTTGGCTGACTGGTGGCGTGAACCAAGCAAAGGGCAGGTGGCTGCTGGGAAGCCAGGCAGCCATAGCTTGGAGCAAACCTCCCAGAGCTGGACAGACATGGCAGGGCTCAGGATTCACAGCCAGGGCCTGCAGGAGGTGCCCCAGAAGAGTTAAGTTCCTGAGATGCAAGTTAAAGCCCAGGCAGCCGGGCGTGGTGGTACACACCTTTAATCCCAGCACTTGGGAGGCAGAGGCAGGCGGATTTCTGAGTTCGAGGCCAGCCTGGTATACAGAGTGAGTTCCAGGACAG
>NC_034590.1:88418021-88440585 GCF_900095145.1 Mus pahari | reverse complement strand
AAAAAAAAAAAAAGAGAGAGAGAGAGAGAGAGAGAGAAAGAAAGAAAAAGAAAAAGTCAAGGCTGGATGTCTGCAAAAGACAGGAGGCAACCAGAGAAAAGGAAAGGGTAAATGTAGCTTTATCAGCTCAGGACTGATAAAGAGGAAGGCTCCGAGAACAGGACAGTGAGAGGGAGGAGTCAGAACACGGGGCAGAGGAGGAAGAACAGCATCACAGAGGGGAACCTCAACACATGAGGGGTCTGGAAGAAAGGCCACACACAGGAGGAAGGAAAGAGAAGTGCCATCTCTTCAGAGTCCCTCCAGCACACAGGTCTGATCACTAGGCCTCAGGGAGAATCCCTCAGGTGACTTTACCCACAATTCCCTTAGTAACTTCCTACCTGCTTCTGGTGGCACTTTGCTACTCTGCCCCCTTCACTGTGCAGCCAAGCCCATCCTCCCCTACAGCACGCTCCACCATCACTAACGCACTCAACCTTGCTATCTCAACAGTTGCCAGAATCAGACTTTTTCACTAACAAAGGTATCGGTGCCTCCCATTCGTAGACCCCAGAACAGTTTTTCCTGGTCACACGGGCCGATTCCCACCTCTACTTTCCCTCCTTCAGGGAAAGATCACACTCCAAGATCTAAGTCCTTAGAATTCACATGGCAGGCTGCATCCCATGGTCTCAAATGAAAAGCAGACTTGGGAGTGTTAACTAAGTTGCTAATGCTGACCACTTGGCACGTCCCTTGTGCTCTCCGGAGCAGAAGCACACTTCCCCTGGTCCTCATCAGCTCCCTCATCCATCGACAGGAACAATCACCGGGAAGGAGACACCGACACAATTCTGTCTCTCTCGTTAAGGAACACGAAGTCAGTGGGCAAAACTGAAAGATGAGCGTGCACTCCCACACATTGCTTTTGCTCGAGAGGGACAACTACGGAGACCACAGGCACGAGCAGAGCTGGGGTCTCATCGGTATGTATGACGAAAACATCCAAGGTTAAACCAGCACAAGCAGGCGAAGCCAGCCCATGGTGTAAGAGGCCCACAGCACCACGCTGACGTGCTGTGTCCTCGAGTGGTCACTTAAGAGTCTGCAGGATGGAGTGAATTAAAAGTGTCAGGCCAAAATAAAGCCAGAGGGTTGATGTTGGTTATATTCAAGGTCTAGCGCTACAAATGTCTTTCATGCTCAAACGCAGGCATTGTAAGCTACCTCCCATCATCTGAGGAGAAAAGCCAGAAATTTTGCCCCTGAGATGCAAGGTCTCCAATCCCCAACCTCATTATCATCCGCTTATCCTGTGTGGGTTCTTTATCGACACCAATCACCTGCGGCAACCTAAAGGTCACCTCACTTCTAAGCACAAAAAGGCCCTTATGCCAGTCACTTGGGTACACACTATTCCTTCCTGCTTGGTGAGCTCCTACACACCCTGCAAGACCCAGTTGAAGGCGACTGACGGCCCTCTCTCTCGTTTGGGCGTGTCCCCTCTCTTCTACGTTCAACTACATTGTACAATGAGGCAAACAAACGTGTCTGAGGACCCTACATCGAGTAGGGTGAATGGCCCCACTTTACAGATGGGAAAGGCTAATCTTCGGGTGGGCTGAGGAGCTCAAGGAACAAGCGACCAGGTCTCCCAGGTGCAGACTCCGGGCGAGTTCATCCCCTTCCCCAGAACTCCCAGGCGTGCCAACGTCTCCCAAGGAGGCGGAAGCCTTGGATGGAGTCGGTCTGAGTGAAGGAGCTGCGGAACAGAGGAGAGGAGCAGAGTACTGACAGCGGTTCTGCTCTTCCGTAGTCCTGACAGCCCGGACGGGGACGGAGGCCACCGATTCCAACAGGGACGACTGCCCACCCCCATCGAGAGCCACTAAGAGCAGCCCCTCCCCGAAGCCCACTAGCGGGTTCTTCCTTACCAGGGAAAGACAGCCATCTTCCCAGTCACATGATCGCCTGTTTTCCGCGTCCAGCCCCTTTTCTCACGTCCAGCGAAGCTCGGCCCCGCCCCAGCCGCCATGATTGTGAAGGGCAGCTTCCGCTCTGAAGATCCTGGGCTCCGCCATCCGCCATGATTGTGAGGGGCAACTTCCTCCGGATTCCGATCCTCCACGTTTGTGTCGGGCAATGGCCCGGCAAAACCAAAGCTCCGTTATCGGACTTGATTTGATTTTTTTTCTTTTTATTTTGTTGACAGAAATCCATGTACCTCTGCCTCCGAATGATGGGATTAAAGGAGGCCTGCATCACCACGCCTTGCTTAAATCACATTCGTATTATGTAGATGTGTGAAGGTGCACGCAGGTCAGTGGATAACGGATCTTTCTTCGCTTGGCACTAGATGCCATTACCTTCTGATCCATCCCATTCACAGGCTACACACACACCGCCCCGCAGGCTTGTAAGGGGTAAGAAGCCACTGGTTGCTTGGCCCGCCTGCGCCCTCTAGTGACAAATAGGAGTGCACACATCCATCCCTGCTGAGGGCCAGACACAAGTGATTCTGAAGTGAATTCGCAGTTTGGGGTGGATTCTGTCCATGCTTCTTCGTAGGGATGAACACTTTGGGCATTTTTTTTCCCCCACTACTGACAATAAACGTCCGAATACGGACAAGCAATCTTGACCACAGAACTTTGGCGCTCCTGTTTTGAGCCCGCTCCCCCTCCCTTTATGGGTAAATTACGATAGGGTGACTGCACTCAATGCACTTTGCCCACTCCCTTCTCAATAGAAACTTCTGGAGTATCTATTATTAATCACTTGTCTTTGTTTTTTTTGTTTGTTTGTTTGATTTTTGAGACAGGGTTTCTCTGTGTAGCCCTGGTTGTCTTGGAACCCACTCTGTAGACCAGGCTGGCCTTGAACGTGCTGGGATTAAAGGCGTGCGCCACCACACCCGGCCAATCACTTGTTTTTGGAAAACTGGAGCTCAAAGCTAGTGAGTGTCTGAGCTTGGGATTCAAACTCTAACTCAAATAAGAATGGGTTAAGACTGGGAAATTACCAGACTGTGTCTATTCATACCATCCTGGTTCTACTTCAAAGTGCATTTCCTGATGGAAAGAGCAGCATCCTCTTATGCGTTCTGGAAAAGGCAACTGAATATACTTTAACTAGGACTGACTTTCAGAGTCCCAGTTTCTTCCTCTGTGAAACTGGGGTAACTGCTAAGGTGACAGGAGGTTATCATAAAATCCCTGTCTCCAGGGCAACCCTCAGAAGCTGTGGTTAATAAGGCAGGCAAGACAGGCTGCTCTTGGTTAGCCTTTGCTCTCAGAGCCTTTCTCTGTAGTGCTGACCCTGGTCTATAACAGAGCAGGGAATCTACTGTAAATGGGCATGCCACTTGCCTGGGGACTGTAAAACAGTGGCTCTGGGATAGTTGTACGGACATTTCTAGGGGACACTGCTGTTGGTGGTTCCTTTTGAAAGAATGGTAGCAGTTTGGGTGGTAAGAAGCAACCATGAGGCACTAAAGGCAGGAGTAGTGCCAACTGTCCTTCTTACATTCGCCAAAGCCATCCCATCTTGTGTATAAAATAGATGATGGGGAACCATCGTAAAACAGGCTATGTTTCTGGAAAGGATAGATAACTAAAGGGTTCTTCTTTACCACAGGCTAAGACCATGGTTTTGTGGCATCTTTGTCAGTGTCCCCAAGGAACTGGGAAATCTGGGCTGGAGAAATGCATTATCAGGTAAGCACTTGCTGTTCTTCCAGAAGACCCAGATTTGATTTCTAGAACCCAAAGGGTAGCTCACAACCATCTGTATCTCCAGTCCCAGGGGATCTGATGCCCTCTTCTGGCCTACAGAGAGAGGTACATGTGGTATGAGACATGCACACAGGCAAAACATTTATATACATCAAATAATTAAGTCTAGAAAAAAAAATCTTTTAAAGGAACTGGAGAATCGAGGGCCATGGAAAAACACTGAGTGTAGAAAGCAGAGTTTTAAATGGAAGCACTTTGTTCATTTGCCTACATTGTTGTTGAAAATGCTTTCACTTTGTAGTCCCGACTGACCTGAATGTATTGATCCTCTGCCTTAGCCTTGCAGGTGCTAGGGTTGATGGCATGGGACACTGCACTCAGCTTCTAGTTGTGTGTAGCATGTGCACATGTCTGATTGTCCATGTATGAGCATATGGAGGCCAGAGGTCAATAGTATTTTCCTTTATTGCTCTCCAACTTATATTTGAGACAGCACAACTTCCTCCCTCCCTCCCTCCCTCCCTTTCTCTCTTCTTGGATTTGAAGCTGTGTGACTGGCTGGCCAGCTAGCCTGTCAACCCTATCCCCACACACAGATGTTTGAGTTGCAGATGCACATCGTTTGCCATTTTGACACAGGCACTAGGGATCTAGAAAGTCTTCATGATTGCACCGCAAGCGCTAAACCCAGATAGCTCCCCCAATCCAATTTTTAAATCCATTTATATGTATTAGTGTTTTTCCTGCATGTATGTCGCTGTATCATGTACCCGTGGAGGCCAGAAGAGGATTTCGGGATCCCCTGGGGCTGGATAATTGGGAGGCCACCATGTGGGTGCTGAAAATCAAATTGGGTCCTCTGGAAAAAGACCAATGCTCTTAAGTGAGCCATCTCTTCTCTCCAGTCTTAAACTTATTTTTAACTGATATATGACAGGTCTGACACAACTCCTAGGGATGTTGTTACAGTTATCAAGAGACTGCACTACATTCTATCCCAAGATCTTTGCTTTTAGAACTTGATCTTACTCCACTTATGTGGAACTTAGGACTTAGTGCCTGTTTAGTGGGCTGGCTGGTCTTATGTCTACTTAACACAAGCTAGAGTAATCTGAAAGGAGGCAACCTCAATTGAGAAAGTGCCTCTATAAGATCAGGCTGGGAGAATGCCCAGCCCACCAAGGGAGGCATTGAACCTGGGCTGGTGTCCTGGGTTCTGTAAGAAAGCTGGCTGAGCGAAGGCACTCCTCCATGGCCTGTGTCAGCTCCTGTGTCCAGGTTCCAGCCCTGTTTGAGCTTCTGTCCTGAATCCCTTGGATGATGAAGTAATGTGGAAGTATAAGCAGAATAACCCTTTCCTCCCAACTTGCTATTTGGTCATGATGTTTTACACAGTGATACAAACCCTAAGACCCTAGGCAAGCGCTCTCCCGCCAGCAGCGGCCCTACTCATCCTTCAGAGCTTGCCTTTCACGGGGAGTTGAGCAGAGACTGGAGGTTGCTCATGGGACATGGACCTCTGATAGAACCAGTCCTTCATTCTTAAAATTTGGTACATCACAGCATCAGTGATTTCCAGCCATTTCCTTGCAGATAGGCAAATGCAACATCCCAGCAAGAGCTGACAGCTAGCTACTAGGTGACATTAGCCCCCCCTCCCCCCCCCCGTGAAAGGCAGAGGTGGCACAGTGAAAGCCACTTGAGCATTCTCTATCCTCTGCCTCTCCAGTGCTCTTGGCCAGTGTCTCACTCCTAAGAAGTGAGGACATTATCAACTGTAGCAGAAGACAGCCAGGCTTCCTGTGAAACAATGGCCTATGCCTATCGGGGCTCAAGCTGTAAACATGTCATCTGAGTCACTGTTTTTTTGGCCACATATTCGTTCCTCAGTTGATTCCCTTGGCTAAAAGAGATCCAACAAGATTTCCTTTAGGATGAAAAGTTTATTTTGACTTTTATATAGAAGCAAAACTAGTGAAAATCAAAGTATAAAAATAAATACAGTTCACAATAAACGTTCCAGTCAAAGTAAAAACAATAAAAATAATGCATATAAATAAAACTTCTTCAAAAGCACAAAACAGTGTCTGGCACTTCTCTGAGAGAAAACTGTGAACATTCAAATGTAAAACACACAAACTTTTACCATGAAATCAAAAACACTCCAGTTTCTCATCCTTAATCTAAAAGTAGTTATAACTTTCCAAACCATAGTTCACTTTAGCTAATTCATATTAATACATACAAACTTTAAGCTCCTCTTCCTTACTGAAGAGCCCACAATGATACACATGGAGTCCTGAGTGTTTGAAGCGATAAAGCACAGTTTATCATACTTAAAAGGTAACACTGCGGTACACCTTTCCTATGAGTAAAACTTTGTATCCTGGACCTTTTTTGACTGTCTTCCTTTTCTCTTCAATGAATGGTAAGTCAAAACAAAGGAAATCAAGTTTATACCCAGAGTGGGTCAATATTTTGTAACTTCTGGCTGGGTATAAAAGTCAAATTTCAAGCCGGGCGTGGTGGCACATGCCTTTAATCCCAGCACTCAGGAGGCAGAGGCAGGCGGATTTCTGAGTTCGAGGCCAGCCTGGTCTACAGAGTGAGTTCCAGGACAGCCAGCACTTTACAGAGAAACCCTGTCTCGAAAAACCAAAAAAAAAAAAAAAAAAAAAAGTCAAATTTCAGATGGAAGAAAATCAGAAAAACAATCTTTATCTCCATATTCCTAAAAAGGTTATTAAGAATATATAGGCTGCATCTTCAAAATGCTACTATCTTTAAAATTCAAGTTATAAGGTTCAAATATACACAATCCCAATGTTACGTGAGAAGCACAAAGCCCTTTTTGGAATTATATGGTGACATTCTGTTTCATAAAATCATGTTTTCTTGGTACATTGTTGGCTGATGTGTTTAATGTTAGTCATGAAAGCCATAAATCTGAGTACCTTTACTGCAGGCTTTAAATTAGACAATATTACTATGTTCTCTGAGATCCGGATTGCTTATTAAATAGCCCTTTATTCTCTCCTATGAAAAGCATGCTAGAAAAAGAAGACTGAAGAAACAAACAATATAGACTATCTAGAAATAGCTGCATGCATTCCGCTGCCCCATCACAGTACATGCCCAGGTGCTGTGTTCATGAAAATTGTGCTATCGTCTTTAAACTTGCCACCTTCCAGGAGAGTGGGCATAATCTAGCCTACGTATACCTAATAGTAACACACGTGAAACCTAACATTTCTGTATAACAACTAGTTGTCTGCAGGAATGTGTTCTACCCAAAACCAAGACCCCACCCCCAGCCACTTCTTATGTGGGATTAGCAAGGCAAGTGTTTCATTCTAGGTAGCTACACTGCAAGTCAAAGGACACGGGATTCTGGGTGCTTAAAATTAGAAAAACAGATAGTTCTGAAATAATTTCCCTTTGAATAGAACAGTATCTAATTTGTTTCTCAAATTCAACAATTAGTACATAGTCATGAATGAAATTTAGGTTTTAGGACTAATTTACGATTGGTGGTATCTTTCCAATAATTTGTAAAAATAAGTCTAAATGTCTTTTTATGTTTATAAAAAAGGGTGACTGTAGACCTCTGGGCACATATAGTATGTTTATATAGGCTAAGCTCAGAAACGAGGCAATTATTAAATGCTAATCATTTTTATCCAAACTAACATTAATAGGAAATGAGGCAGGAATTGTCCAAGCTGACCAGATTATACAGGCCAATGCTCAGCCCTCGCTGTCCCTTGCCTGCAGAAACAGAGTCCAGGGCTAAGTCACAAGCCCCAGCTGGAGTGGAATGTGGGTGGTGGCAGCCCTGCTCCCTGCTTCATCCCAGTGAGTGCTGTCTTCTTAAATTGTCGCAACATTTGGCCGCTTTCTTTGGGTTTTTCCTGCATATGCTCCTAAAAATAAAGCAAGATTATTATTACTTCTCAAAGTTAGAAATGTTCTGTGATATAATTTAGTAAGTTACTAGGCATGAGGCTAAGCAATGAATGTTGTTAAACTTAATCCTGAGGTAGAAACTGTCTCATAGCATCAGCCATCAGCTGACAGAGCTGGAGCTGGAAGCTCTGAGAACTCAACTGGCCTCATCTCCCTCTCCTGACCTCTCCTGTCCTGTTCCATCTCCCTCTCCTATCCTGTCCCATCTCCCTCTCCTGTCCTGTCCCATCAGTTCCTGTTCCACTCTGCTCAGTGGTTTCCAGACCTGCTCCACGTCTGCGCTAACATACACAAAACACTGCCAGCAGAGGCTCCGAGAGTGGAAATCTGTAGAAACTATACTTTAAATGCTGTGCAGTATCCTTAGGCACTTGAAAAGTCAGCCTATGGGGCTGGTGAGATGGCTCAGCGGATAAGAGCACTAATTGTTCTTCCAAAGGTCCTGAGTTCAAATCCCACAACCACATAGTGGCCCACAACCACCCGTAATGAGATCTGATGCCCTCTTCTGGTTCATCTGAAGACTGCTATAGTATACTTATGTATAATAATTAATAAATCTTAAAAAAAAAAAAAAAAGAAAAGTCAGCCTACAAGAATGCTATCTGACCATGACAAAAATAAGTGTTTGGAACTGGGTGTGCTAACTGCGACCATCTGTGCAGAGGCCGTCTCAGAAGATTATAAGTTCAATGCCAACCTGGGCTATAAAGTGGGCCTCTCTCCCATATAAAAACAGACAAGGTTTTTAAATAAACCAATTACTAATAAAATACTTAATACTCATGTAGACCAAATCAAGCCATAATTTCAAATTTTCTTAAAATGTAATCCAAGACATTAGAAATACGCCAGGGTAAGGTAATTTTGTTAAGAGCAATGGTGAACTGATAATTAGCATTTTAGTCACTATGTCAAAATCTCCATTTATGTAAAATTTACAAAAAACAGAATTCTGTGCTTTTATTGTCTATACATTCAAACATTAATAAAAAGGCATTTTGCTTGTTTAGAAAGGTAAAACTATACATGTTGATTATATTTATATTACTGTGCTGCAATGCAATTAAACTTAATAGCTATAAAACTGAGTTCCATTATACATTACTAACTATGGCGATTTCCTGCTTATAGTGTCAATTGCTCAGTGCAAAGAGCACTTGCGTCCTTGCTTATAGACTCACAATGACAAATCATGAGATGAAATGCATAAGGAAAGACCATGGAAAGTGGTTATTGTGGCAAACTGATGCCACTGGGCAGAACAGTACTTACGCCACAGTGATCGTCCAGCCACCCGAGAGCAACCGTAGCCTGCAACACTCACAGGAGAAGAGCTGAAAACACCCTAACACGCCCATAATGTCACAAGCAACAGAGCTGCCGACTGGTCTGACTTCTTACAAAGCTGACGGTCTCTAAAGCAAGCAGGCTCCGACTTTCAAACAACTCCAATGATTGTCACTCAGTGATTTCAAAAGAAAGCCTTGTAAAATATCCTAGATACATGTGACATTACAAACTGTGTGCACAGAATTCGTGCAAAAGGTCTTTAACGATCTCACATTTGCTGACAGCTTGTGTGTTCCCTCTGGGAATCTATGTGAATGACTAGTGATAGCACAATATGAAGATTAAAGGGTCGGGGACAGAATCACTTCATGTACCACTGCTTCTTTCTTGCCTAACTTGGAGGAAATCAGTCTCTCACGCAGTTACAAACATTGCCTAGTAATTTATTAGTGGGGAGACTAGAATTAAGTCAAGCTTCCTCCATCGCTTGGAGATTATACGGCTACCTATGAGTGTCAGAAAGCAGCAGTTGAAAGCAAAGCATTGTAAAGTGGTTTTAATGGGCTGCATAATGCAGTGAGCATAATCAAAATGTCTTAACCAAAACACCAACAAATATCAAAGCATTTGGTAAGAGTTTTGGCTAAGCTCAAGACTGAATCTGTCTTTCTTGCCACCATAAATTGAATTTTCAAATAGGTTTCAGTTTCACCCTTGAATAACGTTCAAAGGATGAGTGTAAGGAGATTTGGCTCAGGCTTCTCACAGAGGGAAGCTTAGGACGCCCTCCCACACACCTGACATAGTCACTGTGGATCCTTCGGTCATGCACAGTCTCAGAACCGTGGCTAACACACTGCCATGGGGCTGAACAGACCCACATGAGATATGAGATGACCATTTCTACTCATATATAAAGATTCTAAGTAAGCCTGGATAATTCTACAAAACTTTCCAAATTAAAAACAGAGTTTCCCATAAGATGATAGTCATTAAGACAGGCAGCCTAACTCATAGGATGATTAGTCATTAAGACAGGCAGCCTAACTCATAGGATTTCCTGGCCTCCACAACACACTAAGACAATGGTCACCAACATGAATATCCGTGAATACACCAACACCATGATGGCAAGGAAGACTGCGTGTCCCACTATGACGCCTGAGTCAGGGCACACTGTGCCCACCCCTTGGTGAACGGGCTCCAGGAATTCATTGCTACACACCTGACACAGGCGCTCTGTTAGGCACTCTGCTCTCTGAAGGCTTCTGTCTATTTTGCACAACCCCCTTCACTGATGTCTTAGGGGTTCTAATTGAATATAAAAAGGTTAATCAGTCACTTGCATAAAGGTCTGCACTTCAGAGAAAACAAGCATACAGCATCAACTACTCAGAGAATAAGCTTGAGAAGAACTGAAATCCCGCACACGCTCCCAGCCATCAGGAGAGCCGCACCTGTGTTTCCGCAGGAGACCAGACTCCTGCTTCACACTGGGTTGGAGAATCATTGGTGAGGCTAAACTTACTTGACAAAGAAGCTTATATTAAAACATAGAATGAGTACGATGGTATGAAATGAGAAGTAAAAGCATGCCCACACCAGATGATAACTAAGAGATTTACACAGCAGCACAGCACAAGGGCCGTCAGCACACAAATCGGACCGTGACGCACACAGTATAGCACTGACAGTAGATCTTGTACTGATCTTGGCTTGAACCCTTTCACATCCCCATGTGTGGCGTTCTTACCCTTGTCTACTAAGTAGCCTATGAACAGGTGCATTCTGTCCTTGGTTTGGCTGAAGGACTCTGTTGACAAATTAAATGCATAATTAATTCCAAAGACAAATTCCACTTTTCCTACTTTCTCTCAATGGATGAGACAACGGTGAGGTCAGAAGCCATCTGTGCTATCTATCACGAGGAGGAGCTGCCTGACTAAAGCACTAGGAAGGGACTTACACTTGGTTCACCATGAGCTCAGACCTCAGATTTTCAGCAGGAAAGCAATAGCCAACACATGCAATCCCTGTGCTGTTAAAGAATTTTCTGATGTGCCTTACAAATGCCAACTTCTTAAACATGAGACAAAACACTCATTTTACAAGAAGGAAAGACAAACTGTATGAACCAGAAAGTCGGTGTCCTGAGGTCTTTAAATAAGTACTGAAGACTCCTGGGTAGTCTGAAATTTCTGCCAGAAACAGCCTGTCCTACAAACAGGGCCAGGAACCTCAGACCTGACCCACATGTGGCCAGGAATAGGACCAGACATTAATATCAGTGCTGAGCCTCAGCTCCTCCAGCTAAGCAGGAGTGTCCTACTGATGCAGAGCAAAACTGCTTTTAAAAAAAAAACAACAAAAAAAAAAAAACAAGTTTTAGGCATAAAATTTTCTTTAAAAAAACAAAAAACAAAACAAAGCCTCTCACTGGGATGAAGTGATTTTTTTTACCTTGTTTCTGAAGGGTTTTGCTTAAGCAGGAACTTCTTATTTGGCATTCCCATTTCAGCAACTCTAGCACAATATAAAGACAAGGGCAATGTGTTTGTTTGAGAAGGCAGGGAACAGGCTTACAACGTCAGAAGAGCACTGAGACACAAGGGCCTGCTAACGGCCTGTGCTGAGCACAATGAAAACCAACGTCAAGAAAAGGGCTTAGGAGCGGAGGCGGCTCAGAGCCTGGCGGGCTGCCGCTTTTCCAGAGGACCTAGACTGGGTTGCCAGCAGCTCACACCTGTCTGTAACTCCAGTTCCAGGGATCCGAAGCCCTCTCTGGCTTCTGTGGACACCAAGCACACACACGGCGAACAAATCTACATGCTGGCAAAACATTCATACACATAAAACTAAAAATTTCTTTAATTTCTAAATGATAGTTACTAAAATATACTTCCTCTTGAGCTTTTGCCCCAGGGTATATTTCAGATATCAGGGGGAATTTATTCAAATGGTGAAATAATTAAATATTAAAAAATAAGAAGGGCTGGTGAGATGGCTCAGTGGGTAAGAGCACCCGACTGCTCTTCCGAAGGTCTGGAGTTCAAATCCCAGCAACCACATGGTGGCTCATAACCATCCGTAACAAGATCTGACGCCCTCTTCTGGAGTGTCTGAGGACAGCTACAGTGTACTTACATATAATAAATAAATAAATAAATCTTTTTTAAAAAGATAAAAAAAAAAATAAGAACCATTGAGATTGTTTGACTATCAGTCATACAAATTGGCTGTTTATAATAATTTATAATTCATCAAATAATAAATCATTTCAATAAATTTCTGTATCTAGAGGGGAATTTCTACCCAGCATGGTGGCAGATATTTTTAATCTCAAATTAGGCTATATCATGTTGCTGGTAGCAAAGGCTGCATAGTGTCTTTAAAAAGAGAGAGAGAGAAAGAAGGATTTCTATTAGCTCAACTGCAGAAGAGCGAGCGAATTGTTATTTCTAATTTTAATGTTTACCTTATGCATATGAGTATTTTGCCTAAACACATGTGAGTATAGAATGTGTATGAGGTGTCTATGGAGACCAGAAGAGGACATCTGGGAATAAAACCCTGGTCCTTTGCAAAAGCAGCCAGCACGCTTACCCACTGAGCTGTCTCCCCAGTCCCTGTTTACTTCCTACTGGAACAGAGGGGCTGAAAACTAGAATTAACTGGCTGGTAATAAAGGAAGAAACAGAACTTACTTCATGAACTTCTTCCTGTCGAGGGACTTCTGTGTTGCCACTGAAAGTGCCACTCGTGGACTTTTCATCTTATCCTTCAATTACAAAAGGAGCATCAGGCTGATGGGTACCAATTAACGCACCGTGTTACGATCTAAGACAATCCAGAGCCAGGCGGTGGCAGCGCACACCTTTCTCTGCGTAGGCCTGGCTGTCCTGAAGCTGTCTAAATCAACCAGGCTGGCCTTGAACTCACAGAGATCTGCCTACTTCTGCTTCCTGACTCCTGGAATTAAAGGTATGTGCCACCACAGCCAGGCACTTAGCTAATGTTTTTAAGTAATCTGATTTTAAGCACTGTTAAAATTACTATTATTTATACTTTTGTGTGTGGTTGCCAGCCAGCACTCTAGATAGGCAGTGTTCTAAATTAATTTGGAACCACTTTTCAGACTTCAAAAATGACAAAATCTGTATGAAAGTGTTAAGAAAACTCAATCAGGAGCAGTTGACAGTTTCCTGTGAGCTACCAGAACAAAACCTCCAAGGTTTCAGACCTCAGATCCAATCCCACCACAGTACAGGATTCCATCACTGTGCAGTTCCTGGGGCGCTCCCTACACAGCTCAGTGGTGCTGGGAACCCTGGGGTCCATCGAGCTTGAGCTGCTGGGAGCCATGGCGCCTCCGTCACCCAAGCTCAGAAAAGCCTCTCCAGCAGAAAGTCGCATGGGGTACATACCATTTGCCGGAGCAGTTTCTCTTTGCGGGCTTCTCGATCATGATGGAGGATTGACATTCTCTCAGCTGCATCCATGACGAAGAAGATGTCATGAATACCATACAGGGCAGCTCGCAACTAGGTGTGAAAGAGGAAACCAATGTCTACACTCAAAAGATGAGGCTAGAACTTAGTAATACAATGGATATTGTGTGTACTTCTTTCATTTGGCATAAGAAGGTACAGAAGTTTTCATTGAAACCAATTTTCCCAGTTTAAACAGAGAGAGAAATACATTTCCAACCCTGGGCCTCCAGTCAGGAACTGACCAATTTCCCCAGTCAAGAGCCCTTCAGGGCAGCAGCATCTACCTGAGCTAACACTCGTTCCTGAAGGGAAGCATCTTGGGCTGAGACGACACCTCTCTTCAGAGGGGCTTCTGACTGAAAACTTCGTATGAACTCCATGGTGTCCTGAAAGAAAGAGACACTCTTTCAAAACCAGTTTCTAGGAAGTTTCCTTTTATTCTTTCATCAAAAATTACTAAGAACACAAAAACTATTACTGATGACATATGAAGCAGCTGTAGCCCCTTCACCATGTTTCCCTGCCTCCTCCTGCCCAGAATGGCAGAGGGACTGCAAACATTGAAGTTGTGCCGTTCAGGCTGGCTTCTGTATCCTCTCCGTGAGATGATACAGTCAGGTGGTTCTAGATTAGCAGTCATTTGAACCTCCATTATGAACTCACATGTGGTGTCCAGGACCTTAACGGCCCATCTGTGAGAACATTTGTGTGCTACAGTGAATGCCAAGTCTGAAGGATCAAAACCTCTGGTACTGGTAAAAAGGCAAGCAGTGACAATCCTTGACCATACTGCTGAATTTAGAATTGTCCTTCGTGACACAGGGTCTGGAGGTAGTGCCCACTGCCATGTCCAGATACTAGAGATAAAGAGGATAGCCAGTGGGAGGAACAGGCCAAGGAAGTACAGGGACTTAAAGGGCCAGTCCCATAGCTGCAACCTTCCGGGACTTCCCCATTTAACAAAAAGCAGAAGAATGCAGCCCAGGGTGGGACACAGGCTCACTGTGAGAGTCTAGATGGACTGGGGCAGATAAATGGCAGCAGGAACATGCCCGTGATGAGTGAGATGGCCTATGCTGCTTTAAGACTGCTCAGGCTGGGGATGGTGACCCATAACTGGGACCAGCACTGGAGATGCTCAAACAGGGCTGCCATGAGTTTGAGGCCAGCTTGGGCTAGAGTGAGACCATGTCTCCAAAATTAAATGAATACTTTGTGGAAGAAAACCATGACTTTGCCCACTCAGGGGTGGATGATTAAAGTCATTTTCTTTCTTTTTAAAAAAAATTATTCATTTATTTATTTATTTATTTATTTAATGTATATGAGTACACTGTGGCTCTCTTCAGATACATCAGGAAAGGGCATCAGATCTCATTACAAATGGTTGTAAGCCACCATGTGGTTGTTNGGAATTGAACTTAGGACCTCTAGAAAAGCAGTCAGTGCTCTTAACCACTGAGCCATCTCTCCAGCTATCTCTCCAGGTCATTTTCTAAAACTCATTCACACCAGCTCTCCTTCTAGAGAGTCATCAAGTTGTCACCAGCAGAAGAAATAACCCTTATTCACAGAGGTGACACAACCACAGGTAGTTTATCACAAAAAAGCTGTTGGTGCCAGCTCCCCTCTGGGCAGGCCTACTAACCTTGCCCTCTTCACTGTGTGCACACTCTATGAGCCAGAGGCTGTATGGTGAACGGCACAGAGGTGGAAGGGATGGGTGGAAAGGAGACAGAGAAGAGCTAAGAAATGTCCTCTAAGGGCACCAGGATACCCTTGGCCCTAAAAGACCCAAGACCTCAGGGGATCCCTACTTCTATTATTCTCTCACAGGGACAAGGCCCACATTAATCAACTCAGGCCATCTCCAGGAGCCTTTTGGCAGATGGTAGTCACAGGCCCGCCTCTGGCACGAGCTACTTTTTTGTCCCTGGTCTGGGTATAGCCTGCTCTGCTGTGGCCTCTTGGGATGGATGTTTTCATTCCCCACCTCTCCAACTAGTTCTCTGTAACAGAACAAGGACAACTGGGGGAAGTTCTCAAAGCACTTGTATGTGCTAGCTGACCACATACATACACCTAGGGCTTCTATGTTAGGATGCTCGTGTTTTTTCTTCAAAAAAGATTTATTTTATATGCCTGAGTGGAGTGTTTGCCTGCAAGTGCACCACATGTGTGCAGTGCCGGTGATGTCCAGAAGAGAGTGGCAGAGCCCCTGGGACAGGAGTTACAGGCAGTTGGGAACCACCATGTGGATGCTGGGAACTGAACCCCAGTCCTCTGGAAGAATAGCCAGTGCTTTTAACTGATGAACCATCTCTCCAGCTTAAAAGAGAAATGTGGGAGGCAGAATAAGTTCTAGGACATCCAGAGCTACACAGAGAAGCCAGCCCTGTCTCAAAACACCAAAAAGTGGTTTTCTTTTTTTAATTACATTTTTTTAAACCTGTGTGTTCCTACAGGGGTGTCCCACAGTGTATGTGCAGAAGTTAGAGGACAGCTCTTTCTCTGCGTGGATGCTAAGGACTGAACTCAGGTTGTCAGTCTTAGTGGCAGAGGCCTTTGCCCACTGAGCCAACCTGAATATATTAATTGTATATTTTGATTATACTCATACTCTTGTTACCCTCTCACGTTCCCTCCCCTCCTGCCTCTCCCCGCCCCCTTTCCTCACAGGCTCCTCTCCTAATTTCATGCCCCTTCTTTCAGTGGCCCAGTGAGTTTCATTAGGACTGCCGCAAGAGCATGGATGCCTTACTAGTGGCTACAGCAGGAAGAAAATGTCGCTCCCTCTCTTGACAACCATTAACTGAATAAATCCGCAGAGAGAGGCGGGGCCTACCAGCAGTCCGTCTTCATGACAGGGTGCTCGTGGACCTAATCCTAAACACGTTTTAAGCAAATAATCACAACTGTAAGTTCAAGAGTGCGCCAAGGCTGGGTAGACTGCCCAGGAGGCGAGAGCACTCTCTGTGCGCAGAGGTGAGCGTGAGTTCAAAGTTGCAATACACATGTAAAAAGCCAGGCGTGATCATGTGGCCAGACAGGCTCAGGAGACTGTCTCGACTTGCTGGCTGTCAGGGCACCTGCACGCTCAGTAAGAGATCCTTAAGGTAATAAGAGGGAGAGTGATGGTCAGGACACCCATGTCTGCCTGTGTAACACACACACACATAACAGACACACATGCACACACAAACAAATAAGTGTGCAGAGGCCATGTTATGCCTGAAATGAATATTCTACACACAACTATACTGGGGAGGGGGGAAGTAATCTGGAAAACACGTCTAAGTAATCAGATTTATGAAATCAACTAAATTACAATAATTAAAAACGTTTGAACTGAATTCTGAGCTCAGCTGTCAGAAAACTGAAATGAAGTGAAAAACAAGGAATTTCAGTAACCTTACTTTTACAGTTTGTCGAAGCTGCTTCAGTTTGTCTGTTTGCATAAGTTTACGAGTAAGAAACCCTTTTGCCACAGCAGTTATTTTATTAAATTTTGCTTGTATTTCTGGATTAAAAACCTAGAAAGAAATTAGAAACAATGCTGTAAGAATCCTAGCACCATACTTAATTATGACTCAACCTATCACCAGCTAACATTCCTTCCTAGACATTTGCTCATGGAGTTTCATCTGTACCAAAAATATTAAACTCATGTTCAGTATACAACCTAAAACATAGCTCTTTAAAAAGATAAACTGGTCTGATGAGACAATCAGTAAATAAAATCACCAGCCACCAGGCCCTAGGACCCACATGGTAGACAGAAAGAACCAACTCCCACAAGCCCTCTATGCTTCTACTGTGACATGCAAGCCCCACCCCAATAAACAGACATGTAAAAGAAACCTGACAGACATCTGTCAGGGTCCCCACCTGAGCCCATTTAGCTTGGGCCCGTCCAAAAGGCCTTGTCACTGAGAGTGTGGCCATGCCACTGGTCAGTGATCCCCAGAGGTAGAACGGTGCTTCACTTGCAGAGCCAAAGCTGTATTGTAGGGCAGAAGTCATGAAGCCTAGAGAAACACACAGTACAGACTAGTATAGTGATCTGTGGCATCACACTGAATGTCACATAACCAGAATATGCAAAATGCTGTAATCAACATTTGTAACACTCAAATAACAGCCATCTAAGAGACTTAGCCAAACGCAGACATAAAATATCCATGGACATTCAGCTTCTGTGCCAGATGGAGCTTTTCAAGACAAACAGAACTCAGGATAACTGATGCTGTGAAAAGATCTTCCTGCTGCTGGGGAATTAGAGGTAATTCCAAACCACTCAGGAGATAGCCAACTGCTCTCACCTGAGCATAGCACCTGCTGCATGAATGAGCGGCCGGGCTCCGAGCCCAACGGCCTGCTCTTGTTATGGTGAGTCCTCTCAAGGACACCTGCTCTGTGGCCTTAGATCCCATATCATGTCATTTTTCATGGCTACTAAACAGCAGGCAAATAGGGGGTGGAATGGGCATTAAATTACCAGAAGGAACCTATGATTAAAATAGCTTACTGCACAATAACTGTCAAGAGGAAAACAATTCTTAAAAATCTACCAGAGTTGTTTGAAGTCTGGATTGAGTCCACTTGGGACAGCATGGTTTCTAGCAAAGCAGAATTGCTTCTTTTTCTCCACTCTAGCTCCAGTGCACTGTTCAAGTCAGAGACGTCCGTCGTAACTGCCTTCTCCTTCAGCATCTTCTCCTGCTCTTCTATTTCCTACAAATTGACCATGTAGGATAGCATCCTTTAATGGCATCTGAAATAATGCCACTGTAGGCTTAGCCTGAAAGTGTGCATAGTGCAGAGTACGTTATTGTTTACCTCAAGTCCTCCCTCAAAGTTATGATAACAGGTTCACTGATTTCACTTTTTAAAATGTTAGTGTTTGGTATTTTTAAATTGAATTTAAAATGGAATTTAAAAAAAAATCACAAAATGAGTATCTTTATGATATTGCTCTTAAAAATGTATATTCAGCATCTATTTTTAAAATACCTTTAAAAATATTAGGAATTCTGAATGAAGGATTCAATAAGGTACCCTTCCACAAATTACTCAGCAGCAGCCGGGAGTGGTGGCGCACTCCTTTAATCCCAGCACTTGGGAGGCAGAGGCAGGCGGATTTCTGAGTTCCAGGACAGCCAGGACTATACAGAGAAACCCTGTCTTGAAAAAAAATAAAAAATTACTCAGCAGCTTTTAGATAAGGACCTAAATGTTAGATTTCACATTCTGACAACAAAATATTATCTACACATCAGGCTCAATGACCACCTCAAAATAAGATATACAGAGGGAAACTGTCGGTATATGCACATGGCCCAAATCATACACTGACTAACCCAACTGCTAGCCCATTCCCATCTCAGTGCCTCACCCTTTGCAGTTGCTCCTGCTCCCTCTCCTGCTCAGCTATGAGGAGTGATAGCTGCTGGGCATGCTGCTCCTCTAGTCTCTTTCGCATTTCTTCAAAAGCTAACAGCTTGCTTTTCAGTAGTTCCTGGCCTTCTGAAAAGAAACGTGTGCTTAAATTGAGAAAACTCGTTGCAAGTCCAACAGTTCATATTTTTGCCATCAACCTGAGCTATGCTTCTGACCAGAGGGTATTCCTCACATAACAGAGTCAGACGTAGCCAGCTCCCCAGGGCAGCATCCTCACTGGCCTCTCCCCTTCTTTCCCACTACTCAGGAAAACAGTACTGCACCCCCTCGCCTTCCCGCTCACTCAACCTCCAAGGCTACCCATCTCCAATCTCCCAAGTCTGAGCGGCTTTAACATGTGCTCCTTGAGCTGAAGAGAAAACACAGAGAAGTAAAACATCTTTGAACCACAGCCCCTCAGTTCAACAGTGCCATTGAATAAGAGTCCATTTGACTACAAGAACTCTCTAAGGGAAGAGGCACGGGGGCCGTGGGCAGCTGCAACCACACTGTGCCACTGCCTCCTTCCTCACTTACTCTCACAGTGATCCGGCCACTTGCATGACTAGCCACATCCTGTATGTTCACTAAACACTACCACCTGGCTTGGAAAGTGGGTTCGTGTTCTCTGACACTCACTGAGGTAGCCTGCACACACGCAGGCACACACGCACGGTTCTCTACTTGGAGGATGCAAGGTGATCATTCCCCAGGTGCCAACTGTTCTGGGAGGGGAAAGGGCATATTTTTATTGTTTTGGAAAGAGGGTCTCACTATGTAGCCTTAGCAGGCTAAGCAGGCCAGGCTGGTTTCCTCTGAAGAGCCCGCCTGCCTCTGCCTCCCAAGTGCTGGGATTACAGGACCGTGTCACCTCACCCACCTACAGAGTGGTTTTATTAAGCTTCTCAGAAAGGTGACTTTTGTTTGCTCACTTGTTTGCTTGTTTCCTTTGAGACAAGAGTTTCTCTCCGTAGCCCTGGCTGTTTGGGAACTTGCTCTGATTTAAGAAATCTTAACAAGGCTGGAGAGATGGCTCATTGGTTACGAGCACTGACTGCCCTTCCAGAGGTCCTGAGTTCAATTCCCAGCAACCACATGGTGGCTCACAACCATCTGTAATGAGATCTGATGCCCTCTTCTGGTGCACTTACATATATAAAATAAATAAATCTTTGAAGAAGAAATAGGAAAGAAATCCTAACAGGGCTGGTGGTGGTATGGTAGCGCACACTTTTAACTCCAGCACTAGGGATCAAGAGACCTCTGACTTCAAAGGCAGCCTGGTCTACAGAGTGAGTTCCAAGACAGCCGGGCTACACAGAGAAACCCTGTCTTGAAAAACCAAAACAGGGCTGGAGAGATGGCTCATTGGTTACGAGCACTGACTGCCCTTCCAGAGGTCCTGAGTTCAGTTCCCTACAACCATATGGTGGCTCACAACCATCTGTAATGGGATCCGATGCCCTCTTCTGGTGTATCTGAAGACAGCTACAGTGTACTCATATATAAAATAAATAAGTCTTTAAAAAAATAACAAAACCACAGGAACCTTATCAAAGGGCAGTAAGCAGGAGTTAGGTTTCAAGTAAGATAGGTACACTTAAGTGCCCTCCCACACAGAGGACAATTTATTTCAAATCACTTCTAAGTTTTCTTACCTTTGGGGCTAGTTTCTAGCATCTTATTCTTGTTAATGTGGATGGATCCCTTAGGGTATCTTCTTTCCGGCAGACGGTCCCGGAGCTCCTGCTCAGCTACTCCAGCTGTTATAATATAAGGACAATTTTCTTTTTGTAAACTATCAACATCTAAATCAAGTCTCCGCTTAACTTTCTCAAAACTGTTATCTACACGCTGCTCGTTTCCACAGAACACTGGCGGTGTGTCCATCTGCTGTCTGGAACTCTGGGTTTGCATAAGTAAGGGAGATGGGTGTTTCACATCGTAAGATTTATTCAGTTCCATTTGTAAGTTGCAGGAGTTTTTTGCTAGCATACTGGCTGACTTGAGTTCACACGCATCTTCCAAGGTTTGACTTGACACACACTGATTGCTGGGTTGCAGTTCATGCAACTTGGGCACAGCCATACAAGTACTGCCCACTTTCTGGGCTCCCCTGTCATCAGGTACGAAGGGACCTTCCATAGCAGACGGCTCAACAGTGACGTTATTGCCTAACTGAGTTCCTAAAACCTGATGCACCTGACTTGGCTTACCCACAACCATCTCTCTTGTGCTCTCAGACGTGATTTTGGTAGCAGAAACATGACTTGAACAAACCCCTGTCAAATCAATCGGTGACTTTGGCACAGTTTCAGATTCATTTGTTGTTTCAGCAGCAGCTGGAGCGGTTCTATCCACTGCCTCTTCTTTTCCCTTTGGGCTCAGCTCACAGGCATTTACTGGGTTGTTTATAAGGATCTGACATGCTGATGATGACCGAGAATGCCTTCGATGCATTGTAGGACTCATACTTGGCTCTGGACTAGGTAATTTGGCATATGGACCTTTAAGACTTTTAACTTTATTTTCAGTAACAAAGGTAGGAGTAACTTTAAAATCTGATTCGGCATCTGGAACAGTGGGAGGAGCAGTTCCTGCAGGTAGGTCTGTTTTAGAAAAGCTAGCTACAACTGACGTGCCCATGCTGCTTGCTTGCGAAGCACCTTGGAGGAGAACATTTGACTTATTAAGGCTTGGTTTGTCAGGGATGGCAGAGCCACAGTGCCTGCCTATGGGCACGGGTGGGGCCTTCTCCTTTACACAGTCGCTAGCCTTAGCAGCATCGGTTTCTCTGTCTGAATGTGTTTCATTAACACTTCTCTTTAAACTACTTCTCAGACTCCGGCTAGACAGTTCTCTTTCCACATATTCCTTTGACCTCTTCATTAGATTCTGAAGGCTCATTATGTAGGGATCTGGAGTGATTTCAGCCAAACATGATGGGTCCTGTTCCTCCTTTCCTAAAAGGGGACCATCAGAAATGACCGTCTCCTGCGGACTTGCTGAAGAAAGCCTTAGAGCAGCTCCATCTTCTGCCTGCCTGCTTTCTGGACTCTCACACTGCTTCAGAGAACCAGACACCTCTGAGTCTCCAGGCAGTCCCACCCTCTTAGGGTTTTGTTGGTCCTCATTATTCACAGGCAAAAGTCCAGTTATCTTTTCAAGCTTTACTGAAGTACAGTGTTCAGTGGGGCTCGGCAAGCTGTTTAGAACTGTAACAGGAACATTCAAGTCTGTGACTTCTGGATTAGAGTAAATGGTTTCTGTTGCCCACTGATCAAAATCACTGGCATTTGGTGCTTTTCTAACCTGAAAAGGGACATTTAAAAATTAGTATTTCTTTTTGTTTTGGTTTTTCGAGACAGGGTTTCTCTGTATAGTCCTGGATGTTCTGAAACTCACTCTGTAGACCAGGCTGGCCTCGAACTCAGAAATCCGCCTGTCTTTGCCTCCCAAGTGCAAGGATTAAAAGCGTGCGCCACCACCGCACAGCTAAAAAGTTAGTATTTCTTCATTATAAAACAAACAAAGCCAGGCTGGTGAGATGGCTCATTGGGTAAGAGTACCCGACTGCTCTTCCAAAGGTCCAGAGTTCAAATCCCAGCAACCACATGGTGGCTCATAACCATCCGTAACAAGATCTGACTCCCTCTTCTG
>NC_034590.1:88412786-88416251 GCF_900095145.1 Mus pahari | reverse complement strand
TAACAAGATCTGACGCCCTCTTCTGGAGTGTCTGAAGACAGCTACAGTGTACTTACATATAATAAATAAATAAATAAATAAATAAATAAATAAGTTTTAGCTGGGTGTAGTAGACACCCCTTTAATTCCAGAACTCATTAAGGCAAAGGCAGGAGGCAGCAGGTACATGTCTATACAAGGCGACCTAGTAAGACCCTGACTCAAAAACAAAACAAAAAACACTCTGAGGAGCTTTGGTTCCAAGACAAGCACCCTGCCTCTACCTTGCTGAGGATCTTTCTCTCTGTGACCCCTCTGTGGATACCAGCTGGAAAAAAAGTGTTGGCTTAAAAACAACCCTCCCCATAAGATGGGGCGTTTCTGGAGTAAATGATTGTTCATCCATGTTGTTTATGTTTCTAACAATTAGAAAGTTTCAACTTAGACCTCAGCTTACAAAGACAACTTTAATCAGATCAGTGACAGCCAGTAAAGACAGCAAGCTGTATGTTTTCAGACAACTAGGTCAGCAGCCGACACAGTAGAATGAGAACAACTCATGATGTGGACCTCAGAGACCAAGTAGGAAAAAGTGAGAGCTCATTACATCTTGAATACTAAAAATCTGGAGGGGTTGTTTTTATGGGCTTTTGTTTTGTTTTGTTTTGTTTTGCTAGACTATATGGCACTTGAGTTTCACCTTATAAGTCCCAAGACACATAATGATCTCCAGGTACTAGGCGATAAACAATACAAGTGTACATGGTGACAACCTCGGGATGAAAATAAACCTAAAGAAGTGCATATTCCTGGGGCCCGTGGACATGCTCCCAGGCTTAAGTGACATGGACTATTCAGCCATAGAACCTTGCATAGTTCACATCTTTATACTCAACAGCTATGTTTTCAGTATACCAGTAAAATGTGCCTTAGGTTAGACAAACTAAATTTAAAAACTTAAATCTATAACTGAATCATAGGTTTCTTAGAGGAAAGAGGCCCTCCAAATATCTGTAGTCCATGAAATCCCTGTCTATATAAGGAATTCCTTATATAGATGTATGTACATTATGTATCCTTTTCTAAACAGAAAGTTCTGGGACTCAAGAGTAATTTCATTAGTGGACTCAGCTAATAGCAATTTCATTTCTCCATGGACTAGATCCAGAGCACTGGCATTTTTGTTGTAGTAACCAGTAAGTCAATAAAATACTGTACACTAACCAATATAGACAGCAGTTAAAAATCTGCAAATTAAAATCTACTACCTATGCCTGGTGTGGTGGCACATGCCTTTAATCCCAGCACTCGGGAGGCAGAGGCAGGNNGATTTCTGAGTTNGAGGCCAGCCTGGTCTACAAAGTGAGTTCCAGGACAGCCAGGGCTACACAGAGAAACCCTATCTTGAAAAACCAAACAAAAACAAAAACAAAAACAAAAACAAACTCTACCACCCACACTACCTATGACCCCACAGGTAAATGAAGGCAGCAATTAGTACAAATATCCTAAGTAAGGCTCACTACCCATGGCCATCCAGCAGGAGTCACAGAGGCAAACTACAAACCCCAAAATTATAAGAAACCAAAAGTGCTATGTGTGGCAGAAATTATTTTTTCCACTTAAATCATTGGTGTTTCTTTTTAGTATGAAATGACCCAAACCATAAACAAACTGTTTACACAAATCTGAATTAATTTAAATAAAAATAATTTTACAAGGTTATAGATATTGTTTAAATAATTTCAGTTTCAATCTGGAGATATATGTAGGCCAGCCTATTTGTTTAATCCAGATGACATTTTTCCATACCTAAAAACAAGATTTTCTTACACACACACACACACACACACACACACACGCACACGCACGCACACAAACACACATGCACACACATACACACATATACACCCATGTACACACATACACACATGTACACACATTTGAAGGCAGTTATTTACTTTAGCAGAGAATAAGAAGAAGGTAACACAGTGACCACCCATAACCCACCACTCAGTTCACTCTAAGATGACATCTTTGGACACATCCTAAAGGACGTAGAGAAGTGACAGGTAGTGACACGGGTAGAAGCTGAAGACTCGAGGTGAGACTTACTGAGCCTGATTAGTTCAGGGATTAACCACAATGGACAATTCTATCATCTCTGACACTGAGAACTCAGTTTGTAGTCACAAGACAGACAATAAGCAATTATATCCAGTGTATAGTGCTACTGTCTAAGGACCCTCTCTGATTCAAGTACTGGGCAGTACTAACAAACAAATGGATTCTCTCCAACAAATTACACTCAAATACATCATAACAATAAGGCATACTTGGTCAGCTTTTCTGCAAAGCTGTTATCAGTGTTTACTTCTGATGTCTCCATTTCAATCTAGAAGAGTTTAGATTGATGACACACCTGAACATTTTCAAGAATCTCCTGGACACGAGTCAGTAAGGCTTTCTTCCTGTTGGCCTGCTTTCTTGATTGCACATCAAGTGCTTTCTGCTTTTCCTCTTGAATTTTCTTTCTCTTCTCAATGGTAAGCTGCAAGACATGCAATTTAATGGTAAAAGAATCCAATTGGCCAGCTTTGAATCAGAACAACCAAAATGCTGTATGAAGCATCAGAGCAATGTCTGGAGTTCAAGGACTTCATCTGAGTGTCACGCAGAAGTAACCTATATATTAAGACTCCAGGAGCTCTGTCACATATGACCTCTGCATGTCACTGAATGCAGCTTACTGCCAGCTG
The DNA here is from genome assembly GCF_900095145.1 of Mus pahari. Classification (NCBI taxonomy): domain Eukaryota; kingdom Metazoa; phylum Chordata; class Mammalia; order Rodentia; family Muridae; genus Mus; species Mus pahari. Next base: position 88,413,513 of record NC_034590.1, on the reverse strand, counting down.
AATCAAGCTCAAAGGAAAAGTACCCTGCTCGATTCTCAAATACTAAATGACAGACAGAATGACCCTGGGAGCTCCCACTGAAGCTTCTACCTGACAGCTGCTGCCGTGAGCCTCACCTCCAGCCTTCAGCTCTACCCTTGACCCTACACGTCACTTCTCTACGTCCTTTAAGATGTGTCCAAAGAACCTGGCAGTGGTGGCGCACGCCTTTGATCCCAGCACTTGGAGGCAGAGGCAGGCGGATTTCTGAGTTTGAGGCCAGCCTGGTCTACAAAGTGACCAGGACAGCCAGGGCTACACAGAGAAACCTTGTCTCGAAAGGAGAAAAAAAAAAAGATGTGTCCAAAGATGTCACCTTAGAGTGAACTGAGTGGTGGGGTATGGGTGGTCACTGTGTTCCCTTCCAATCACGGTGCTACAACACTTCATTACAACGTGCTGGCAGAAAATGTGGATCTTTTAATGCTTATACAACAGAAATAAATTTAAGAGTTAATGTTCTGAATTAAATTATGGTCACACTTAAAAATAACATCAAATTGACTATGATGATAAATACATCTTCTCTACTATCTTCTATTCCTTTACCCTTGCCAAAGAAAGAACATATCACTCTTTTGAAAAGCTGCGGGCTGGTGAGATGGCTCAGCAGGTAAGAGCACCCGACTGCTCTTCCAAAGGTACAGAGTTCAAATCCCAGCAACCACATGGTGGCTCACAACCATCC
>NC_034590.1:88410796-88411869 GCF_900095145.1 Mus pahari | reverse complement strand
CCCATTCTATGAGCATCATCGGCACTCACTGTCTGTGTTCCCATTCTATGAGCATCATTGGCACTCACTGTCTGTGTGCCCATTCTATGAGCATCATCGGCACTCACTGTGTGCCTATTCTATGAGCATCATTGGCACTCACTGTCTGTGTGCCCATTCTATGAGCATCATTGGCACTCACCGTCTGTGTTCCCATTCTATGAGCATCATCGGCACTCACTGTCTGTACTCCCATTCTAACAGTTAATGAAATGGACCACAAGCTCTGCCCAGCAGGAGATGACAAACTGATTTAAACCCAGGCCAAATTTCCACTATCCCAGCGCAGGACAGTCTTCTGTGCTTGTACTTGTAGCTCTAGCTTATTCACTTTAATGGGAACATGAAATTTATACAATGGATATAGTTAAAGTCCATTATTAATGGACATTTGGGTTGGTAATTAATCTTTTCGCTATTTTATTTTCTTTTTTGTTTTTGAGACAGGGTTTCCCTGTGTAACAGCCTTGGCTGTCCTGGAACTCACTTTGTGAACTAGGCTGGCCTCAAACTCACAGAGATCTGCTTCCCAAGTACTGAAATTAAAGGCATGTGCCACCACACCCAGCAATCTTTTGCTATTTTAAATGATGTTGTTATAACTCGTACATATTTATTTGAACACATCTGTAAGATATTCTTCCTGAATATAATTGCTGAGTCAAGAGTTACAAACACTTAAATTTTGATGAACACTGCCAAACTGCTTACCAAAAAATAAATGGACCTTCTTGATAAAAGTGCATTAAACATTCATTTTCCTCACAACATGAAAACATGAAATCCTATGAGATCGTTGCAAATCTAGAAGGCAAAAAATTGCTAACTCATTTCTATTGTATTTCTGTGATTATGAAAAACATTAGGGGCTGGTGAGATGGCTCAGCGGGTAAGAGCACCCGACTGTTCTTCCAAAGGTGCAGAGTTCAAATCCCAGCAACCACATGGTGGCTTACAACCATCTGTAATGGGGATTCAATGCCCTCTTCTGGTGTGTCTGAAGACAGTGTACTCATATACATGAAATAAATAAA
>NC_034590.1:88404749-88410633 GCF_900095145.1 Mus pahari | reverse complement strand
CACATGGTGGCTCACAACCATCAGTAACAAGATCTGATGCCTTCTTCTGGAGTGTCTGAAAACAGCTACAGTGTACTTACATATAATAAATAAATAAATCTTAAAAAAAAAAAAAAAGTTATTTTAAAACAAATAGGGGAGAAGGAGAGATGACTCCAACTTAGAGCATAATGCTCCCCCGAGGACCAAAGCTGAGTTCCAAGCTCCTCTGTGGACCATCACTCCAGTTCCAGGGGATCTGAAGCGCTCTTCTGGCCTCTTCCAGCACCTACTCTCATATGTATACATGCTTAAGAATGGAAGAAATATTTCATAAACGATTACTAAGTTTACCAGTGGAGAAAGTACAGCCACCCCATGGAAACGGATGAGTGAGACACTTTCTGCCTGAGCGGGCAAGAAGCTGTCTGTGGACAGTGATGCTCCCTGAGCTCGGGCAAGCGCTTTCTTGCAGAACTCCTCATATTCCTCCATCTTCCCACCGCACACTAGGAAAAAGAAAATTGCTCTTAGTAGTGTGCTGACAAAACACAATTTATTACCCAAGAGTACTGGAACACTTCCTGGAATTTTCTGTTTGTTCATCTTAAGGCTTCATTTTGATGCCATAGACACCAACTGACTAAAGCTCCTGGCTCTGGAGGTTTTATTAATTAACTTTTTTTTATAGTTGAAAACCTGAAAAGTCACTAGGCAACTTCAAACAATCAGCCCAGCAATTTTGTGAAATCTCTAGAAAATGTGGGGGTTTTGAAAATCCCAGGTAACCTGAAGGATTAGCCTATGCCTTCTCTTTAGCATGTGCTAAAGTATGTACTGATTGCCTGTTTTGCATAGCATTGTGCAACCCTGGCTCCCGTAAGGCAAGGGAAAATAACGAAAGGAATATTATCATAATCATAACAAGCTAGAACTTCTCTCTGTTCTGAGGCTTATATTTGTTCCATTTGCGCACAGTAAGATCCAACTTCAAAGAAATACCTGGTACTCTAGAGAGCCGAGATCAGTTTGCAGGCTTACATTCACTTTTTAAACACAAGGCTAAGAAGCAACATAACACTTTCCGGCACAACTGTAACAACTCACATCACAGTATCTTAACCAAAATTTCTAGTAGATAAGAAATAAGAAAAGTCCCAATAAATCCATTTCTGCTAAATTACTTTTTAAAAATACACCCTTTTTTATTTACTATTAAAGAGAGTATTAAAGATGTTATATAATTTCTGTTCTTGTGCACGGAAAGGAAGAAACTCAAAAGTCTGGTAAGATTAAGGACATAAACTGTCTTCGTTAGTTCTACTTTTCTTCTAACAGCATCATAGAGAGTTATCCCATTGTTGCAGAGAGTTATCCACTTCCCTTGAGTGGTCCACGCATATCCCTACACACTGCAAGGCTACCATAACAGAGTAACATACAGCATGACGATGAATTGGACATTCAAGCTCCAGTGCTCATGTGAGACTGGAGAAAGCTCCAGACGGTCTAGAGCATGACTGGACCTTCCTACCCTTCAGTTTCAGCTTACATGTCCTGTCCTCAAAGAGGCCTTCTCCAATCAGCCCATCCTAACTCCCTTGCCTCAATCACTATCACATCACCCTGATGTTTCCCAGTTTCCAGAGTACTTACCACTAACTGAAATAATCTCGTTTATTTCCTGGAGTTTTGTGTATCTTCTTCCACCAAAATGTAAACTCCATAAGAACAGGAACCTTCTCAGTCTTGCTCACTGATTCACCATGACACACAATGGTGTCTGCACACGGTAGGCACTTAATACAATTATTGAATAAATTAATTGGGGCAAATAGATCAAGCAATGTAAAGCAAGGCTAGCAGAATGAAGAAAATTCTGAGAATGGCAACTTGGAGAACAACTCTATTCCCAGAGAACTAGGTACTTCTCAATTGCAAAAGTAGCCATTAAAAAGAAAGTTCAGATTCTAGGTTTGTGCAAGAGGGCACTACATTTCTCACACCAGTTACCACTTACAAGCAAGGTTTATTTTAAGGGAGTCTTGATGACAAGGTGATCCCAACCTCAAAACTACCACCCCATACTTTAGCATCAGGCATTACTGGTCCATGGTCCACTTAACATTCACACCAGCCTCAGCAGGTCCAGGCATGCCTTTTCTACTCCATTTCTACCTAATTACGAGTGACCTTTGTCCAGGGAGTCTCTTGGCAAACCCTATAGCCTCATGGTTGCTATCTGCTCATTCAGAACCAGTACTCAGAAATGTCACTGAAGGGAAACACAAAGGTAACACAGCTTCCAAGCTGGCTGCTTACTACTAAGTTTCCACAAACACAGAAACTTCCTACAGAGTCTGTAAAGGGAGAAAGATATGTTGTTTAGGAGTATACTAGCTGGCCGGGCGTGGTGGCACATGCCTTTGATCCCAGCAATCAGGAGGCAGAGGCAGGCAGATTTCTGAGTTCGAGGCCAGCTTGGTCTACAGAGTGAGTTCCAGGACAGCCAGGGCTATACAGAGAAACCCTGTCTCGAAAAAAAAAAAAAAAAAAAAAAAAAAAACAAGGAACATACTAGCTGTTCCTACATTCATGGTAGGCTAATATTATCCCTGTGCCCCACCACCTATAAAGTGGGACTCTGTCTCAAAGCGATTTTTATGAGAAAACAACGAGCTAACGAATAGCCAGCAATCGCAGTATTGTATGTAGGACAGGTAGAAAGCATCAGTAAGTGGGATGGTGTTTTATCACCTGCGTGTGAACTCTTGGACAAGAGATAATTTTTGGTTCTTCCTGAGACTCAAATGTGACTTGAAAACATGAGAAAGGGCTTTCTCGTCCAAATCCATCTCTTAGGGTAGGAGCCACCTAACAGCATCAAGGGTGTCTGAGAGAACTAGCTACATTATCCTCCTGCCAATGTCCCAGAGTGGCAAGGCTGGAGTACACAGCGCTCCTATGGGCCTTTGGCTGTGGTAACCAGTATTTAGAAATGGCCATTGCACACCCCGGAGGACGTCTCCATCTCCTGTACTATCTCCGGCCCCAAACTGAAGTCCCACACCCTGTGCCTACTCTTCACCGCAGGATGCTTCACTGGGCGGAGCCAGCATCCAAGCATCCCCTCGAAGTCCCCCCGCCCCCCCGACCCCAGTCCTCAACTCCCGTCTCCCCATTCCCGATGCCTTCAAGGGTTCGTGACAGCGGGAAGCCAAGCCCGGTCCGGAACGCCGGCCTTCCGTCCCTCGGGACACCAATGCCGGGTCTCAGCTCAGCCTGGACCCGTAGAAAACCGAACCCAGTCCTCTTGCACACACCTGACACCTACTGCCCGGTCAGCTTCTCTGCCCGTGGACCTCTATAAGCAAAGGCCTCAGTCGGTTTAGATAGAGCGCATCTGGGTCCTCCGCCTTCTCCTCCTCCTCCTCCTCCCCGCCATATTACGGGTCCCTCAGGCGGCAACGCGGGATCCTGGCAACGGCAATCGCCGCCACAAGCTCAACTCCACCCCTCAGGGCCGGTACTTCCGGTGGCTGTTTGGCGGGCAGTTGAAGCGGTTGGGCCTCCATAAACTACAATTCCCAAAGTGCACTGCGGTCATCAGCACTTGCTTACATGAACTTTATGCAATCGAGATGCACGCTGGGAAGAGTAGTCTTCACTGCAAACTAAGGGCTTTGACTATAAATTACCGTAGAAATTCTCCTCAGGGTCTTAAACCCCAAAAGTGTTCCTTGGAAGTTGTCGGGTATTTTTGTCTGTCTGTCTGTCTCTTCCTGTTTAGTCGATGGAAAATGTGCAACATTCACCCATGTTTTCCCTACAAATGAAAAATGTGGCTGAATCTCAGACAGCAACTCAAAGCCTTAATATATTTGCACTCATTTGCAGATCAGTTGCGGGGAATATCCAGAGGAAAAGGTAACAGGCTCAAGTTGGCAGAAAAAAAAATCCACCAATATTTTTTGTTAGTTCTTACCTAAATTACTCACTGAGAGCTTTTTTGATTTAATGACACCATTTCCATTCTGTAACTGAGCTTTGCCATCCTCCTAGTGCTTATTTTTGTATATGTATAATGGGAGTTTTAAAGAGTCTACCAAGAGTGGTTGTGAGGTGTAACAGAGAAAACTCTTATATGAAAATCCTAATAGGAGGAAAGGGTGGTTTGGAGAGATGTTCAGTCACTAAAGCATTTGCCACACAAGCATCAAGACCTGAGTTCAGAGCCTGAACACTCCCCTAAAAAGGCTGTGGGTCCTGACTAGAAATTATAATTGCCAGTCTTGGCGATGTAGAAACAGGAACTCACAGGCCAGCCATTCTAGCCGGTCAGTGAGCTCCAGTTTCAATGAGACCCTCAAAAACTAGGGTGGAAATTGACTGAAAAAGATACCTAACAGAGATGGATGTCTCTGATCTCCCTATTCATATGCTCATGTATACATATGCATCTCTCTATACATATCTACACTCATGCCAAAAAAAAAAAAAAAAAAAAAAAAGTAGCCTTAAGAGCTGGAGGCACCTGGGCATGGTGGCACATGCCTTTAATCCCAGCACTCGGGAGGCAGAGACAGGCCGATTTCTGAGTTCCAGGTCAGCCTGGTCTACAAAGTGAGTTCCAGGACAGNCAGGGCTACACAGAGAAACCCTGTCGGGGGGGGGGGGTGAGAGCTGGAGGCAGAGAGGATCTATGGGAAGATAGAGATCAAGAGGTGAGATCTGTCTCACTAACACTATCCCAGTGAAACACACAGGGATGCAGAGAGAATGTGTTCTCAGGCAAAGGCTTTAACAGAAGCAGTTCCTCAAGAAGGGTGGCATGAGGGAACCGTGGTGGGAGGGACAAAGTTGACAGAGACAAGAGTGCCCCATAGCAGGGAATGAGCCCTGATATGGAGTCCAAGGTCCAGCAATGTTCTGTTAATCTTGAGGACAATGTAATGTGGGACTTTGCGGGGTTCTGCTTATAGCTTAATAATAAATACTTGGAGACCTCTGTATAGCGTAAGGATGTTGGCTTATTTGCTGGGGCAGTCTCTCAGCTAGCACATCTCTGCTCTGCTTCTTTTGCCTCTGTCAGTCCTTCCACACCAGCTCTTTATTATGCAAAAAGCCACACTGGATACTAACGCTGTTGAAATTGAAAAGATCAAGGCTATGTGACCTTCACCAAGGCATCTTGCCTTTTCTTTTTGAACCGGTGAGGAAGGAACAAACATTTACTTAACCTGCTAGCTTGGCTCTGCAAGCACAGGGATTAAAAATTGAGAGTACAGGGAGACCTTTTCATAGCAGATGTGTGACTTAGCCCAACCACAATGAGTTCTTTAAGCGTAGATCTGTAACACCCGAGATCCTTGGATCAGGTGCGGACTCCAATCTGAGAATGAAACATCTTTTAAAGAAGTCCCTTCCTCCTGTCTTCACTTGTTTGCTTGGGGATTTTGTTTTGTTTTGTTTTGTTTTTTTAAGATTTATTGATTATATCTTAAGTACATTGTGGCTGACTTCAGACACACCAGAAGAGGGCATCAGATTTCATTACAGATGGTTCTGAGTCACCATGTGGTTGCTGGGATTTGAACTCAGGTCCTTTGGAAGAGCAGTCCGTGCTCTTAATCGCTGAGCCATCTCTCCAGCCCTGTTTTGTTAGTTTTAAGGGAGTTGGTTTTGTTGTTGTTGTTCCATTAGTTTGTTTTCTGTTCTTCAAAACAGGGTTTCTCTGTGTAGTCCTGGCTGTCCTGGGACTTCTGTTGACCAAGCTATCCTTAAACTCAGAGATCGGCCTGCCTCTGCCCCCTGAGTGCTAAGATTAAAAGCAAGTACCACTATGCCCAACTCTTCTTAAGAAATTTTTTTCTGGGGCTGGTGAGATGGCTCAGTGGGTAAGAGC
>NC_034590.1:88390310-88404154 GCF_900095145.1 Mus pahari | reverse complement strand
GCCCTGGCTGTCCTGGAACTTACTCTGTAGACCAGGCTGGCCTCCAACTCAGAAATCTGCCTGCCTCTGCCTCCCAAGTGCTGGGATTAAAGGCGTGTGCCACCACAGACCAGCTAGATTCCACTTTTAAAAACTGGGCTTTGGTGACACACACTTGCAATCTCAGAGCTGAGTGTGTGTGTGTGGGGGGGGGGGAACACAGGTGAACCTCTGGGACTTACTGGCCAGCCATTCTAGCCAACCTGGAGACGCTCCAGTCCAGTGAGAGAATCTATCGCCAACAAAACGTAGACGCTGCCTGAGGAGCAACACCCAGTGCTGTGCTGTGACCTCCGTGTGCAGGTGCAAACATCTGCAGGCCTGGACACGGGTATACACACCACAACACACACACACACACACACACACACACACACACACATGAGCACAGACAGACAGACAGACAAAAGCAGAGAGATACAGATCAAATACAAATGAGTCATCTTTGGAGATTGCATGGTTTTCATGAATCCAGTGGGTTTTGTCCCTGAAATAAGAGGAAAAGAGGACAAATGGCAAAAGGCAGATGGATTTCTACTCAGAATCAACAAGGGAGGGGAAAGACATATTTTTACTTTTACAGAATATGAATTAAGGGCTTGAGAACCCACCCACCTCTGGTCCCCTCTTTTACGTCAGAAAAGTCATATAAAGGAGAATTCTTAGAAAGAAACTGTATCTTAAATCTGATTGACTAATAATGACAATTTCTTTCTTTTTTTTTTTTTATTTGTTTGTTTGATTGGTTGGGTTTTGGTTTTTCAAGACAGGATTTCTCTGTGAACAACCTTGGCTATGCTGAATTCAAACTCACAGAGATTCACCTGCCTCTGCCTCAAGTGCTGGTATTAACAGTGTGTGCCACCACGCCCTAGGACAGTTTCTCAGTTACAGTCTCTCTTGGGCTATCTTGAGCTCCCTAAAAAACCATTCCTTGCCCAGTTCTGAGTCAGGTCTAACACCCTGATAAACATTAAAGAAACAAATGAACAAACAAAAGACCTTCAGAATGTATTAAATTGGGGCTAGAGAGATTTCTCAGTGGTTAAGAGCACTGACTGCTCTTCCAGTTTTCCTGAATTCAAATCCCAGCAACCACAGGGTAACTTACAACCATCTGTAATGGGATCTAATGGCTTGTTCTGGTGTGTCTGAAGACAGCTACAGTGTACTCATATACATGAAATAAATTGAGAGAGAGAGAGAGAATGTATTAACAAAACCCTAAGAAAGCTAACAGATGGGGCCGGAGAGATGGCTTAGCAGGTAAGAACACTGACTGCTCTTCTGAAGGTCTTGAGTTCAAATTCCAGAAACCACATGGTGGCTCACAACCATCTATAATGAGATCTGGCACCCTCTTCTGGTGTGTCTGAAGACAGCAACAGTGTACTTACATTTAATAAATAAATCTTTAAAAAAAAAAAACAAGCAAACAACAAAATAAAATAAACCTTTAAAAAAGAAAAGAAGCCGGGCGTGGTGGCGCACGCCTTTAATCCCAGCACTCGGGAAGCAGAGGCAGGCAGATTTCAATGTTCGAGGCCAGCCTGGTCTACAAAGTGAGTTCCAGGACAGCCAGGGCTAAACAGAGAAACCCTGTCTCGAAAAACCAAAAAAAAAAAATAATAATAATAATAAAAATAAAAAAGAAAAAAGAAAAGAAAAAGAAAGCTAACAGATAACGCCTGAGGCCTACAGATAAGATTCTTCAGCTTGCTGAAACTGACCACTTAATGTTCCCACTAAAGTATTTTTAAAATGCCTTTGTTGTTGTTTGTCTGTTCTGAAAAGGGTCTCACTGTGTAGCCCTGGCTGGCCATGACCAAGAGAGAAGTTTCCTTCTGCTAAGATTTAAGGTTCTTGCTTTTATGCTCAACACAAAATGCCTTGATTTATAACTTTCTTTGTTCTGTTCTATGAAAATTTGCAAGGCTTCGTGTCATATGCCTTCTATCCCAGCACTCTATGGGCAGAAAGGTAGGCAGATCTCTGTAAGTTTGATACCAGCCTGGTCTACATAAAAAGTTCCTGGGTAGCCAAGGCTCATAGTGAGATCCTGTCTCAAAAACAAAAGGCATGAAACAGTGGAACATTGTACTTGGGGGAAACCTAAATATACATTTCTGGGCTCTAGTCACCCAGATCTGGCTCTAGAAAGAGGTCAGAGCTGTGGTTCTTTGTTTTGGTTTTCACCACAGTTGCGAGTGACTCAAGAGGCTGCTTATCACAATTGCTCCTTCCTTCCAAGTCTACAGTCAGATTGTGCTGGAGAAGCTGCCTAAAGTCAACAGAAACCAGTCTCCTGATAGAATGCCTATCTCAAGTAAGGCCACTATAAAACCAAGTATGTGCTGCTTGCCAGCACAAGCCTTGCCTGGCACCGTGCCTAGTGTTCAGGGTTCGCAGAGCTGCCACTAACTGGGAGTGGCAGTGGAGTGTGGACCAGAGACACTGAGCACTGTGGCTGTCAATTGATTCTTACAAAAGACTTCTACTCAGGTGAAAACAGGATTCTTGACTTCACCACAGGGAAGATTTTTTTGTGTTTTTGTTTTTGTTTTTCGAGACAGGGTTTCTCTGTGTAGCCCTGGCTGTCCTGAAACTCACTCTGTAGACCAGGCTGGACTTGAACTCAGAAATTTGACTGCCTCTGCCTCCCAAGTGCTGGGATCAAAGGTGTGCAACACCACTCCCAGCTCACAGGGAAGATTTTTCAGATGAGCCAATATGAAACAGAGCTGGAGTTTACTAGGAGTTTACTCTGTTTTAGCTGTAGCTATGCTGTGTTTTAGTGGCTCTCCTTACATTTTAGGCAGTTCTATGAAAATTTTTCCTACCCTCTTTTTCTTTCAATAAATGAGGTAATTTTTTCTCCCCCCTCCCCCACAGGGTTTCTCTGTATAGTCCTGGCTGTCCTGGAACTCACTCTGAGGACCAGACTGGCCTCGAACTCAGAAATCCACTGAGATTAAAGGCCTGTGCCACCACTGCCTGGTCTACATTTTTATTTTATGTGTGTGTGTTTGTATGCATATGTGTGTTTATGCAACACACAAGTACAGTGTTTGCATTCCTTCAAGGCTCCACCCCACAGTTATGTGGCAACAGCCAGGTATGCCAGACTCACTATAAAAAAGAGATTGTCCCTTCCTCACTCTTATCTTCTTATCCTCTTACTCCCTGCCCTTCTCCCTCTCTTCCCCATTTCCCTCTCCCCTTCTCTCTTCACAAATTCCCTGCCAGCCTCCCCTCCCCCTCCTCCTCTGCCTTTTTCTGCCTCTACTCTCTCAACTCCCCTCCCATGCCCTAAATAAACTCTATTCCATACTATATCCGTCATATGGCTAGTACCCCATCTTGCCTCTCTGTCTCTCTCTGTCTCTGTCTCTGTCTCTGTCTCTCTCTCTCTCTCTCGTTTTTTTTTTTGTTTGTTTGTTTGTTTGTTTTGTTTTTTTGAGACAGGGTTCCTCTGTATAGCCCTGGCTATCCTAGAACTAACTTTGTAGTCCAGGCTGGCCTCAAACTCAGAAATCCGCCTGCCTCTGCCTCCTGAGTGCTGGGATTAAAGGCATGCGCCACCATGCCCGGCTTCTCTCTCTCTTTTAATAAAATGTTATATACCATGCCCACAGTGGCCAGAGAAGGAAGGGTGTTGGAGCCTCTGGAATGAAATGAGTTAACATATGTAGGCTGGGGATTGAACTCAGTTCCTCTGGAGGAGCAGCCAGTACTCCCAATCATTGAGCCAGCTCTCCAGCCCAATAAATGAGATTTAAGGTGGCTTTCTGGGCACACTGAGAAGAACCACAATCCTTAAGATAAACCCATGAGTCACAAAGGTCACACAAGGAGGTGAATGCATCTTTACTGTCAATGAGATTCCTAGCAAGATGGAGTCTGAAGGTCAGGGTCAAAGTCTTGTCCTCATTTTACGTAACCCCGAGCGCTCTTGGAACCCAGGCCTGGGGCCTGGGCCTGCCCCTGTTGCCATGACAGCGGTTCCGTCCCCCCAACGCTGAAGCTCCGGGACTCTGATTGGCTGGAGGGCGGGCTCTTTCTCGAGATGGGTCCGCCGCCGCCATTGTGCAGCGCTGCTCCCAGCGGAGGGTTCCGGCTGTGGCCAGTACCTCGGCGTCTACGCGTCGCCCGGCAGGTCCGGGGCTCCGGTCCGTGCCGGTGCAGGCACCGGCATGTGGCTGTGGGAGGACCAGGGCGGCCTCCTGGGCCCCTTCTCCTTCGTGCTGGTGCTGCTGCTGGTGGTGACGCGCAGCCCCTTCAACGCCTGCGTGCTCACCGGCAGTCTCTACATCCTGCTGCGGTTCTTCAGCTTCGAGCCGGTGCCGTCCCGCCGGGCCCTGCAGGTGCTCAAGCCCCGTGACCGCGTGTCCGCCATCGCCCATCGCGGCGGCAGCCACGACGCGCCGGAGAACACGCTGGCGGCCATCCGGCAGGTGAGCCCCGCGCACGCCTCGGGCCTGCTCCGCCGCTGACATCTCTCCTTCGCATCCCGGCCCCGCATCCCTTCCCACTTCTGCTATTTCTAGAATTCCGCGGGTAATTGTAAGACTTGGTATGTGTCAGACGCTGGGATGGCAGCCAGGCACGACTCCTTTGACAGGGCTTTCATCTGGGTTGGGACAGATAACATGTGAGGCTACTTTAGGGTGGGGCAGTGCATTATGTAGCAGAAGTAGTTTTCTATTAACTAGATATTTGGGAACTGGAACTAGAATTACAAGGTTGGAATCAGTGGGAAGTGTTCCAGCATGCCGATGGCAAGTGCGAGGGTCCTGAGGTGAGGCTTATGTTGGAGTGGTAAGGTAACAACACAACAGGCTTATACGTGGTGCTGGCTTCGAGCAGAACAAACTATAGTGTATGGCTGAACCAGGTCAAATGGGTTCTTGTTAGTAAATGGGATTTTTTTTCTCTCTCTTTTTCGAGACAGGGTTTCTCTGTAGTCCTGGGTGTCCTGGAACTCACCAACTGGCCTCAACTCAGATCCACCTGCCTGGTGGGGTTAAAGTGCAGGGACTAAAGACACCCACCACCACCCACCACCTAGCAAGATATTCTGAATCACCCTTATCACAGGGTCTATTTCTGTCCTCTACATTACTTGGATATTATCTTTATGGCCTCTTTCCAAATACACCTTCATCATAGTCGTCAACCCTGGCAGTCAGACTCCTCTGTCAATATTTGCCTCCCTTTTTCCACTTGGCACCCAGGAGAATTTTCATAGCCCTTTGCCCTTGGAAGCCTTCTGTTTTCAGATTAATGTCAGCTTGCATGGCAAAAGCATTTCAGTGGATTATGGACTTCTGTGCACTACAGTCAACCTTCATACGTGTTGGCCTTGCATCTGTGGATTTAATTGTAGATCAAAAAAATAGCATGAAAGAAGTGTGTGGAGTGACATTCACACCTTAACTGCTTACATAGCTAACTTGTTTTAGACGGAAGAATGCCAAGAGTTGACTTGAAGGGTATAGGACATATGCAAATACTACAGCTTTTATTATTTTTTGTTTTTTTGTTTTGCTTTGTTTTGTCTGTTTGGTTTGGTTTGGGTTTTGGTTTTTTGAGACAGGGTTTCTCTGTGTAGCCCTGGAACTCACTCTGTAGACCAGGCTGGCCTCGAACTCAGAAATCCACCTGCCTCTGCCTCCCAGATGCTGGGATTAAAGGCGTGCGCCACCACTGCCTGGCTTGTTTTGGTTTTTTTTTGAGCCTTGACTGTTCTGAAACTGGCTATGTGCCTCCCTAGCGCTAGGATTTAAGGCATGTACTGTCATATTTGAGCTTTTAGACAGTTGTACATCAGGCCTTCCCATGTCTTTGAGACCTAGGCTAGGTGGGGAAACTGTGACTCCAAGACAACACAGCTCCTTCCAGCATAAGGCCTTCTGATTGGATGACTTGATGCTCTCTGGAAAAGATTAAAATGTTTTCCCAGATAGTTGAGTGTGGGCTGTTTTCTTTGTCCAGCTTAAGTAACTTGCTTATTATCCAACACTCTGTCCTTTAGCTGTAACAAAGAAAATCAGAGCGAGTAGGGCCCCCTTGCCTCAGCCCTAACCTCAGTTTCCCCATGTAATTGTAAAGTGAAAAGGACAGTGACATCTGTGAAGGAGGTGACAGGGAGACAGGCTGATCTGTACACACTAAAGCCTAGGGAGACTCCGTGTGGGGGCTATTTCCCAGGAATCTAAGGATGGCTTGATGTCCTCCAGAATAAAGGTGAAAGAATTAAGTCTGAGAGAAAGACAGTAGGAGGACAGCCTTTGAGTTAGCGGAGGAGAGAAGCACATGCTGGTCATTGCCTGCGTCTCTGCTTACGTTCATGTAAGCTGCCTTGAAGAGTGCTCAGAGTTAACTGAGCACAGAGTGCTCCTGAGTGTTGACAGTGGAATGTGGCCAAGACTAGGTGTGCCTGGATGTCAGTCACATTAAATGAGTGAGGGAGAATGAATACTCGTGTCATCCTTGTGACGGAAGTAGGGTGCAATTCTCTGTCCCATGAACATCATAGGGGAAATTACAGGTCTCCAGCATTGCACCAGACAGTCTCCTCGCCTGAAGAGGAAATGAAATGTGGTAGTTCGGCCGGCTGGACTGGCAGGTCATTGAGGACCATCTTTTTAGCTATGACTGCCCTTAGCTGTCACATGCACACAGCTGTGACCTCCCTCTTGACTTGGAAAGTCAGGATCTCCATCAGATTTGGGTTTTGTCTTGATCTCTGCTTCCCTTTGTACATTTGCAGCTCAAAATTTGTATTCTTAGCCGGGCGTGGTGGTGCACACCTTTAATCCCAGCACTCGGGAGGCAGAGGCAGGCAGATTTCTGAGTTCGAGGCCAGCCTGGTCTGCAAAGTTTCCAGGATAGCCAGGACTATACAGAGATACCCTGTCTCGAAAAACAAAACAAAAAAAACAAAAACAAAAACAAAATTGTATTCTTAGACATTCTAAATACAAAGCTGTTCTGACTGATGACTGATAAGTTTCTGGTAAGAAATATGCTAGTTAACAAAGAAAAGTAGTTAAATGTGAAATGAATATTTAAAAAAAATAAAGCTAGGTGGTGCACACCATTAATCACCAAGCTCTTGAAGCAGAGGCAGGCATAGCTCTGTGAGTTTGAGGCCAGCCTGGTCTACATAGAACTTTGCACCACAGCAGGAGCTACATAGAGAGAACCTGTCTCAAAACAACACTCCTCCCAACTCCCCAAAATAAAAAAGAAATGCCACAAAAATGGGCCAGAGAGGAGGTTCAGCAATTAAAGAGTGATGCTCTGCTCTTACAGAGGACTGCTTATAACTAGCTCCAGGTGAACCCACACCTCCGGCTTCCACGGAGACCTGCACTGGCACCCACATACCCCCATACAGACACACTTATAATTAAAATAATTTTTAAATATTTTTTTAATGACACACTATTAAATATAGTGGCAAAGAAATACAGTTGTCAACTGTGCCCACAGTCCACTCCATCTGGACTGAGAATGGCTTTAAAAATAAAGAGTCTAGCTGGGTGTGGTGGTGCAGGTCTTTATCCTAGCGCCTAGGAGGCAGAGGCAGGTAGCTTCTGTGCATTTGAAACAAGCCTAGTTGTGTATAGCAGGTTCCAACCCAGTCAGGGCTACTTAGGGAAACCCTGTCTGGGGAAGTTACATTGTATCCTTCCCTCTCTTTAAAACAAAGCAAACAAACAAAAACCCTCTGCTTGCAATTAAAAAAAAATAAGTCCAAGCTCCCTTGCTCTCTTCTGCTTTCCTGTCTGTCTTTTTGCATGTTGTTTGTTTGTTTGTTTTGTAGTGCCCAGCAGTGACTTGCCCTCCCAGCCCCTGACTTTTTCTCTCTTCCCCTTTCTCAGGGCCCTGCTCTCTCTGTTCTCATTTCCCAGTGTTCGTCAGGGGTTTGTGGGGCTTCTTGTGCTTGAACATCCAGATTCAAATTCCTCCCAGTGAGCAGACTTACTCTCTTACCTCCCAAGTGCAGGTGGAAGCCTGGCCTCCAGAAGGCTAAGGCAGCTGTTGTCTGGTGCTCACGGATTAGTTGGGTTCTGCTGGTCAGTCTGCTCGCCTAACACACACACACACACACACACACGCACACGCACACGCACACGCACACGCGCACACACACACACAGGAGCATGCACATGTGCACAGAATCAGCAGCACTTATTGTGAGCACAGGAGGAAGCTGAACATTGAGGCTAGAATGAGTCTTCACTAACTGTAAGAGAGGTAGTAGGAGCCGGGCGTGGTGGCGCACGCCTTTAATCCCAGCACTCGGGAGGCAGAGGCAGGCGGATTTCTGAGTTCAAGTCCAGCCTGGTCTACAGAGTGAGTTCCAGGACAGCCAGGGCTACCCAGAGAAATCAAAAAAAAGAGAGAGAGGGAGGGGTAGGCGGCTTGGGTAGCAGTGTGGATTTTTTCACCTCGTTGCCTCCTTCCTACCCGAGGCCTTTGCTTTGTGTTTGCTGTTTCTCCTGCATGGAAGAGTCCTTCCTACCTTGGATATCTTCCTGTTAGAGCCAAGGGCAAAGCAAATTGTGTGTGGTCATCTGCTCTCAGAAACTGTTTTCTGAATAACCTTCGTAGGGTTTGTGGATTTGTTTTTGTTTGTTTATTTTTGATTTGGTTTGGTTTTAATAAACTGTCTAAAAGACCATAGGTAGGTGTAGTGGTGCATCTATCATTGCAGCCCTCAGGAGACAGAGGCGGGAGGATTGTGAGTTCAAGACCATTTCAAACTACATGGTGAGATCCTGCCTCTAAAAACCAAGGGTGGAGGGAATAAGTCAGTGATAGCATGTGCAAGATGTGGGACTGGATCCCCAGCACAATGAGAGCAGGGGGGGGTGTAGAGGTTAGTGGTCTTAAAATACTGCCTCACCATATTTATTTGTGCAGTGACCAAATAACCCTAGTGAAGAAAAGTGCAATGTCTAGCATGTCTAGAAATAAGGATATTGTTTGTGTTACAGAGAAAGAAATTCGTGTATACACTGAGCTGTGATTTTGTTATAAAACATAACCCATGTTGATGTGTGGTACATTTCAGCTTTAACTTAAGAAGGTTGTAGTCTTTAATATTATAAGGCATTGTCACAGTGTGGATGGAAGCTTTCTTTCTTTCTTTTTTTTTTTTTTTTTTGGTTTTTCGAGACAGGGTTTCTCTGTATAGCCCTGATTGTCCTGGAACTCGCTTTGTAGACCAGGCTGGCCTCGAACTCAGAAATCCGCCTGCCTCTGCCTCCCAAGGGCTGGGACTAAAGGCGTGCGCCACCAACGCCCGGCTGGATGGAAGCTTTCTAAGAGTGATGATCATTGAGCTTGTCTTTCTTGTCACAACAGCTTGTGAGGGATGGCAGCTCTAAGCTGGTACCAAGCTCCTTACAGGTGAGATTTCCACATCCTCACAACTCTGTGGAGTGTCATAGAAATGCCATCTGAATGAGGAAGCTGAGGCTAGGGTACACAGTACCCCAACCTAGGTGACATAGCCGGAGATGGGGTTAGGATTGAGGGGGTTTGTGGTCATGTGAGTGAAACTGAAAGAATATGTAGATGTATAACTATAGCACGAGGGTGGAGAAATATTGAAATAAAGTAGAAAAACCTCTGCCCTTAAACGTGACTGGTAAATCCGACTCATTACCTTTGAAATTCATGCTTAAAGGGACAGAGAACGTAACCATGGCGAATCTGCCCTTTTAAATGCTTAAAGGGGCACAGTGTGCACAGCCATGGTAAGTGTGTGGAGTGTTTACTGCACAGCACAGTACTGCGTGTCCTTCACGGGTACTTCACCATGGGCTGAGTACGTAAAGCCTGTAAGGGGGCAACAGCAAGTCACTCTTGCAGCTGTTAGTATAAAGTCACATCGGCTGAGAGTGCGGCCACTGCCACATCCTAGTGTGCAGTACTAGGCAAACTTTTGAGTCATTGGCTCAGTCTCCTCATTTGCACAATGGGCTATTAGTATTACTTGATTTTAATAGTGTTTATTATAAGAATCAACCACGTACATTTAAAGCACAGTAATTGCTGGGCAAGGTGGCACATGCGAGGCAGAGACAGGTAGATCTTTGTGAGTTCACGGACAGCCAGGGCTATAAAAACCCTGAAAAAAAAAAATCTAAAACTGAGTAATTCCTGGAAACTAGAAAAGGCTAATAAATAGTAACTCTTATAACTTTATCATCGTTGTCATTTTTATCATTTCCATTAATATGTGTGTTAAGGCTTTTTACTCTGTACTGTACATTTGCAGTGAACCAAAAGACTATGATCATAATGAGCATATCCTGTGCTCATTGTAATGAGGAAGCCAATGAGGCACACATGAGGGCTTTTCTAAATTACTGCTGGGATTTTATTATTTATTTTCTTGCATACAAGACAGAGGTACTCCACCACTGAGCTATAGTGGGGGCCTGTCTTAGTTAGGGTTTTACTNCTGTGAACAGACACCATGACCAAGGCAAGTCGTATAAAAAAAACAACATTTACTTGGGGCTGGCTTACAGGTTCAGAGGTTCAGTCCATTATTTATCATCAAGGTGGGAGCATGGAAGTATCCAGGCAGGCATGGCACAGGAGGAGCTGAGAGTTCTTTGTCTTCATCCAAAGGCTGCTAGTGGGAGACTGACTTCCAGGCAGCTAGGGTGAGGATCTTATGCCCACACCCACAGTGACACACATAATCCAACCAGGTCACACCTATTGCAACAAGGCCCTACCTCCCAATGGTGCCACTCCCTGGGCCAAGAATATACAAACCATCATAGGGCCTAAATTCTTTTTACATAAATTCAAATGTACTTTATTATGCTTATCAACTTCTTGTAACACCACAGCCAGTGCTCCAGACATGATCAAACAGTTGTCTCCTATGCACAGTCTTGGTGTTTGTCAGAGCGGAGGAGGTTAAACCAACCCTCCTGATTGATTTTGTGTCTGCCAGAATTGCGGAATAGCTGGGTTACAAGGAACACAGAGCAGTCACCAGCCTTTCCAAGTCAGCAAAGTGTCGAGTTTGTCTAATGAACAAAGCCACCATGGCCAGAAAACACTTGGTGTCAGAAGTCTCCTCGGTCTCCTGCTATGGCGGCGTGAAGAGCAGGACTGGATGTTTTAAGGACTTGACAAGTGTGAG
Organism: Mus pahari; assembly: GCF_900095145.1. Classification (NCBI taxonomy): domain Eukaryota; kingdom Metazoa; phylum Chordata; class Mammalia; order Rodentia; family Muridae; genus Mus; species Mus pahari. The sequence goes on along the minus strand of NC_034590.1, from coordinate 88,392,933 downwards.
GTTGAGGCAGCATTAGCACCCATGGAAGACAGGTTCATCTGGGGAGTGGCCTAGAAGAGGAAAGGGACAGAGATCTGTAAGGACAGCTGTCTCCTTCAGCAGCCATGTTGCTTTTCTTTCATGTTTAGATATAAAATGGTATCTGTAGCTATTGACATTAATATTGTTGATGTTTTTGTTAAGGCAGCTAAGAATGGAGCAACAGGTGTGGAGCTGGACATCGAGTTTACTTCTGATGGAGTTCCTGTCTTGATGCACGATAACACAGTAGATAGGACAACAGACGGGTCTGGCCGACTATGTGATCTGACATTTGAACAAGTTAGGAAGCTTAACCCTGCAGCAAATCACAGACTCAGGTGAGTCACTGACATCATTACCAGGTCCTTCAGCCATCACTGGTGGTTACAGGTAGGCACTGGCACCTTCTAAGTATGTCTGTTCGGGGAGAGTTTTTTCATTCCGACTTATTCCTTCCTAAGTAGTAAGTACACACCAGCAGCAACAGAAGCACTGTGTGTACATTTTTTTGTTGTTGTTTTTTTTGTTTTTTTGAGACAGGGCTTCTCTGTATAGCCCTGGCTGTCCTCACTCTGTAGACCAGGCTGGCCTTGAACTCAGAAATCCCCTGCTTCTGCCTCCCAAGTGCTGGCTGTGTGTCCACTTTACCATGTGCATTGCAGCGTACCCAGCTGCTGCAGCGCTCTCAGGGGAGTACTGCCTATGCTCTAGCTTCTAACTGAAACTTACTCTCTGCCATCCTTTAAATTGGAGTCAAAGGCTTAAAGCAATGGCTTGCCAATGCTCTTGCTGGTCAAGTGATCTCCCCCACTAACCAGCTCACTAGATCTTGCAGCCAACTTATGAGGAGTAGAATGTAAGGAGTAGAAGAGTCCTCGTAAACCCTGAGGCCGCACTACCCCATCAGCAGCAGTGTTCTGCTCCTGCGTGGGCCAGCACTGAAGAGCCAACTTGTTTACTTAAGTGGAGATGAATATTTACACCTAAAAATCATAGGTAGCTACCACGTAATTACATTTTGCTTACATAAAAATCTAGAAAAGTTAAATGATCTACTTAAGAGTCAACAATAAGTTCATATAAGAACCAAGATTAGAATCTTTTTTGATTTTTCGAGACAGGGTTTCTCTGTGTAGCCCTGGCTGTCCTGGAACTCACTCTGCAGACCAGGCTGGCCTTGAACTCAGAAATCCGCCTGCCTCTGCCTCCCAAGTGCTGGGATTAAAGGGCCTGCGCCACCACGCCTGGCCCAAGATTAGAATCTTGATATTCCAGTTTCAGTTAAAAAGAAGCATGAGCCTACCATACTGCTTCTGGTTGTCCTTCATGTCTCTTAACCCTGTAAAACTGGGAGATGTGTTTAGATTTCTAACTAGATGATGTCCTCTAATGGTATCAAATGCCATCATCTGTGTATGTTTGTATGGAAGCACATACACACAGGGGCACAGACAGATGTTCAGAGCTAACTTTATAAGATGTTCCAGAAGGTTCTCTTATAAATCCATACTCTGTTCTGAATACTCTGGAGGATAAGTGGTTCCCACCACTCACTGCCTTTGACTCAGTGTGTCTTACCTGAGTCACCGACCCCTCCCTTTCCTGCACTGATAGCTGTCCACACCCTGAGAATTGAAACACCAGGAGATAGGCTTTGAAATAGGACTGTTTAGATTTCACTTCTATCCTCTTTTTATTGATTTATTGATTTGTTTATTTATTTACTTATTTATTTGCTTGATTGTTTGTTTTTTAATGTGTATGGGTGTTTGGCCTGCATGTATGTCATTTATCACATGTATGCCTGGTGCCCACAGAGGTCAGGAGAAGTTGGATACCTTAAGACTGGAGTTACAGACAGTTGTGAGCTGCTATGCAGGAGGTGGGACTCAAACTTGGGTCCTCTGGAAGAACAGTCAGTGCTCCTAACTTCTGAGCCAGCTCTTCAGGCCCTATCTTCTTTGATAATAAAGGCCTATGCTTGTTGTGTTCAATGCTGCGTCCGTTCCCTGGTCAGTGGCCAGTGCTCCTTGAGTGTTGATTATCTGACCCAGTGATGAAGGTCTAACCTCTGTAAAATGATTCAGACCTAAAAGAAAGTCAGCAAGGCCAACTGTACTGGATGCTGGAAAGAATATCGCTAGCCTGAAACTCCAGAGCCCACTAATGAAATTGCTCTTCCTGATAACAGACACTTCATTGCTCTTCTGTGTTTGAGGGCAGCAGCTGGCTTTAGTATTACAAACAGAGACGTTAGGAGGATGCCAGGTTCAGGGCACTGAGACAGCTAACACCCGGCCTGACATCCTGAGCATCCTCAGAACCCAGGGCATGGTGGGAGGAGAGAACCCATGTCCAGAAGTTTTTCTCTCACCTCCACATATGTGCCATGCATATGTGCCCCCCCTTAAAGAAAAAAAAAATTCAAAAGCCAGGTTTGATGGTTCATGACTTTAGGAGGCAGAGGCTGGCAGATCTCTGTGAGTTCGAGGCCAGCCCAGTCTACAGAGTAAGTTCAGGACAGCCAGAACTGTTATACAGAAAACCCCATCTTGAAAAAAAAAATTAAAAAATAAATGAATTAATGTGATTTTTTTTTTTT
>NC_034590.1:88388059-88389910 GCF_900095145.1 Mus pahari | reverse complement strand
ACCAGGCTGGCCTCTGCCTCCCAAGTGCTGGGATTAAAGGCATGGGCCACCACTGCCCAGCTGTGTTACGCCATCTTAATGTCTTTCACATAACTACGTACGAAAAAAAAAAAAAAAATTGAGGGTGTGTGTGTTGCATGCAATGTTTGTGCACCATGTGTGTGAAGTGCTTAAGGAGTCCAGAAAAGGGTAGCAGAGCCTCTAGAACTGGAGTTAAAGACAGTCGTGAGCTGCCATGTGCTTGTTGGGAGCAAGGATCAAGCTGGGATTCACTGGAAGGTTAGCCAGTGTTCCTAACCACTGAGCCATCTCTCCAGCCTCACATGAGTCCTCTTGACTCTACAATTACAACAGATAGCCTTCTCAATGACTGACTCCAGACGAAGTGCTTGGCTTATTTTAGAACCATCTTTTGGGAAAAATAGGCATTTTAACACTAGCTAGTTAGGTGTGGTGGCCTGTGCCTGTAATCAAGAGGGCCAGAAATTCTAGCCGGCCTAGGCGACATAGTGAGACTGTGTCTCGGCAAAACAAAGGACGGGATGTGTGTGTGCATGGTGAGGGGGTATGTGTGTGTGCATGGTGAGGGGGTATGTGTGTGTGCATGGTGAGGGGGTATGTGTGTGTGCATGGTGAGGGGGGATGACGGCAAGCTTAGGGCCCCCTCTCTCTCCATGGAGTGGACATCAGCACATGCAGATGGCAGGTGAATTGCCTGTAAGATGTACATTATCTGTCTGATAGTCTTAGGTTGAAATGGACACAAATTAAACTGTAGAGTGAACCTTCAATGTGAGAAGAAAGCTGATTTGTCGGGTATCAGGCACTTAAGCCTCTTTTTTTTTTTTTTGGCAAAATATATATTCTTTTAGACCAGTGGTTCTTAGGTTCTCAACCTTCCTAATGCCATGACCAATTTTTTTTTTTTTAAGATTGATTTATTTATTTATTTTTGGTTTTTCGAGACAGGGTTTCTCTGTATAGCCCTGGCTGTCCTGGAACTCACTTTGTAGACCAGGCTGGCCTCAAACTCAGAAATCCGCCTGTGTCTGCCTCCCGAGTAAAGGCGTGCACCACCATACCCGGCTGCCATGACCTTTTAATACAGTTCCTCATGTTGTCTTGACTCCAAACATAGATTAACTTCATTGTTATACTTCATAACTGTAATTTTTGCTAGTTATGAAGCATATGTAAGTCTCTGTGTTTTCTGATAGTCTTGGGCCACTGGGACTCCCGAAAGGGTCACCACGCACAGGTGGGGAACTCTGTTTTAGAGACACCTGCATAGAAGTGTGAACTAATAAATAGACTTGTTCTCTCTACAGAAAGAGACATTAGCTTAAAATCAAGTCCCTGAGTTCCCCAGAGGTGGTTGCGGTCTGCCCTTTGATGAGCAGGTTGTGTGGAGACACCACCATTTCTACCGGTTTGTTGTTTGTGTTGTACATGGGTGCCATGTAAACTGTCAGGCTGTGGTTGAAGAGGAAAGCATCCTTGCTTACAAATGTTTGGGAGACATTTGTAAGATGTCCACTCCAGTAACCCTTGCTCTTTTCCTGTGCTCTCTACTGTGGGCCATTCCTTTCTCCTCTTGTAGAAACGAGTTCCCTAATGAAAGGATCCCTACCCTGAAGGAAGCTGTCACAGAGTGCCTCCGCCATAACCTCACCATCTTCTTCGATGTCAAAGGCCATGCAGATATGGTACAGTTCACTCCATGGACTTCGCTATTTTAAAAAGATGTCTTATATAAGCTAATCATTTGTAAAACTAACCATATATTTTCTTATTTATTCTTTTTTTTTTTTTTTTTTTTTTTTTTTTTTTTTCGAGACAGGGTTTCTCTGT
>NC_034590.1:88386045-88387060 GCF_900095145.1 Mus pahari | reverse complement strand
AAAAAAAAAAAAAAAAAAAGAGCCGGGAAGTCTCCTGGGCCCTCTCCTGCCGCCTCTAATATGCACAGCCCTCCTCTAAGCTTCTCTCAGCCAGATACTTTACGGGCTCCTGTGTTTCCTTGGTACACGTGAATCCACTCCCTACTTTGCAAAAAGTAAAACGTGCCTTAAAAATCGACTCGTGGGGGTGGGGGGAGTGGGATGAGGAACTGTGGGAGGGTGGACGGGGGCGGTAATGACTGAATGACTGGACACATATCCCAACATTTGGAAGACTGAGGCAGGAGGATTTGAGTGTGAGATCTGCCTGGGCTGTATAATGAAACCTGTCTCAAATAACAACAAAACCCCTCTTATAGTATTTCAGATACACAAAAAATGGTTAATACATGAGTCTCCATTAGCCATGGTCTTGCTTGTTTCTCCCTGCCCCATTGATCTTCCCCAGTAAGCCCTTGTTTAGTTTCAGATCATCAAAGATCAAAAAAATAGAAATTTTCATGTCTCAGAAGTTCCATGAATACTTTTAACTTTTTTTTTTTCTTTTCGAGACAGGGTTTCTCTGTGTAGCCCTGGCTGTCCTGGAACTCACTCTGTACACCAGGCTGGCCTTGAACTCAGAGATCCGCCTGCCCCTGCCTCCCGAGTGCTGGGATTAAAGGTGTGCGCCACCACCACCTGGCTTTTAACTTTTTTCAAATAAAAATTGGTATTTATATTTTTAAAAAAGTGGTCATTTGCATCAATACCCAACTAAGGTATTCATTTTCAATCTTAAAATCTACAATTTTGGCTAGGCAGTGGTGTTACACACCTTTAATCCCAGCACTTGGGAGGCAGAAGCAGGCAGATTTCTGAGTTCCAGGACAGCCAGGGCTACACAGAGAAACCCTGTCTCGAAAAACCAAAAAAAAAAAAAAGTCTGCATTTTTTTTTCTTCCCTTCCTCTCTACCTTTCTGCCTCTCTCTTTTTCTGTCCCCCCCCCCCCCCCGCCTTCTTTCTCTTTATTGGATA
>NC_034590.1:88372144-88386014 GCF_900095145.1 Mus pahari | reverse complement strand
AAAAAAAAAAAAAGTCTGCATTTTTTTTTCTTCCCTTCCTCTCTACCTTTCTGCCTCTCTCTTTCTCTGTCCACCCCCCCCCCCGCCTTCTTTCTCTTTATTGGATAAACCGGATGTATGTGTGCCTGCACGTGCATGTGCGTGTGTGCTGCTAGTCCCTCAGCATGCTAGGCAAGCACTCTGCCACTGGGCTATGTTTCGAGGACTGAGATTATATTTTTTCATTTACTCATGTCTGGTGATGGTACGCTTGTGTGTTTTTATAGACTGTTCCTCACTTTGTTTCCTGTAACCTGGTGAAGTCCACTAGAACTCATGCAGTTAGGGCTAATTGTCCTAAGCAGGGCTGTGTCTCAGTGGGGAGGAATGCACTTCATCTGCTGAGCTGTTGCAGCTTTTGTTGTGGTTCCTGGCATTCATTGGCCAGGTCTGTTAGTTTACTAGGAAGTTATGAAATGCTAATATTTTATTCAGAATCTAGAATTCATGCGTAGATAAGACACCTCCTGATCTATCATTTAGCTTCCCTATACACTGAGTAATGACTTAATCTTTCTCTTTATTTACTAGTTTCCAAAATATTGAACTCTTCTGTGGCATCCTTCAGCTAGGGTCAACAGCATACATTAAAAATGTCTGCAGCAGGCCAGTGCATACCAGTGTAGCCCTTGCCAGGGTGGCGGGCGGTCCTGGGGCTTACAGACATGTTTCCACAGGCTTCCCAGGCATATTTGACCACAGAGGCCTTTAGAGTATGTGGTGCTTGCCCATGGAACTGAGAGCGCAGCCTGAGGTACTGAGGTACCTCCCCAGGCTGCCCCTTCCTGCTCTGCCCTCTCTCCAGTCTCCTCACAGTTCTGCAGTCCTGCCATAAACAGGGTTGAAATTAACCAGCATCTCTTGAAATGATCCTGGCTCTTTCCTCATTGAGTTCTGAAGTAACATGCTATTTGATTACTTCAATTAAAAGCTTATCTTCATAACATTATTAAAATGTGGCTTTGAAAGTTGGGCATGGTGGAGCACATCTGTAGCCCCCAGCTTTCGGGAGCCCAAGACAGGAGGCTTGATGTGGTTGACCAGCCTGAACTACAGAAGACCCTGTCTCCAGAAACCCAGACAAACAAACAAATACAACTTGACCCTGTGGTTGGCATTCTCTCTCTCTCTCTCTCTCTCTCTCTCTCTCTCTCTCTCTCTCTCTCTCTCTCACTGTGTGTTTCTGACTAAACCTAGGGAGGGCCTCATGCCTGCCACCACTCTGAGGCTGGGCTCCCTCAGCAGCCAGCTTCTCTCAGTTTGATAGTGCAGTTCCTGTAGGACTGTGAGGAAGAGGCCCTCAATTGTAGTGTGCATTGCACACCTACATCTACTTTGTTTCTCAAAGGACTTGTGAGAGATGGCAAACTTGGTCGCTATGGGGCCCTCATCAAATGAATATTTGGTAAATCTAAAATTTTTAGAAACTATAGGCTTAAGAGATGATCATTTTCTTTTCCAAAATTCCTTTTCAGATGAGACAAACGGATCAGAAGGTCATCACAGCCCTAACTCACAGGCCTTGGAGCCTGAGCCACACTGGAGATGGGAAGCCTCGCTACAGCGCCTTTTGGAAGCAGTCTGTGTTTGTGGTGTTGGACATCTTGCTTGACTGGAGCATGCACAATGTCTTGTGGTACCTGTGTGGGATTTCAGCCTTCCTCATGCAGAAGGATTTTGTCTCCCCGTAAGTTAGGAGTTTTTATCTCTTGGCTTCTGGTGTCCTGGGTGTTCTTTCTGGGAAGGAGGCGTTAAAGAAGCGGGCAGACTGAGTTGTTTCTGACTCATCGGTCCCCCTGGCCTGTGAGCAGTGCCAGCTGCTGGAAGTGTGTGGGAAGATGTCAGACAGGGCTCACTGAGTCACAACAGGCCGATCAGATACGCTCAGTTTCATAGGTTTGTTTGTTTGTTGCTTGTATGTGTGGTACCTGTATGTGTGGTGTGTGTATGTGTGTGTTTATTTGTTGTGTGTGTGAGCACCTGGAACTCACTGATGCAGCTGGTCCTGTGGGAAAACTAGCTTTTCCTCAGGATCTTCTCCACCTCCTGGGCACTGGAACTATAAATGGTCTGTGATGTCTCCCAGCTTTTATGTGGGTGCTGGAGACCCAGCTCTGGTTCTTGAATGACAAGCGTTTTTTATTATGTTTTAAAAGTAAATTACAATTTATTATAACATATTAATCATGTAATATGTCCATAAGTTCTTGTTCTCTGTGTAAATGTGTGTGGCAGAGCTGATGCATCGTAGCTCACCTCATCAAACAGGGTTTCTCTGTGTCGCTCTGCCTGTCCTGGAGCTCACTCTGCAGACCAGGCTGGCCTCGAACCCACAGAGATTTATCTGCCTCTGCCTCTCCAGTGAGTGCTGGGATTAAGGCTTACACCACCGCCTGGCCCCAGCCCAGTGTTGTAGTGCATTTTTAGGAAGTGGTGAGATTGCAGTGCAGTCCTTGGGAAACTAGACGGAGGGAAGCGCCGCAGCGGAAACCGTATGACCATGGCCTTCTAGCTCCCATCCTCCCTTCTAGCTCCTACAGCCTATCTATCTGTCCTCTTGCCTACCGACATCTTGGGAGCTGTCGTTCGTTCGGCAGCTTTGGAGCTGTAAACGCACACTGTAGCTCCATACGACTTCTAGCTTGCTATTCCGGCGGCAGCCATTTGGCTGTGGCCAACAGTGCTGTCGGGTGCTGCATGAGGAAGCCAAGGGTACAGTAGTGAAGAAGCAGAGCTGCGCTCTTAGCCTCCTGGAGGTCCGTGTCCAGTTGGACAGGGATGCCAGTCCTTGAGTCTAATAAATATAAAGCCACAGCTGAGGGTTCAGTGGGTAAAGTGCTTCTTTTGCAAGCGTTGGGATCTGACTTCACTTTCCTTGCAGCCATGTACCGCCGTGTACAGTAGCATTTGTGTGTGGCTCCAGGGCTCGGACTGGAGCAGCAGATTCTGGGAATCAGTCTAGCTAGAGCTTCAGTCTCCCGGTTCATTGAGACACCCTGTCTCAAATAAAGATGTAGTGAAAGACAGCACCACCAACAGCTTCGAGGCCAGCAGTGCATAGACCTTGCATTCTGACCTAGTTTCGCACAGGGAGGGGTCCCAAGGAAGGAGGAGGGGAATGGTAATTGTTACCACGGTGGCACAGGCCTGAAAGCCAAGCAACTCTGGAAGCTAAAGCAGAAGGATTGCATGTTCAAGGGCAGCCCGGGCTCCAGTGAGAGCATAAAACTGAAGTGAAGAGACGCTGGGGTGCAGTTGAGGATGACTGCCTCCCTGCATGTCTGAGGCCCAGGGTCACACTCCAGCCTCTCCATCAGCCAGCGGGTAAAGGACATCCAGGCCTGCTGCTGTCGGGAGGGCCAGTGCTGTGGGAGCACTGAGGAAGTGGGTATGGTGGAGGTGGGAGGCTCACACCTGTGTGTCCCTTTTACCCGGCCTCACCAGAGTGGTTACCTGGCATCTTCCTCAAGGATGTCTCAGCTACACACCAGGGTAACTTACTCATCTTGAGAAATTATCAGTTCTGGAGTGGGGCTGTGAGCTGGAAGTCACTGAATCATCTTGGTCCTGTGAATCTGAGAAAATGTGGTTGTTCTAAGTTTGCTGTTTGAAGGTGTGTTTCTGGGTTGTGTCACAACAACTGCTTTTATATTGTGACCTTTCCCATACCTGGAGACACTCAAGACTTCTCAGCTGTTCACCAGGATACAGGGCAGGGTGCCAGGAGCAAGCTAAGCTCTGCCTGTGAAATGCAAGGAAGAAAGCATTGAGGGAGAGTGTAGAGTGTTGTTCTTCCCCAGGAGCGGAGGGCAGAGAAGCTCATCAGCCTTGTGGAGAGCTTGTTCTGGAGACCTGAAAGGGAGGCTTCTGCAGTACAGAGACGGGCAGTGTGGTGTGAGAGGGCAGAGATGATAGCCCTTGGTGACTGAAGTGTGTGAGCTGGGATGATGTAAAGCAGGCATAAGCCGTGCCTGCTTCCCAGCCTTGTGACTGTGGTGGGAGGCCAGCTGGAGGCTCTCTGGGGACAGTTGACGCTCACAGAACACATGCTCTGAGCTCTCAATTCCAGGACAGCTGTCCATTCTAACACGACCGATTTCCCCCTTTTCTCCAGGGACTATTTGAAGAAGTGGTCAGCTAAAGGAATCCAGGTTGTGAGTTGGACTGTCAATACCTTTGATGAAAAGAATTACTACGAGTCCCACCTTGGGTCCAGCTACATCACTGACAGCATGCTAGAAGACTGCGCACCTCACTTCTAGACTCCCCAGGAGGAAACACAGTTGCAAAACTGCCTGGAGGCCTCTTGCAGGGACATGAGAAAACTCTGTTAGCACAAGCCGTGGGGAACCTGTGGCTCATACTGGCAATAGCCACAGTGTCACCCCAACAAGCAGAAACCAGGCATGCCAACCATGCTCCAAGGAAGGCTCCACACTTGCCCTTAAAATTCTGGATCTGCAAAAAGGCAGGGTGGCCCCACCCTGACCCCACTGAGGGTACAGAGCTGCGAGGATGAGCAGAGTGGGTCCTGCAATTAGGGCGCAGGCACCAATGCATGGGGCTTGCATGATCACTCCAAGTTGACATTTTAAATCTTGCCGTACTTCAGTAATTCACTTATTTCCAATATTTGTCGTCAGCTTTGTTAATGGCGACCTGTAGGTGTCAAACTTGTGACCACACTAATAAAATCATTGAAAGGTGAACAGAGGGCAAACTGTGTTCTGATCTTCTGGTCCTACAGCGCCTGGGAGGCCTTTCCTGCTTTAGTTTCAAGACTTGGAATTATGTGTCGTCTTGATGTAAGCACTTCTGACCACCAGGGGGCAGAGTGGCAGCTTTCCCAGCGTGCTTGGAAGCCTAAGCACTGGCAGGTTCTTAGATAAAGAACCGGAGGGTGGGCCAGTCTGAGGATCCGGGGCTGCTCTTCATTTCTCAGTTGCAGATGCACAGACTGGTGGCAGCCTCAGCCCTGACTCAGGAGAACTGCTGTTCCTTTTGTTGGTGTTGCTCTAGACTAGGAACTAGATGAGGCATTTATACACACAATCATCTGCAGCCCGGGAAACGCTTATGGATGGTTGGCATCATCTTCAGAGATGAGGAAGCAGAGGCAGCGCTGTTAGGTACAGAAGTCCGCAGTCAGTGTCCAGTTCCAGGCCCTCGCCTTCCCACATAGACAAAAGGGCTGTGCGTGTGTGTGTGTGTGTGTGTGTGTTCGCGCGCGCACGCGCGCGCGTGCATGTTGTTTTTAGTTGTTGAAGGAAGGAGGAGGCAACGCATGCCACCACTGCTGCCACAGACGTTAAAGAGGACATGCAGATTTGTCCTTTCCCTGGGGTCTGACATTGAACTCAGACCATTGGGTTTGGTAGCACTTTTCCGGGTTGAGCCCTCTCCAGCCATTAGCGTTTTGAATTTTTTGTGATGCTAGAAATTCAGCCTAGGCTTTACCTGTGGTAAGTCTTCTGTCAGTTATAGCACTAGACCTCTTTTTTAAACAAATTTAAATTAAGCCAGGTGTGGTACACATCTTTAATCCCGGCAGTCTGGAATCAGAGGCAGGGAGATTTCTGAGTTCAGGCCAGCCTGGTCTACAGAGAGGGTTCCAGGATAGTCAGGACTACATAGAGAAACCCCATCTCAAAAAGCAAAATTTTCAAATCCCTTTAGTGTGTGTGTGAGTGCACGTGGCACAAACAGGGAGATGGAAGGTTGGCTTGCCGGACTCTTCACACCATACCACATGGGTCACAGAGTTGAATTCAGGTCATCAGGCTTGGTGAGCACCTATGTTTGCTAGGCTCTTAACTGTCACTCTAGCCCCTTTAAGACAGAGTCCCACTAACTTATAAATAACTTAATATGGGTAGCCATAAACTTAAGATCTCTCAGGTTCCCAAGTAACTGAGGCTGCAGGCCAGTACCAAGAGACATAGCTGTAAGTGGCAACATTTAAAATGAAGCTAGTTTTCTTCTCTGCTAGAGATCAAACCTAAGGCTTTGTGCATCCTTGATAAGTGCTCCACCCCTGAGCCTCACCCCAGTCCTTGGGTTTTTGAGACAGTCATGTTATTGATCTCAGGCTGGTCTTAAACCTTCTGCCCCAGCCTTCCAAGTATGGGGGTTATGGTCATGTACTGCCACCCCTGGCTCTTTAAAAATGTTGACTAGAAGTATCTGAGGTCTCATCTATTACCAGAGCCTGCACTCTGTATCAAAACCTGACATCCTTGTCACCTAACTGTGTGGACTGGTGGCATTCTAAAACAAACTGGCTGCTGTATGCCAACAGGACAGAGGACTGTGGCAACACTATGACTAGCTTGTGGGTCTGTGGCAGGCCACAGATGGGGCTGAAAGGTCAGAGAGGTGGGAGGGGGAAGCTAGCAGGGTAGACAGGTCAAGCTGACTGTGATCGTATACACCTGTAATCCCGTTTTGAAGCCAGCCTGACTACATTGACTCAAATATTTAAAAACCTTTGCCTTCCATTAGTTTTGGTGCTGGACTGAGCCCAGGGACTCACATTAAGAATATGCTCCACACCGAGCTTTAAGCCTAAGGAGGTTCTCTTGAAATTTTTAACATTTATTTAATATCTAAGCATGTCACACTATGACCAAGTGATGCAAGGGACGAGAACGTGACCCCAGAAAACACATCTGAGGCCTGATTGAGCCTTGGGACCCTTCAAAATGGGTGCCTGGCATGTGACAGGGCAGGAGAGGAGCAAAGGGGAGGGGTTTCCTGGAAAAGGGTGAGAGTGGAGGGGAGATGGAGCAAGGTGAGGTTGGGAGACAGGAAAGGGGTGGAGGGGCACCAGGGAGAGGGCAGGTGGGGGAAGATAATGGACTGGGGAGAAAAGCAAAAGCTTTGATGGGGGAGGGGAGAGCTGGGGGAGGAGGCTAGGAGAGGAAGAGGAGAGAATGGAGAGAGGAAGAGAGGCAGGGAAAGGGGAGGGAAGAGTTTGGAAAGGAGAGAAATCAGAATAAGGGGAGGAACTGGGGAGCTAGGGGGTGAGAACTGAGAGACAGGAAAGAGTAGGGTGTGGAGGGGGAAAGAGATGAGGGGAGAGGAGCAGGGAAGGGACCAGGAGAGGAAATGAGAGAAGCAGAAGAGGAGGGGCTGCACGGAGGGGAGGAGAACAAAGGGAAAGTGGACAGGGTAGAAAAGGAGGTGGTGAGGGCAGGGGTGGGGGGAGAGGGGAGAGGGCAGGGAAGAGAGGAGAGGGTGGGGGTGGGAGGAGAGGGGTGGGAGAGGTGAATGTGCAGAGGGAAGAGAAGGGGGAAGTACAAGTGGAGAGGTGGTTGGGAGTGCATGGAAGTGGGGGCAGAAACAGGAGGGGTGTTGAGAGAAGGGAGGCAGGGGAGGAGGAAGAGGTCTTAGAGTTTTACTCCTGTGGACAGATACCATGACCAAGGCAACTCTTTTTATAAAGGACAGTATTTAATTGGGGCTGGCTTACAGGTTCAGAGGTTCAGTCTGTTATCATCAAGGTGGGAGCATGGCAGCATCCAGGCAGGCATGGAGCAGGCATGGACTGAGAGTTCTACATCTTGTTCCAAAGGCAGCTAGGAGAAGATTGGCTTCCAGGTAGCTAGGATGAGGGTCTCAAAGCCCATACCCACAGTGACACACCTACTCCAAAAAGGTCATATCTCCCAATAGTGCCACTCTCTGAGCCAAGCATATACAAACCATCACAAAGAAAGAAAAGGGAAAAAAAAAAAAAAAGAGTCCCAAGTGAGGTAGCCCAGACCCAGAAAGACAAATATGGTAAGTATTCACATGTATGTGGCTATTAGCTGGTAAGTCAATGATAAGCTACAATCCATAGAACCACAGAGGTTAGGTATAGAGTAAGGGAATAGGGTTGGGGAAGGGAGGAAAGACATATCTGCCTAGGAAAGGGAGATAGAATAGTTATGGATGGATGGGGCAGGGCTGGAATGAAACAGTCAAGTAGGGAGAGGGAACAGGGCACAATGGAGGGAATAAGGGGAGAGACACCTAGAATTCAGGACCATTGAGGGGTAGCATGGAAATCTAATACCACAGAAGCTTCCTGTACATACATATATGCAGGACACTCATATATGTGAGTTTATTTATATCTAAATAAATATTTATATTTATATCTAAGTAAACTCACCAAATAATGGAGAATACAGAGCCCCAACTGGACATCTCGTCACCAAACGAAGCTTTCCGTACTGGGGTTAGATTATGTCTCATTGCATTGTTAGTCCCATGGGGACTCCCAAACACCCTGAGCTATGGCTAAGAGTGCAGGTTGCTCTCCACAGCTTGACAGCACAGCCTTACTGTGAAGACAACACAACTCACTGAACATGGGGAAGTCAAGTTGCTGCCTACATAGAGCTTTCACCCCTATGGGCTAGTGTCTTTGGTACAGTATGGTATTCTGCTTGCTACCAACGTAGAAATGTGAACACCAACCCAGCCACAGACCCTTTACTCTTTGATCGTCAATAGTGTGTTGCCTGTAAGATATGCTAGTACAATGGTGGCACAAAGCTTGAGGGGGTAACCACACAAGATCTGATTTGATTTAAGGCTCTCTCCATGAGATGGAACCCATACTTGACATTGTTTGGGTGACCAAGAACCTGAGACTAGACAGGTTAACCCAAATACTACAGTTCTACTAAAAGAACATAGCAAGATGTCTCCTAATGACATTCTGCTAAATACTCATAGATCAGTTCCCATCGTTAGAGAAGCTCCCTCCTGTAGTAGATGGGAATAATCACAGAGAACCCCGGTCAGACATTATTCAGAGAGCGAGATAACTTCAAATACTCAGCCTTAAATGGGAATTCTCCATCAAATTCTTCCCCTCAGGACTCAGGAAATCTTGTGGAAGAGGAGAAAGAGCCAGAGGAGATGGAGGTCACAAAAACCTTCTAAGACACAACAAGACTGATGCACATATGACCTCACAGAGGCTGAGGCAGCGTGCACAGGGCCTGCATGGGTCCTGGAGCTGAGAGGAGAAGTGGACCCAGGCCCCATCCCTAACCCAGAAGCTATCACCAATTCATAACCACTCGAAAATAAAAAATTAGCTTTCTCACTGCGGAAACAAACTACTCTTAAGGGCAGACCTCATGTTCAGCAGTTGATGGCCAATAGAAAAGGAACCCAGTGGCAACTTTGGAAGCCCTTCGTCCCAGTGTCATGTTGGGTTTATATATATATATATATATATATATATATATATATATATATGTATATATGTGTGTGTGTGTGTGTGTGTATATATATATATATATATATATATATATATATATATATATAATTCTATTTTTTTTCTTTTTACCCTACATGTCCTTTGGGTACACATTAGTGTTTTTATGGGGTTCTTGAGTGTGGGTCTCTGTTTCTTGTGTCTTTTCTTGGGTTCTTTCCCTTCTGTTGGTTTTGCTCAGCTCCAATGTGGTAGCGTTTATTTTATATTTCATTATTGTCCCTTAGAAGTCTGTTTGTTTTCTGATGAGACAGGAAAAGAGTGGATCTGGATGGGAAAAGAAACCAAGCTCAGGATATAATATGTGAAGGGGAAAAAAATCTGTTTTCAGTAACTGGTGGGAAGAGACTTGATTTTTGCTGGAGGAAGTGATTTGTTATTATTCTAAGACACCCAGGTTCTTCGGGTTGGTTTCTGCCTGGTTTTACTTGCGCAGAACAAGCTCATGTTGAAGGGAGTTTGTGATGGAGTTTCTTGGAATTTGGTATATTCTCCTGCTGTCACAGGGCATGCTTCTGAGCCTCTGACCATAGTTTTCTGCCACATCAGTCAATATTCTGTTTGGTAAGCAATCAATATGGTTGGAACACAACTACCACATGCCTAGTAGCTCAGATACAACAAACTAATCAGTCATCAAAATGGCAGGGTCATTGTCATGCAGTGTAGTCACCCTATTCATAGCCTCCCCTTTGGTCTTTTTAAGGATAACATTGGCTGCGAAAGAAGGTAACAGGATGTGTGTGTGTGTGTGTGTGTGTGTGTGAGAGAGTGAGTGTGTGTGTGCATGTGTGTGCGTGTGTGTCTAATTGACAACATGAGTCTTATTCTTGCTCTATCCCCATCTTACTCTTTTGAGACAGGTGGTCCCATTGAATCTGGAGTTGAGAGTGGTAGCCAGTAAGTCCCAGCAATACTGTACTGTCTGTGTCCCCTCCCTCCCACAATGCTGGTGACAGGCAAGCATGGCTGCTGGGGATTCAAATCCAGGGCCTTGATGGCTTTCACCCACTAAGCCAACTCCACAGTCCCAGTGGTTCAGTTTTAAGGTGCCTTTCATGTATGTAAACATGTTTATGCAGTCAAATATGCGAGACAGCAAAGGAGCTTGGAACAGCATTTAACGTGGCCGACACTTAGCAGCGTTCCACACAGGCTTTGTGGTTTCAGTAGAATATGATGAGAAGGTAAGTACTCGTGGGTGACTTCCTTGACACTGCCTCTGAGTGTTGTCGAGTGGCCTTGTCCTCTGTCCCCTTCCTGACACCAATGTTGAGGACCCATGGGGAGAATGTTGTTGCCCAGGATGGCTGGGTCAAAGAGGTTCTGAGACACCCTTGACAGCCTGGATTCCATCCCAAGATCCCAGAAAGCTGAAGAAGTACAGGCAGCGTCTTGGGAATAGCCGGCCAGACTCTGGAAGATGTCTCTGCTTTCTTTGGGGTCCTCCATTCAAAGAAGAATGTGATTTATAAGAGATCCAACCAGTAGATGGAATGAGTCAGAATTTCCAGAAGGGAGCTTCGTGGCCCAGCATAACTTGCGCATGTGTTGGTGTACCCACCAAAATCAGCGTGGACTGTCCAGGGAAGCTTGTCTAAAGGTTTCTCAGCCAAAGCAGGCATGGATGTGGATGCCTTTAGTCATAGCACTTGGGAGGCAAGGGCAAGCCAATATCTATAAGTTCCAGGTGAATCTGGTCTACAGACTGAGTTCTAGGACAACCAGACTGTCAGGAGCCATAATGGGACAAGCTAATAACTACCAGGTGATCATCCTGAAGTGGCCTGCCTCAGATTATTATATGATCTGGGGCAGGTGAGCCCTCATTAAGCAAGGCTGTGAGGGACTAACTTTAGGAAAGATTCCTGCTGTTAATATGCTTTTCCTGTTATTATTAAACATACATAACAATCACTAAGTAGGAGCACATCCCCTTTGAAGCAGATCTCTGCAGATCCATGAAGATGTACTATCTTGTAGTGATGCTAAATAGACAAACTGATGACTTCTTGAGTCTTAATGATAATCCTATAAGAATTCCTAAAATTATATCTGTGATGATTAAGCTCTTTTATAATGGGACTGCTATTAGGTCCTTTTCTGATGATCAAAACTTCGATGAGAACCCTGCCAGTCTCCTATGTGTCACCAGTTAATTGCTCTTAGATGGTAACCAGACTTTCTCCTACCCAGAGCACATTCCAAGAGGTTGTAAAACAATTAACCAAACGTCATTAAAAGGCAACTAACATTGTAGGTGCTAGGACAGAAGATAAAATACCAACTGGGTTTATCTATATAAAACTTCACTAGTAAGTTAGTTATGGTTTTAAACCTTTAGTGAGCCTGTGGAGCTCAGACAGATGATGGATGTTTAGCCAGATAATTACTCCAATGGATATGCATGCAAACAATTGCTGTTGTAAACTTATATTTCAATTTATGATTTGATTTTTTGTGTGAACTTGTGATGAACTTTGTAACATGTGATCATGTATTCTGAAAGATGTATAAGTACTGAGGACAAAGAGAAGTGAGAGGATCATCAAGAGAGCTAAGATCAATGGAGAGCTAAGATCAATAGAGGAGACTTTTTTGCCTTTCCCCACTTAGACTAGACTCTTTTCCCTTTCCCCACTTAGAGAATTTTTCTCTTTACTCACTTAAGATCTTTCTGCTTTTCCCCTTAGATAGCTTTCACAGGAAACTTTTTACAATTTGGTAATGAATTCTATAATCACTTAACTGTCTTCTCTTCCTGCGACTTCCCTAGCAGGCTGAAAGTTAGAGCCCAGCAGTTCCAAAGGCTGGTCTAAAGGTGTTAATCACCTCAGCCAGCAGTCTTTTACCCTCAGAAAGAGCAAGACAGTTTTTAGGACCTTTTAGAAGTTATCATCACCATTTAAGTATAATTAGGAGCTAGAAAGCACCCCCCCCCCCAGACCCTCAGACTTTAAAGCCATCACAGAGTCCTACTCTGTGAATCCACTGCTACCCTGGTCTGGGCCTGGAGGCTCCCGGCACCAGGGCTACACAGAGAAACCCTGTCTCGATAAAACAAACAAACAAACAAACAAACAAACCAAAACAACAAAAAAAAACAAAGACAAAAAAACACAAAAAGCAAACTAGAAACTTAAAATACCAATCAAACAAAAAGATTAAAAAAAAAAAAAAAAAAAAAAAAGACTTCTTAGCCTTGAGCTAACTATCACCTGCTGGCTGCTCAGAATGGCAGTCGCCTCTGCCTGGCCAGGCAAAGACTGACTTATAACTGAAGGTTTCTTTGCTAATTAATGCTCACTATCTCATGAGAATATGCCATTGATTTTTAATTTTTTAATGTGTGGTGTTTGTTTGGTTTTGCATGTTTTAAATCTCCAGTTGAGCTAAGTCCAGGAGAGACTAACTCCACTGTCTTTGAACATGCCCTTCCCTAACACACCATTCTCCGAGTGAAAGATTGGCTATATTTTAACCAGTCTTCCACCAGAATCAGTGTCAGGTTAGGTGTGGACTTAGCCATGATTGCACGTCTGACAAATGAGTGATGCAACACCAGGCATGGTGGTGCACACCGATAACCCTAGCAGTCAGGAGGGGAGTAGGAGGCTGTGCTGAAGATGGAGAAGACAAGGGTGACTTTAACTGCACTGACTAAGAGCAAGAGATAAAGAAGAGCAGACAAGTGCCTGACTTCCCCTTGACTGGTGATCAGGACAAGGAGACACTTGTCAGAACTGAAAAGATAAAGCGCTCTAAATAACTCTTCAGTGTTAAGGGTTGCTCTACAGCCAAGTGATTGTATAACTAACCCAGCACACACAAGGGCTCTGGATCCATTCCCCAACACTGCAAATCAATTAGAACATAAAGTTCAATCAGTGCAGTACCATCAAAAATAACAAGCGGAAAAATACTTTCACTGGATATGGAATGGTTTCCTAAAATAGAATCACATTTATTTCATCAGTTAATTCTCAGCAGAGGGGCTGAGAGTTAAACAGAAATATCTGACAGGGGGCTAATATCTAGTATTTATAAAGAACTACACACACACACACACACACACACACACACACATATTAGCTGGTAAGTGGGCCCTCAAAAGGAGACATGCAAATTAAGGATTTGAAATAATGTTCAACATTCTTCACCATCAGGAATCACAAGCTAAAATTGCTTTGAGATCCCATGTTACCCATCTGCCATCGTCAAGAGAACAAATGCCTGAGAGGGTATGGGGATGCTTGTGTGAAGCTAGTGTGCCCTCAGTTCTGTCTCTAGCTAGCAATGAGGCTGCAGGCAAATCATAACCTAGTGTGGCACCAACATAAGACAATAAGGTTCAAATGAGAGGGGAGGTGTTCCCAAACAGCGTAAAGTGTAATGCCCCTAAAGAAAGGAACAAGCTGGGCGTGGTGGCACACGCCTTTAATCCCAGCACTCGGGAGGCAGAGGCAGGCAGATTTCTGAGTTCGAGGCCAGCCTGGTCTACAGAGTGAAACAGAACTGGTAGAATTTATGTCTATTAAAAGGGGATCTAGCCGG
>NC_034590.1:88336768-88372098 GCF_900095145.1 Mus pahari | reverse complement strand
TCTTGAAAAACAAACAAACAAACAAAAAAAGGTGGGGGGGAACAAATGGGCTGGAGAGGTGGCTCCGAGGTTAAGAGCACTGACTGCTCTTCCAGAGGTCCTTGGTACTCAGTCTCTGGCACTACTGGGAGGTGGGCCTAGTGCAGCTCCAGTTTTATGGAGTCACATGCCTTGGAAATCACTTGGCAGATCTGCAAAAACTACTCCACACCATATACATATGCATCCATGTACAGACATGGATTCTACACATCATCCCTGATTTCTTGTGGGCTTGCTTTTAAATGGCTGTATCAGATTGGCTTTGCTGTAACAGAATGTCTGGCAGAAGAAATTTAGGGAATTATCTATTTTGGCTCACAGTTTCTGTCCATCATGATAAGGATGGCATTAGGTAAGACAATGATGTTGGTGGCAGCAGGAGGGTGTGGCAGATGTTCACAACATTGCTGACCAAGCAGAAGAGTAAAGCAGGAACTAGGGGGCCAGGTATATTCTTGAAAGTCCTGCCTCCTCCATCAAGGGTCCCCCTCCTAAAAGTTCTACAGCTTCCTCAAATAATGTCAGCAGCCAGGGAACAGGCATTAGAAACCTGAGCCTGCAGAGGACACTTCAGGTTCAAACCATAACAATGACCATCTATCTGCATCGTCTTCTAGGGACAAGCTCTCATTCTTTTCTTCCACCCTCCCCACCCCCCATACTGGCTGGCTGTGTGTCAACTTGACACAAGCAAGAGTCATCAAAGAGGGAGGAGCCTCCGGTGAGGAAATGCCTCCATGTGATCCAGCTGAAAGGCATTTTCTCAATTAACGATCAATGGGGGAGGGCCCAGCCCATTGTGAGTGGGGCCATCCCTGGGCTGGCAATCCTGAGTTCTGTAAGAAAGCAGGTCAAGCAAGCCATGAGAAGCAAGCCAGTAAGCAGCACCCTCCATGGTCTCTGAGTCAGCTCCTGCTTGACATGTCAGCCCTGCTTGCGTTCCTGTCCCGATTTCCACCAGTGATGGACTGTATAAGTCCAATCTGGAAATGTAAGCCAAATAAACCTTCTCCCCAAGTTGCTTTTGGCCGTGGTGGTTTATTGCAGCAACAGAAACCTGAACTAGGACACCCTGTTTCCAGTCCAACCCCAAGACTCCAATACTCAGTAAAGACAGAAAGTCCAACCATAAGACCTTTCCTTATACCTCAGCTTCAGACGGCATGGCGCTGTTTCAAAGCCACAGACCAATACAAGTTATATCATCCAGAGGCTTTGCATCAAAGATTGACCATCACATTTTTTTATTCATTATGAACCATTATTATTAGCACCAGTTTCTAAACCTTTGCCAGGTCTGGGAAGAGAGTCGTAAAGGCCCCACCATGCAGACATGTATTTCTTAAAGATAAAAATGCAACAGTCCCAGGTTACCTCTTCCCAGATGTTTGTGGAATAATTTCAACATTTTAACAGTTTTAATAGGAAAATTCCAAGTATTTTTTTTTTTGGAAGAAAAATCAGCAGTCCAGGTTGGAAATAAAGCATGCCCTTTTTCATGGAGCTGTTTGCACTGTGGATCCGATTCCTCTCTGCCTCGGGCTTGGATTCCACTCCCGAGAAGCTGCTGAGGCCCAACGGTCATGGAGGTGGTCTCATTATGTTTACCTTCTTTCCCCTCTGACCAGCATCTGGCTTCCACAACACACAACAGTGATCAGGCTATGGGATTCTCTTCTTGTGCTGACCGCCTCAATCGCAGGTCTGGGTTGAACACAGGAAAGTTAATGCAGACACACATATTGCCAGCTTACGGGTTTCCCTGGGGAAGGCCAGGAAGACTCCAGCATTTCTCAAGCCTGCCTTCTCACCTTCCCTTTGAGTTTCTAGACTCTCCCCCTGACCTCCCTTCACTGGCTGTTGTCAGTAAATACTGTTTAAAAACTAAGAGCAGGATTGGGGGGCTGGCTCAGTGGAAAGAGTGCTTGTTGTACAATCATGAGGACCAGAGTTTAGATCCCAGGACCCATGTACCAAGCCATGTGCCCGTAAACCCAGAATCACAGGGAGACACAAAAGCAGGGGGATCACTAGAGCTTGCTGACTCCCAGCCGAGCTAAGAAGAAAATGCAAGCTTCAGGTTTAGGGAAAGAACCTGTCGAAAAGGAATAGGCAGAGTGATAGTGGACACTCAACTCCCTCTTCCAGTTTTTGTTTTGTTTTTCAAGACAGGGTTTCTCCGTATAGCTCTGGCTGTCCTGGAACTCACTTTGTAGACCAGGCTGGCCTTGAACTCAGAAGTTTGACTGCCTCTGCCTCCCGAGGGCTGGGATTAAAGGCGTGTGCCACCATACTTGGCTCCTCTTTTGGTTTCTTTGTGCGCGCGCACACACACACACACACACACAGACAGAAATACAGAACTAGTCTAAAAAATGAGCAGAACTAGTCTAAAAAAAAAATGCCTTCCCAGTGACCATTCCCTTTCTGGCAACAGACCCTGACTTGGGACACTGAGCTGTTTGTTGTCAGTCCCTGTGATCTGTATGGTTGTATCAGCCGCACAGTAGCTGAAGCACGTGACTTGGGTATGGCTATAGGTACCATCACATTTTCGTAGTCAGAGCAATGGGTTTGTGGATGAACACACCAGACTGAATGAAACTGATGTGAAATTTCCAAATTCCCCGACTCTTTCCCACCAGATTGGTCCTGAAAGACTGTGATGTGTTGGCGATGCTATTTGCCATCATTACAAAGTGGCTGCTGTGTAAAGAGCTAACGTGTGACCTGAACAGACAGAAGCAGAGTTCTAGTGATGGCATGGGCTTCTCCGTCTGAGGTCAGGCTTGCAGCTGGAGAGGGACGGACAGCACACCCTCCACCTTGGACTAAGTCACTGGGTCTGCGGTCTTTCTGGTACTCACCAGGAGCAGCACCAAGTTCCTCTGAATGCAAAGGGCTCTGTGGCTGAAAATAAGGAAAACGGACAGCCATGTCACTGGAGGAGGAATGAACATTGAAACTGTTGCACAGATGGTACAATCTGTGAGCCTGCCATTATTTTAAAACGAAGGGGTTATGGTTGAGACAAAGGGTCAACCACAGAAACATCCAATATGTTCAGATTTAGCAACAGATAGTGCATTCATCCCACAGATATTTACTGAGCATTTATGACATGCCAGCTAATATATTAGAACCTTGGGTCATTTGAGATGGGCGATGCTGACAATATTAATTTACACTGATAGTAAATTATGTTGTCAACATTTTGAGTTGAGGAGAGTTCACCTTTTATGGGTACATTCCAGGACATCAATGGAAACTGGCAAAAAAAAAATCTTTTTATGAGTTTGACACAAGGATATCTATTAACACCATGTTTTGGGGGCAGATGTACATGTCTGTGGGTACATAAAGCACTTTTAACAAATAGGTCTAGGGGCGTGTCTCAGACCGCTTGCCTGGCATGCACAAGGCCCTAGTTTCCATCCACAGCACCACAAAGTTACAGTTTTTTGATACAATGTTTCATTTAATACCTGTTTTAGTACTTGAAAAGTTCCCAGACAACTCCAGTGCCCAAACATGTCCAGAATGCACTGTGTCTAGGATACAGTGTTCAGTGAGGGGAAAGCTATACCATTTGGGTATCATGCTGTGATTATAAAAATATAAAATCCATACTTCCATACTCCATTCATCTAAGTCTTGGTGGACAAAGGTGTGATTGTTGATGCCCCAGGTAACGATCTGGAAGAATGTGCACTAAAGGGCTAACTATTCAGGGGGATACTCTCAGTGTTCCTGGGTGATTTAAAACAAGTGTGAACTCCATGAGAGCAGAACATTCTTTGGCACAGTGACCCATAACCTGGGCCATGCCATGCAGGCATTAAGCAAACTATATATATAATAGTTTAAATATACATATTTAAAAGCATAGAAATACTTAGTACAGAAAGTGATGGGCCCTCCACAGGTAGAATGGAACATTCCTGTAATCCCAGAACTCAAGAGGCTAGATAGAACAGGAGCTAGCCTGGGCTATACAGCAAGAGAGCCTGTTACATAGAAACAAACAGGCCCCCATTCCTCCCATCCCAGAGTTTGGGGTCTGCTCTCCAATACACTTGTCACAAGGATGCAGGCGTGTTTCCCCAGGATAGCTGTGGCCTCACCTCCACCTCTCTCCTTTCCAGGTCAAGCGCACTGGGGTTGACTCTCTTCTCCACATCCTGTAGCTTGGTCAATTTCTCTATCAGGAACATCTTATCTTTGCCCTCCTGCCAAGAAGGAAAAATTAAGAGTAAAGCATGGAAAAACGAGTGCTTGTGCAAGGTGAAGAAGGTATGAATAAAAAGGGGTCCACAAGCCAGAAGGAAGTGGCCGCCATACTTCTTCTGATGAGAGAACTTATCTGTGCTGGCTGAGATCTGTGATTCAACAGTTCAAAGAGAAACTGAGGGAATATTCCTTCTCCCAGGAAGCTGGAATCATTCCCTGTGAGCCCTAAAGCAGGAAGGTATGAAATATTCCTCCTGTGTGGGGAGCCAGGTAAGCACATCTGTCTCCTCTATGCAGGCTCTGACATCCCAACCTCACACAGGCAGGTCACCCCAACTTCACAGAGGCATGATTGTCCCAGCTTCACACAGGCATAAGCACCCCAACTGCATGCCTGTTTCTTCCCTGATTTTAACATCCTGCTTGTAACAATTACCCAACAACCTCAACTGTGTAAGTGTCACTCACACTAATATTCACATGGCCTCTGCTTCAAGATCACATTCTATTTCCCTCCTTGATTCTACATTCACCCACTGGATTTCCCCCAAAAGGAAGGGCTGCCCCCGGGAATGATAATCTCAGGTTGTTGCTAAACCATCAGGAGTGCAGCCTATCCAGCAGAAGTGGGCTTCTGGGGGGTGGGTCTTGGAGGCAACACCTGCTTCTGCTTCTAGTCCAACTTTTCTGCCTCCTGATCTGCCAACATGTGAGGGGTCTCTGCCACATGCTCCTGCCATCATGAACTATGCCCTACTTTCCCTGCCATGATAGACAGAAACTGTGAGCCAACATAAATACTTCCTCCTCCAGCTGCTTCTTGTTGAGTATTGTGTCACAGTGATGAGAGAGGTAGTTAACAGACACACATGCATATATACACACACACACACTTATATATGTAATATATATATATATATATCATATGTTCAGGGATGAAATGAGAGTATATAAATGCCAATGGTGGCTGAAGCCACAGCTCCATCAGTGAAATGCTCACAAGTGGGTTGGATCACTAGGACCTATACAAAAAAGACAAGCATGGTGGCATGTGCTTATAATTCCAGCAGGGAGGAAGTGAAGGCAGGCAGGTCCCCAGGACTAACTGGCCAGCCTGCCTGCCTTTTTTGGCAAGTTCCAGGCCAATGAGAGACCTTGTCTTATTTTGTTTTAAATGTGGACAGAGTTTGAGGAATGACACTCAAGGTTGTCCTCTGTGCATACATGACACACATGTGCATACACATACCTGTGTACCTGCACACACAAGTACATACATTCACATACATGCTGGGTGATGAGGACTTGGAGATTCACTGTACTATATATTCTCTCTATCTTGGAATATGTTTGGGCATGTCTATTATACTCTTGACAGAGGAGCGAGAGGAAGGAAGGAGGTATTACAGGGAGGGGGCTGGGGGACAGAGTCTTACATTAATGATCTGTTCATGGAGCAGCCGAATCATGACCTTCCTCCCCTCTGTGATCTGCCAGTAAAGATAGGTGATGATTCTGGAAGAGAAATGACAGACACTCCTGACAGTGCTTTGAGACTCCATGTTTTAGTGGGGTACAGAAGGACTGGAATATTTGCTTGCAAACGGGTTTTGACCCAAGTGTGTCCCTGAGAAGTCAAAACAGAGTGGCAGGCTAAGTACTTCAGAGCAGCAGTTTTCAACCTGTGGGTCATGAGCTTTTGGGGGATCAAACCCCTTTACACAGGGTTTACCTAAGACCATAAAAATGCATATGTTTACATAATGATTCATAACAGTAGGAAAATTACAGCTACAAAGTAGCAACAAAAGTAATTGTACGGTTGGGGTCACCACAACATGAGGAACTGTATTAAAGGGTGGCAGTATTAGCATTAGGAAGCTGAGACCCACTGCACACCTGCGAGGTAGAAATGAGCCTCACATCATAGCTGGCCCCTAGATCAAGCAGGCACACATTTTCTGGGTAGGGACCAGGCATCCATATATATATCATATACCATATATTCTTTTTTTCCAAATTTTTATTAGGTATTTACTTCATTTACATTTCAAATGCTAGTCCCCTATACCCTCTCTTGTGAAGGAGAAGCGCTAAAGAGGCAGCAGGTCTGGAGGCCAGTTTACCATTCCAAAGTGCCAGTCACAGCTGCTGCTGTGTACGGGGAGGGAGCACAATGGAGAACTAGGAGCTTCTGCCTCCACCATCAGGCTGGGCAGCATGGAGCCTGTATCAGCATCTAACCCATCACTGACTCATTGCCCTTATCAGCAAAGCACAGACATTGCTCTGTAATTGTTCTGGCTGGCTCTAAGGGTCTGAGCCCTTGAGTCCTGTGTCTCTTGACAAGGAACAGCCAGCCCTGTCTAGTATCATGGGGGCTAAGCTGCAACAAGGTGGCCAACCAGTTCTTCCATGCAGGAAAGTGAACCCAGTGTGTATGACTGACTCTTCATAAGAAGTCAGAAATGGGTAATTTTAAAAGTTAAAATACGGGGGCTGGTGAGATGGCTCAGTGGGTAAGAGCACCCGACTGCTCTTCCGAAGGTCCTGAGTTCAATTCCCAGCAACCACATGGTGGCTCACAACCATCCGTAACAAGATCTGATGCCCTCTTCTGGAGTGTCTGAAGACAGCTACAGTGTACTTACATGTAATAAATAAATAAATTTAAAAAAAAAAATTAAAAGTTAAAATACAAAAACAAAGCCTGGGCCAGTTTTATATCTTGCAGCCTCCAAAGGAAATTTTCTGAGAATTCTCACACATTTTCATTCTTTTTAAAAATTTTATTTTGATACTTCGTGTCTTGTTTTTGTTTTTGTTTTTCTGGTACTGAGGATTAAATCCTGGGTCTTGCACATGTTAGGCTCATGTCCTATTACTGAGCTATATCTCCAGCAAAAAGGGAGAAAGTACGTATACTATCTTTGTAGAGCATACAAAAAAAGCTTAGATATGAAAATATTAAATGCAGCTGGAGAGATGGCTCAGCGGTTAAGAGCACTGATTGCTCTTCCAAAGGTCCTGAGTTCAAATCCCAGCAACCACCTGGTGGCTCACAACCATCTGTAATCTGATGCCCTCTTCTGGTAAGTCTGAAGACAACAACAGTGAACTCATAAATAAATGTTAAAATTGTACATTAAACATTAATGTTTATTTAAATATATTAAATATTTATATAATATACATATCTAAAATAAGTATTTACCTAATACTATAATATTTATTATATTAAATATTAAAAATATTAATGACACTTTTCAGAAAACTATTCAAGGGAAGAGTCCAGACCATCCTGGCCTCATTGCTCTGCATGCCTTTCTTTCTTTTTTTTTTCTAAAGATATATTTATTGTTATACATAAGTACACTGTAGCTGACTTCAGACACACCAGAAGAGGGTGTCAGATCTCATAATGGGTAGTTGTGAGCTACCATGTGGTTGCTGGGATTTGAACTCAGGACCTTCAGGAGAGCAGTCGGTGCTCTTACCCACTGAGCCATCTCACCAACCCTCTACATGCCCTTTCTTTGTGTCCCAAATGAACATCCCTAGGACCACTGTCATCTCATGTCAACAAAAGGTTCCCAAGAACCCTTAGCTTCTCCCCCCTCTCACTTCCCAAGGAACCCCACTTACAGCACAATGAGGGTGAGGATGAAGAAGAAGTGCACACTTCCAATGAGGTTCTGGTAGATCCAGACGACCCACAGGTAGCCAGGCCTGCGGCTCAGAGTGTCGATCCAGCTGTAGATGGATTGGATGAAGGAAGGCAGACCTCGGAACGGGCCACAGTCAGCTGAAGGTTTCAGTCTGAAGACAAAACCAGAAAACCACCTGCTGCCTAAAACTCCGATGCAGGTGTCTGAAATGCAGGTGCATTTCACAATCCAGGGGTCCCTCCTGGGCTTGGGCCCTAGACACAGAAAATCTTGCCTGCTCTCCTCACACTCTACTTCCATGGAAAGTTATGTGCCACATGAGGACCAACTCTCAGAGCAGTGGTATCACCTACCACAGTGGCCAATCCAGACTCCAGGCAATGATCTAGCAGTATCTTGGGAGCGACCAGAGGGTTTTTCTTGGCAATGAGATTTAAGACCTACCAAGAGGGAAGCTTGTTAGCTATGGAAGCCACGTGTGACCTTGTGTTCAGGTACTGCCAGCTGTTACAAATGAGTAGAAACTGGAAGGCTAAGAAGGTGTGTGTGCGTGTGTGCGCGCGCGCGTGTGCGCGCGCGCGCGCGTGTGTGTGTGTGTGTGTGTGTGTGTGTGTGTGTGTGTGTGTGTAGATAGCTCAGCGGTTAAGAGCACTAACTGCTTTTACAGAGGTCCTGAGTTAAATTCTCAGCAACCACAGACTCACAACCATCTGTAATGGGATCCAATGCCCTCTTCTGGTGTGTCTGAAGATAACACAGCGTATTCATATACATAAAATAAATAAATACTTTTTTTTTAAAGGAGAGGGTGGGGAATAGATATGACAAAAGAAGTGAGGATTGGGACAGGATGAGTGACTCATAGGTTCAGAACACTTGTTACTATTGCAGAGGATCAGGGTTCAGTTCCCAACAGTCGCATAGTGTCTCAAAACCATCTATAGCAGTTCCTGAAAGTCTGAGGTTCTCTGCAGTCACCAGGCAAACACATGATGAACATACATGCAGTAAAGCTCATATAGGTAAACTGTGAACCATGGAATGATGGATGGAAACGTGGGCCTCAGACAGGAAAGGGTTAAGGGTCCAGCAGCAGCCAGGGGTGTGTGTCTAGGATGCTTAGAGTTGACCTCGGAGCTGAGACTCAGATGGGGAGAGCCCTTAGGAGAGAGGACCCTGACCATGTGGAAAGGGGCTCTTTGGGGCTGCAGTGAGATGGTGCCCAAGGGAGAAGCCGGTTCAGCCAGGATCTCTGGCTCACTTCAGTCAAGTTTCCCTCTCACTGTGGAGGAAGTGGCCTCTCCCAGTTTGGGAAGCTTGAACACCTGGCAGAAATGAGGACATGGCTCCTAAATATGGTGTAGGATGTACAGAATAAATCCAGGGTAGGATGCGTTCCCTCCCTTGACCCTTGTATCTGCAGGCTACCCCAGGAACATGAGCTGAGCTCTGTATTAAGCCGGGTTTCTACTCGGATGTTTACCATCTGAGACTCTTACTGGCCCTGGGGAGGATTCCTTTTCCAGGACTAGCCTAGGAAGCATGACTTCTTATGCAGACAAATACCCCCAAATAGCCGGTGGCATAGCCACCTCTTTTAACAGGGCTTTTATTGTTGGAGCATGCTCCCAGGCTCCAGTCACCCCATGGTCAGGATCTCAATGACCTATAATAGCCCCCAAGACTGTAGAACCTTCTAAAAAGACCCAGAGTGGCCATCCCTAGCCTTGCTACCTTGCCTCATCTGTTCCTTCCCCTAGAAACCGCAGCAAAGGCTCTTGTCCGTCAGTCCACCTCCCTCCTGACTGCCTCTGCCTTTTCCTCATGTGGCCCTGCGTAGCATGGAGAGCCTTCCCTTCTCAGGAACTGGGAATATCAAACTATGATTTCAGTGGCAACTGCCTTCATATCTGGATGATAAACCCCATGTTTAAAAGCAGACGTCTATCCACCCCATCACTACAACCTCAGCTCAGGCCGCAGTCCCTACCTCCAGATGGTGATAGCCAGGGTGCACAGCACTCCCGTGAAGGACGGGAAGAAGAGCAAGAAAATGAAGAAAGTTATCATCTGCGAGGCCCGCCAGGCCTTGCTTGGGGGCTGGAAGTTCATCATCAGGCTGACCTGGGGAGAGAAACGAACTCCTACCACCTGCAGCCAACTGCAGTCCTTGGGACCCCACCAAGGGCCAACTCTCCCACCATCCACTTACAGCCTCCCAGTTTTTGGCTTCCTGACCCCTCCCCACAGCCCTTTCCCAGCTGGGATCTCCCCTGAACCCCCACCAAGTCAAAAGTTATCAAAGGAATGTAATTGGTTGCAACGTGGCTCCAACTCACATTTTTGACATAGAACATAATGAAGAGAGTGATCATTTGGATAAAAGGCAGCAGAGGGCAGAAGAAAATTCCAAGCCTGCGAGAAAAATGGGACTGTCAGAGACCTGGGGAAACACTAGGAGAACAGGGTGCAGAGACAAGGGAGAGAATCACATTGCCCTAAAATTCATATATGAAGACCTAACATACACACACACCCCACAGTGCTGGATTTAGAAGTAGAGTTGTTCAAGCAGAAATTACATTAGAATGGGGTAGGCTCGTGGTCACTATGGTAGGCTCTAATTCAGTATGAGTGATGTTCTTTGTTCTTTTTTTTTTTTTTTTTTTTTTTTTTGGTTTTTCGAGACAGGGTTTCTCTGTATAGTCCTGGCTGTCCCGGAACTCACTCTGTAGACCAGGATGGCCTCGAACTCAGAAATCCGCCTGACTCTGCCTCCCGAGTGCTGGGATTAAAGGTGTGGGTCACCACTGCCCAGCATGAGTGATGTTCTTAAGAGAATCAAGTAGGACACAAACAAGGTGGAGAAGTGTCTGAAGACACAGGGAAGGAGAGGGCAGCTGTAAGCTAGAGAGAGAGGCACAGGGCAAATCCCGACCTCGTGGGCTTGGGAAGGAGCCACTTGCCGACACAGTGACTGCGGTACTTCGTCATGGTAAGTGTTCCTTTCGCTGTGTAGTGTCATAGGAGACTAACGCAGGGGGGAATGTTTGAATAACAGCACACCAGAGACATCCCACCATGCCTGCTCCTGCCTCAGCTCTGGGAAGGCTTTGCAGAGACAAAGGGAGAACATCCCTCTACCCCACCACAGAGCCACTAAACCATCAGAGGCACTTCAATGTGCCCTAATCTAGTGTGTCTCAACTGTGAGATCGTCCTTCCCATGTGTGTCCCCAATCCTTTCCATGGTACTCGAGAAGGCCTGCAGGGACTAGACAATGAAGTGCACTGAGTTACAGGTCACCAAGTCTTTTGCTTTCCAACTCTCTTGCAGTATTCCCAAGGAAGCTTGGTGCCAGGATGGCTTTAATGCCCCACACCTGCTGATCCACACACTTTAAAATTTTTATCTGTGTGTGTGTAGTATATGTGTGTGCAATGAATGCACACATCTGCGTGCAGAATCAAAGAAGGACATTGGGTGTCCTTCCCCATCACTCTTCATCTTACTCTTTTGAGATGGGGGAGGGTCTCCCACCACACCTGGGCCTAGGCTGGTGGCCAACAATATCCCCGACAATCTTCCTGTCTCCCTGCAACACAATGCCGAGGTTGTAGCGGCACACATGCCGTAATGGCTTATGTGTGGGTGCTGAGATGTGAACTCAGGTTCTTATGCCTACATAGCAAAGGCACTGCTACCCACTGGAGCACTTCCCCCACCTGCACACCCATAAGGAAGTTGTTAAACTGACAGTCTCAGAAGGCAGGAACATACAGCTAGGGTCTAAGGACTGTTTGGGACAGGGTAACTTCAATTGTCCCAATAACTTATGACTTATACAACCTGGCATTAGTTTTCCATTTTTGATAGTAAAGTAAAGATGGTTTAAAATATATTTGAGTAATTTCTTGGCTTGTATGGGTATTTGAGTGAAACACATATCTAAAGATTCAAAGCTAACATGGAGAAGGACATTCAAGGAGAGGGAGGTAAAAAGTAGTGATGTAAGGGGGGAAAGGAGATTAATGAAACAAGAAAGGTTAAATGTGGTACGGTGTGGGAGGGCAAGGGAGAGGCAGGAGCAAGGAGAGCAATAGCTAAACTAAAGACCTGAAAAAGCCTTCTGAAAGATGACTACTGAAGAAGCTTGTAAGCTATAAGTATACGCATGTATAAAACGAGTTGAAATGGAGTTATCTTGTAATGAGGTGACAATGCCTCTACTAGACACCACAGAACAACAAATAAAATGCCCCATGCTAGGAATGGGCTGCCTCTATTGGAGTCTTGACCAGTGGGGTCCCATAGACACCCCCCGATAGTAAGGGTTTTTGCTAATGCTCTGGTCACTTCCCGGGGATTGGTGGTAAGATCCTCTTACTGAAGACATCACAGGACATAGAGAGATCAAGCTGGTGCTCACCTGCAAGCTTTATGCTTGCTGATAACTTTCCTAGTGCTAGAAGGCACTAAGCAGGCTCCTGAGGAAGAAAAGTAATCGCCGGTCTCACCCAATAGTTGTCCCTGGAAGCTACAGTCATGACTGGCCTGGCATACATGTATATGCCCATTGGTGCACTAGTGGCACAACTGTTATAGAAGTAACCAAGCACTCACTGCTTGGACTTCAGGTCTGTCCACAAAGTGAAACTCATCTCTTAGAGCTTGTATCTGGGGCTAAGAGCATGTGACTAGACAGAATGACTGCTATTACTCTGATAAATCGGCACAGTGTTGAGCTGAGTCCTAATGATTTACTAGTATGCCTGTAATCAGGTCATCCCTCGGATCTCAGCAGAGAGGCTTCCTTTTGCAGTTATGGTGATTAACAGAGACCCACAACTCATCAAGGTGCAGGGAAAGAGAGACTTCTGGGTACTTAACCCTAAATGGGACATCTGCGCCCCACCCCTTTCTTCCAAGGCTCATGGGTAATTGTGGTAAGATTCATGGAAAGGCTATAAGAGTCAGTGGATAGTGGATTGCTTCAATGACATAGTGTATTTCAGACACATCAGGACAGGCAGTTGCACATCTGAATTCACAGCAGTTGTGACAACACACACCAGACCTGCACAAGTTCAAGCCAGACAAAAATCTCAGCCTGGAGAGGGGAAGTGGAAATAAAGTCCCACGCTTAGCTAGGGGGAGCTAGTAGCTAGTGGAAATGGAGAGTCTACCAGGAGATTGGGGAATCAATTTTTTTTTTTTAAGGGTGTGGCCCCTACTAGGTCTAACGTGCTCCAGTGCCTGGCCACACATGCAAGTGTGTATAGGCAGTCTTAGGACTGGACAGGTTTTTGTTTTTTCTTAGAAAAATTAACGATGCAAAAGGAAGGTATGGAATGGGGGTTGAGTCTGAGGGAGGATGGAGGAGGGAAGTGAATATTATCAAGATACAATATATGAAATTCTCAAAGAATTAATACTACTTTTAAGTATTTTGTGTATTTGAGTAAATATTTTGTGGATTTGAGTTTTTAAAAAATGCAATGAATTTAAAAGAAAATATTAAGTAGATGATGGTTCCTGATGTGCAGGTGTGCTAACATGCTGGTAGGTGGCAGTGCTGTGAGGAAGTGGAGGCTGGGAAGCAAGTCTCCTTACCTCGGCCATCATGCCCAGCACACGCTCCTTGGTTATTACACTGTTTACTTCAAAAACTCATCATTAAAGACGACTTTCACAGTTGGGGGCTATAACTCAGAAGCAGAGCCCTTGCCTGGTAAGCACAAGGCCCTGGGCTTGATCTTGGTATCGAGAGGGAAAAAATGGGGGGGTGGGATGGGGAGGATATCCTAAAATCTAAAAAGACGAAATCTGTAATTTGTATGGAGAAAGAAAAAATACCATTTTTCCAACTGTGCTTATCACCCGGGCAGTGGTGGCACATGCCTTTAGTTCCAGCACTTGGGAGGCAGAGTCAGACGGATTTCTGAGTTCAAGGCCAGCCTGGTCTACAGAGTGAGTTCCAGGACAGCCAGAGCTACACAGAGAAACCCTGTCTTGAAAAACAACAAAAACCAACAAAAAAACAAAACAAAAAAAAACTCTGTGCTTATCAATAGGCAACTCAAAACATTCCAGAAAGTACAATGGCTGAGTCCATGCATGCTGGCACACACCTTTAATCCCAACAGAGGCAGAGACAGGTGGATCTCTGTGAACTCAAGGACAGCCTGATCTACACAGTGAGTTCCAGGTCAGCCGAGCTACAAAATGAGACACTGTCTCAATCAATCAATCAATCAATCAATCAATCAATCATAATGGCCAGTGTGTGTGTGACTGTGTGTGTGTGTGTGTGTGTGTGTGTGTGTGTATA
This sequence comes from Mus pahari, assembly GCF_900095145.1. Classification (NCBI taxonomy): domain Eukaryota; kingdom Metazoa; phylum Chordata; class Mammalia; order Rodentia; family Muridae; genus Mus; species Mus pahari. The sequence continues at coordinate 88,357,826 of NC_034590.1, read as the reverse complement.
CATAGCTGCATATGCAAGCTTGTGCATTTGTTGGGGATGTAGGTGTGGGTGGACATGTAGCGATCAGAGGTCAACTTCAGGCCTTGTCCTTAGACATCCTCTATCTTCTTTGAAGGCAAGCTCTCTCACCTGGCAATTTTTATTTTTATTTTATTATTATTATTATTATTATTTTGGTTTTTTGAGACAGGGTTTCTCTGTATAGCCCTGGCTGTCCTGGAACTCAGAAATCCGCCTGCCTCTGCCTCCCGAGTGCTGGGATTAAAGGCATGTGCCACCACACCCGGCTTCATCTGGCTATTTTTAAATGTAACACTCCTGACTTGCCACTTAGATTTTATTTTTGGGTGTCTTCAAAGGGTTGGCAGGTGGAGAGCCCATTTTTACCCAGGTTCGTAATTTACCATTACTATTTTTCTCTGTAAAGATTTTTAAAAACTATTATTATTATTATTATTATTATTATTATTTTATAAATCTGTTATTCCAGGAATCGTAAGCTCCATCAGCATAGGCTCCTTCCCTTCCTCTCCCTCTTCTGACAGAGCAGGCTGGCGCCTCACATGAATTTAGGTATCTTTCTCTTTGAGTTCTTTCTTTCCTTTTCTTCCTTTGTTTTTTTGTTTTTTTTAAAAATGCATTTCAGGAAACTCCGTCTTCTCTCAGAGTGCTTAACATGTTCAACATACAAAGAAGCCTACCCTTGTTTTTTTTTGACAACAGTGCCAACTGCATGTTGGGCAACCTCCAGGTGCTTTTGGTTTTACTGTGATGACATTTATGGGGCGCTCTATTTTGAAGAGTACGTTGTGAGTAGCTCTAGCTGTCATCTTGACATAGCCTAGAGTCATCTGAGAGGCAAGCCTCAATTAAAGTTTGGCCTACGGGTACATCTGTGTGGGATTGTCTTGATTGGTAACTGATGCAGGAGGGCCCAGCCCAATGTAGGCAGGACCATCCTTAGGCAGGTGGTCTTGGGCTGTCTAAGAAAGCTAGCTATGATGATCCTTAACAATAATCTATGTGCCCTTAACAAACATTTATCTGTATAGCCACAGATAAGTGTAGTTTTTGCCCTTCTTCAAAGAAACTTCTCTTTGCAACATGGAGATTGCTACAGAAAGTCACAACCAATCATACTGCAGAGTCCTGGAGCCCAGTTCCAATACATATGTCCATAAAACACTCACACACGTAGGGCTCTGGCTATGTTGCCGAAGAGTGGGGGAAAGATTATAAGAGCCAAAGGATCAGAGAGTGTGCTGTGATATTGTCTCCCAGTAATGTCAGAGGCTACATTCATAGGTCTGACCACACAAAACTCTGGTATTGACTCCATCATGTTAAAATAATAAGTAAGGAAAGACTCTCGGGCTGCTCTAAGGTTTCTAAGTGTGCCTGTGTGAGAGGAGGGACGCCAGCAGCTAGGAGGGCTATCTCAGTGCTGAAACACTTGGCTATCGTGCATGAGGACCTGGATTTGATCCTAGGCCTACCACAGAAACAGAGCAGAAGTCCATGATCTGGTCATCTGGTTTGTCCTTAAAAACGTAATCCAGGGAGGGAGGGAGACAGAGGAGAAAGGAACAGAAGGAAGAGGGGAGGGGGGAGAAAGAGGGCCTTTAGAACAGGAATAAGAAACAAATAGTCCTCCACCTTCATTCTCTCTGTGAAGATTTGAGAGCAGTTAAGTTTTCCACTGTGAGAGAGGAGGATAAGTTCACTGAAAAAAGACAAATCAATACTGGGGACACTGGGGACTCAAGAGTTGAGTTTGGGCCACATCAGAAATATTGTAGTTCAAGGCCAGATCTTTGAAGAGAATTATGTATGAAATCTTCAGTGTTTTAAGTATTGGAGATTGGACTGGGCATGGTGGGAGGCAGGGGGAGGTGTATCTCTGTGAGTTCCAGGCTAGCCTGGTCTACATAGTGAGTTCTGGGTCAGCCATAGCTACATAGTGCTATCTTGCTCTAAGCTGCTTCAAGCAAGCAAACAAGCAAGCAAACAAACAACAAACTACACATACACACACACACACAACACACACACACACACACACACACACACACACACACAGGACTGGAGAGATGGCTCAGTGATTAAGAATACTGACTGCTCTTTCAGAGGACCAGGTTCAATTCCCAGCACCTATTTGGCTGCTGATAACTATCTAATTGCAGTTCCAGGGCATCTGATGATCTCTCCTGCTCTATGCAGGCAATGTGCACACATGTCATTCATACATCCAGGAAAAACACCCATATACATAACATAAAATTAAGAGTATTGGCAATTGATTTACTAATTTGGAACACTATGACAAAACACCAGCTGATTAACTTTAAACAACATAGGGTTTTTTTGTTTGTTTTTTGTTTTTGTCTTGTTTTGTTTGTTTTTGGTTCAAGACAGGGTTTCTCTGTGTAGCCCTGGCTGTCCTGGAACTCACTCTGTAGACCAGGCTGGCCTCAAACTCAGAAATCTGCCTGCCTCTGCCTCCCAAGTGCTGGGATTAAAGGCATGCACCACCACGCCTGGCACAACATAGGTTTATTGCTCAAAATTTGAGAGACCCAAAGTCCAAGATTGAGGGGCTGGCATGATTCAGTGTCCAGTGCAGCTCACTTCCTGGTTCATGGATGGAGCCTTCTCACTATCCTCACATGATAGAAGGATCCAGAAGCCTCTCTTTTATAAGGGCCCATTAATGGTGGCTCCACTTTAAGGCCAAATCTTCCTCTAATACTATCACATTAGTGATTCTGTTTTAGTGTAAGAATTACATGGAGCTGGGGTCATAGCATAATTGGTAAAGTGCCCATCTGGTAAGTAAATAACTAAGCAAGTATGAGTTAGAGCCCTAGAACCTATATTTTAAAAGCCAAGCATGATAGCATGTGATATAATGCTAAACCTGAATAGGCAGAGATGAAGGGTCCCAAGGGTCCCCGTGACAGCCTAACCTACTGAGTTCCAGTGAAAGACCCTATCTAAAAAAAATTTTTTTTTTCTTAAAAAAGAGTGGACAGTTTGTGAGGCACAACAAGATTTTTCTCTGGTCTCCACATGTGTGCACATATACATGTATCTACATGAACAAGCTCACACTAATGTATACAAACATACACACACACACACACACACACAAAGCATTTTAGGGAGAGATAGCTGTTCAACACTATAGGGAGTAATCCAGAGTTTTAGAAAAAGCAGTGTGGCAGGGGTGGAAGGGAAGGGTGTGATGGGGGAGGTTGTGACGGGGGAGGGTGTGATGTGGAGGGTGTCATGGGGGAGGGTGTCATGGGGGAGAAGGTGTAATGGAGGGAGTGGTGCAAACAAACCAGGACTATAGCTGCCTATGGTTTGTAGGTCTCCAGGTTGCTTCCCTGCCCTAAGCTGACCTCATCTGACATCCTCGGGGTTCCCTGAAGGCAAACAATAATCTAGAACACATGCTATGTTCCCAGCTTTCAGACTAGCTGTGTTTGCTGTCACCTATGCAGATTTCTAAACAACAGATCAGGGACCTAAAACCAAGACTCGAAGTCCACCCCCAGGTGGGAAGTGACTGGGCCACTCCACACTGCACTGCAAAACTTACCAGGTCAGAGTTTGTGCGTAGATCAGTTCTAGAACATTCCTGGCAATGTCAAACTCCTGTAGGCTGAGACTAGTGATGAACTTCATCCCAATGAGCCTGTGAAAATGTTCTGGGTTTAGTACTCAAGCGACAATTCAGAGACCTCTACCAACCGGGACTAACAGCAGCAGGGACCCTCAAGAGTCAAAAATGAAGCTGCAGGTCCCAGAGCAAATGCTGAGGTCCCCAGTCTACAGCAAGTTCTCCAACAGTGGAGATAACTGGGGAGGTACAGGCCTAACAGGGCTGTCAGGTAGAGAACTCCTGCAGTCAATGCAAACAACTCTAGAGGTTGTGGGCTGCCCTGCGTAGCTCAGTTGGCTCGCCTACTTTCTGGTTCATCCATTCTTTGCTTATTAGTTTTTGTTTTCCCCATGAAGCAGATAAACTGAGCACCTCTGACACAAATGCATTTTTAAAAACTTTTTTTTTTTTTTTTTGGTGCTGAGGATGGGCCCTGGGGCCCTGCATATGCTAAGGGTGCACTCTGCCACTGAGCCACTCAGCCATGGTATTACTCTGGAACCAGCGAAGGTCTGTGTTCTGCAAGGAAGAAAACAGGCTCACTATATACTTTGGGGAAACTTGATCCTTTTCTTTCTTGTTTTCTTAAATACTGTTTTTGTTAAATCTTTGAGACTGTCACAGAATGCAGTTTGATCATACTTACCCTCCCCCTCCTCCCACATCCATCCTTCCCATCACTATCTTCCTACCCACCCACCTCTGAGTTCTTCTCTCTTGCTGGCAAGTTCAGCTTGTGTTCCCCAGCTGCTCTCGGGAGTAAGACCTGCCTTGCCTGGCCCTGGCACACGGCTGACCTATCAGGGATCACATTTGTTTTGGTTTGGGTTTTTAAGACAAGGTTTCTCTGTGTAAGACAGCCCTGGCTGTCCTATACCTATCTCTGTAGACTAGACTGCCCTCAAACTCACAGAGACCTGCCTGCCTGGGCCACTGGAGTGCTGGGATTAAAGGTGTGTACCTCTACTGCCTGGCTCACATTGTTCACTAATGACATGTTCTTTTCTTTTCTTTTTTTGTTTTTGTTTTTTTGTTTTTTTTCAAGACAGGGTTTCTCTGTATAGCCCTGGCTGTCCTGGACATGTTCTTTTCTCTAATCTTACTATGATTGTTTTAAATCTTTGTTCATGTGTCTGATATGTGTATGTGTGTATCTTCACATTTATGTGCCTGCATACATGGGCACAGTGTGCATATAGAAGTCACAGGACCATATTGGGTATTAGCCCTCACATTCTACCTTGTTTGAGGTGGGTCTTTTGATGAGAAGTTTGTAGGGGGGGCACTTCTCCTATCTCCCATTGGGAGCACTGGAATTATATATGTGCTACCACGGCTGGCTTTTATGTGGGTTCTGGGGACTCAAACTCAGGCCCTCATGCTTGTATGATAAATATTTCACTCACTGAGCCATCTCTTCAGCCAGATTTCATTATACAGGGGAGTTTCCATGCCCCCCCCCCATCTGTTAAACAACAAAAATGCTTCTCCCCTTTACATTCAGTCTCTGGACAGAGGCAGAAATAAAAGCAAGTTTGTCCAGAACTTCAGCTTGGCCATAAAGTAAACCTGACATGATATCATGTCATCTCACTCTAGAGAAACTGAGGCAACAAGGGGTGTCCAGGACTGGAGTGTTACTCTCTCAGACCTTGAGGGACAGCCTCAGCAAAAGCAACGCCTTGAAAGAAGAGGGGTGCGCACGTCAAATGACTGCAAAGTGAAGGAATAAAAATGAAGCAGAAGCCACCCAGGGCTCAGGTACGGTTTGGTAGTGGGGTGCTCACAGAGCACTTGGAGGCCTTGTGTCTCTCTACCCCAGCACTGCAAAAAATAAAAGTTAAAAAATGAACTACATCTGGCCAATGGTCACAGTGCCTCAGTCCTGTACATCCACCTAAAATAAGCACCAGTGACTCAGTTATCTTAAAACAATGAGCTAGGTATGTCCAACATGGTCTGCTGCATAAAAGCATTGTCTGCAAGGATCCTGCCAACCTTAAACAAGGATCCTCATGCTCTGTGCGGCAAAACCACAAGAGCTGCGTGTTTTGGAGATTACAGAGTATGATACAGTATGCACATGTGTGGCAATGTGTATGTAGAGAAATCTGTGAGGAAAGTCATTCTAACTGGGTGTGGTGGTCCACACCTATAATTCCATCACTTGAGGCTGAGGCAGGAGGTTTGCTAGGAGTCCAAGGCTGGCCCATGCTATGTGTGTAGCTGGTCTCTGTTTCAAACAACAACAAGACCCACAAATATGGAGGAATACACGCTGGAATATTAAAATCATCTACAGCAGATAGATAAGGATTTTTAGCGTGGGCTGGAGAGATAGTCAGCTATTAAGAGTATTGGCTGCTAGCACAGAAAAATCTAAGTTGAGTCTCTAGGACTCTCACTGAGTGGTTCACAACTGTCAGTTAACCCCAGTTCTGGGAAATTTGACATCTTCTTTGAGTGCATATACATAAACAATGAACAAATTAAAAAATCTTCAACAATAATGCACATGTGGTTGGAGATCCATTTCAGTAGTGCAGTGACTGCCCGGCTTTTGGAGGCAGTAATTTCCATTCCCACATCACAGACAAAGACAAAGAGAGAGATAGATTCCAAGTGGCTCCATGTGTTTTATTCCTAGAATTTTTGTCCAAAGAGAAGATTGGACAGGGTCAGCCTAAACCCAGCTTGTATAGGTTGAGGTGGAATGTAGTTAAGTTAGAAGAGAACAATGCCCTGAAGGACAATGGGCAGATTAGACACAGCAGGGAAGGCAGCACCCACCCCCCTTCCTGCTCAGCTAGGAATCAGGCTCTGGTTACAGCTTCACAACTGACTAATGTTTACCTCCTCAGAAACTCCCCCAGTAAGGAATCGGCCAAGGAGAACACGAAGTCCATGAGAAGGAGCCGGTAGATGTCCTGGCCAATGAGGGTCTCCCAGCACTGGAAGGCAAACATGAATCAGGATCAGGGCTGGTGGCCCAGATTATCGCACATGTGGGCTCAATTTGACCACACCCTCTACACCCAGAAAAGGAGACTTAATCTGCAAATCAGCTGTGTGTGTGTGTAAGGCTCACATGTACCAAAGTGGTCCCAAATCATAAGCTCTACTTCTAAGATATTTGATGTCTGCCCTGTCCCTTCTAGACCCCATTTCCTCACCAGGGCTAAGTATTTTCTTCAGGAGAGTAAGTAGCACGGAGGGGTAAGAATGGCCCTCCCCTTTCTGCTTATTGACTTCTACGTTGCATAAAAATATGGAACTTGCAAGTAATGAAAATGTCATTTTTAAAGGGACTAGAGGTTTTCACAAGTTGGTGTGACCTGGTAGACAGAAACCTCTACAGGAAGTCAGAACTATGAGGGGACACACTAGCACCTTCCATATCTAGCTAAAGGGGGAGGAAGATTTCCACATATAGCTTAAGGATTCGTGGATAGATGGATGGGTAGATGAGTAGAAGAATGGATAGATAGTAGATGAAGGGAGAAATGTGGGTAGATGGATGGATGAACCGGTGGGTGAATGGATGGATGGGAACATGACAATAAGTGAATGCAGGGAGAGATACATGGATAGGTGGGTGGATGGATGGAAGGATGGGTGGATGGATGAATATCGGGTGGATAGTTGAATAAGTGGATCACTGGGTTAATGAATGAAGGGATGGATACATAAATAAGTGAATACATGGATGGAAGACTAAATGGGTGGACAGAAGTATATGATATTTTCTCGAACATCCTAACTTCAAAAGCTGGTTTTGAACATCTTTGATGATTAAGATTAGCTAAAAATTCTATGTTATGCAAATAATTTGAGTCCAGACATAGCAATGTTTTTTTGGCCAGTGTGGGCCCTCAGGGACCCGTAGTGCCTTAGTATTGGAAGCAGAGTCAGAGAAATAAGAGATCACTTATCCTTTGTCACAGCCTAGAGACTCTGTATGATACAAAGGGGTTTTCGTTTGTTTTGTTTTGTTTGTCACAGGAAACTTGTGGTAGAAGGAGAGGCATTCTAAGGAAAAAAGACTTTTGGAACCAACAGGGTTAGCTTTCTCTTGAGGGCACTTGGGGCACCACTGTGAGGTGCAAGGACCGGAACCCATGGTCTGAGGCAGGAGAAGGAGAAAAGCCGTGTTGAGTGTGTGAGGGACGGTCAGGGTTAGGGTGTGACCGTGCAGATGAGCTACATGTCTGCATCTCAGCAGAGCCCACAGTGTCTGGGGTATGGATAAAACTCACCAAACCTCAAGAAGGATCTTGTGCCCAACCTCAGGCTATTTGGAAAGATTAGTGGTTGGTCACAGTACTCACTACCCCTGATACTGAGTCGTACTTGTCTTACAGATACTGATGCTAAAGAGACTGAGTGTATTTGATTGACATTTCAGCTTCTCCACAAAGCCTGCCTGCTTCATGCGACCTCCCACACCAGCTTCTTTCCTCGCCTATTCCCAAAATGAAGTGTGATGGCTGTCAGGAAACTCAGTCTCTGGTGATTGAAGGCCAAGAAACAAAACGCAAGGCAGCATAGATCAACACATAGATCTCACCTCTTCGCCAGACAGGGCCACGATGTTGAGCCAATAGTAGCAAAGAATTCCAACAATGGAGATCTTCAAAAAGATGTTTCTATATAACAGAAGAGAAGATAGCTCTGATGACCCTCGTTGGCCACCCTCATTGGCAGTCTCCTGTTCCCTGTAGCCATTCCGTAGGACACACGTTTCTGCCTACCTAGCTGGGGGGCTGGATATGCCCGTGAGTTCTAGATGAACTATGAGCAGATGTGCCATGTGTCAGTTCTAACCCTGAACACTACATGCTACCTTGAGAGCTTCCTGAACACACTGAACTTCTTTGCAAGGGCAGATGGCACTATCTTAGATGTGCACTGATACCTCGACCTGGTCCCTTGGTGATTCACATGCACACAACCCTCTCTCCAGTCTACAATGTACATGCAACACTGGCAAGAAGTAAACCTTTGTGCCTCAGGCCTCTGAGACTTGGGGAGGATTCTTACTACAGCAAAACTTAATGTGTTCTGACTAATACACTCTTCTGTTGACCCTGCAAGTGAGCCAGTTTCTCTACCATTACAGCCCGTTACAGTAATAAGAAATGTGCTTAATATTTATTTATTGAATACTTATCCAAGATGCTGTCCTGAGGCCCTCAATGAATCATCTCCCTTAAACTTTCTAACTAACTCTATCACAGGTAAATCCTGTGCCTAGTCTATTCTTTGCTCTTCATTCAGTCTGGGGTCCTAGCCCTTAGGATTGGGTGTGTCCGCAATTGGTGGGTTTTCCCATTTCCATTAAGCCAATCTAGAAGTTCCCCCACAGACATGCCCAAAGATCTGTCTGTCTGCTAAATGATTATAGATCCTGTCCAGTCAATAATCAATATTAGCCATCACACCTAAGAAAGTGGATCCCATCAGGCATGGTGGCACACGCCTTTAATCCCAGCACTTGGGAGGCAGAGGCAGGTGAATTTCTGAGTTCGAGGCCAGCCTGGTCTACAGAGTGAGTTCCAGGACAACCAGGCCTATACAGATAAACCCTGTCTTGAAAACAAAACAAAACAACAACAACAACAACAAAAGAAAGTGGATCCCTACCCTGTGGGTGGATTGGGAGGAATAATGGTGGTACAAAAATCATTTATGATTAGAATTTTCATAATGTAATGGAAAATGATCAACTCACTGATTTATTGAGTCAGTCATTCACTAGTTACCTTGAGCATCTGGTGTGCCTCAGGTACTGTAAATAATAAAACAATTTCCTCATTCACTCTGTGTGTGTGTGTGTGTGTGTGTGTGTGTGTGAGAGAGAGAGAGACAGACAGAGACAGAGACAGAGACAGAGAGACACAGAGAGAGAGAGACAGAGACAGAGAGGCACACACATGTGCACACTGCTGGGAGAGATAATAGATAAATTACTAGGAAGGGGAAGAAAATGATAATGTAAGGAATAAGGGTGGTAGAGAAGAACTCCATGAAGGGACAACACTTGAGTAGAAACAAAAATGAAACCAGGAAGTGATCCCTAGGGCTGAGGCCAGAGCAGAGGTAACTATGGAGCTAGATGTGTCTGAGAACACTTTGGAGACCAGTGCAGGGCATGATGAGAAGTCAGACAGAAAAGGAGGCTGGCACATGGGCCTCAGGCCAGAGGCCATAGAGAGGAAGGACTCGGGAGGTGAGCAGTGAGGACACTTTGTACAGATCCATGGTCAGAGCTCTGAGTTAGCCAGAGTATCTGCTAGCAAGGACAGACAGAAACTGGGTAGCTTTGGGTTTTGTTCATCAAACACACCTCTTTACATATGAATGGACATCACCAGGGAGTGCTGGCTTTGAGCCAGTAAGTCACCAAGAACATCCTCCCTTCTGTTTTGATGGATGAATTACAAAAATATGCCTTCTCCTGCATGAAGCAGTGGGTACCAGGGCTTCTTAGGCAGGACCCCTGTACAGGGGCTACACTTGAGGGTTAGGTTAATCCCCGGGCCAGCCCTGTTTGAGTTCCTGTCCTGATTTCCTTCAGTGATGAACAGCAATACAGAGGTGGAAGTCCAATAAACACTTTCCTCCCAACTTGCTCTTGGCCATGGTGTTTCATTGCAGCAATAAAAACCCAAGAAGGCAGCTGTTAACCCAGCAGGACACATTGTTCCTGGAATGCCTTCCTTCAGGAACAGAACTTTGACATTTGACCGGAACTCTTACCTCTGGGAAATGAGCTAAAACCAGGCCCAGCACACCTACCGGATCAAGAGGACGTAGACTTCCTGTCTTGGTATCTCATACCTCTCCACCAGGCGGAACATGGAGTAGAAGCGAGGCACGGCCAGGTTGATGCAGGAAACAACAAAGGGCAGTAACAACACCGCCCCAGGGTTCCTGTGCGTCTTCAGGAACTGCAGGGGTTGGAGCATAAGCCTGAGAGGTCCACAGAGCTGTGGACCCTCTCCACACACACAGAGGGTCTCAAGTAGAGAACCCCACTCACAGTTCCTCTGAGGCATACTGAGTCTCAGAAAGGTAAATACATTTCCCCAGGGTCACCCAGCAAGGAAGCACAAGATCAGAGCTGAGTGCTGGTGAGTTTTTCTTGTCAAGCCAATACAACCTAGAGTCAAGTGCCAAGGGGGAACCCAATTGGGGGATCGCCTAGATCAGATTGTCCTATGGGCATGTGTGTGGGATACTGTCCTGACTGTTAATTGAGGCAGGAGGGCCAAGCTCAGTAGGGGCAGCATCATCCTTAGACAGGTGTTCTTGGGCTGTATAAGAAAGCTTGGTAAGCATGAGCCTGTGGGGGGAGCCACAAACTGTTTACCCATGGTTCCTGCCTCCACCCTCAGTGATGGATTGTGACCTGGAAGTATAAAGCCAAGTAAGTCCTCTACGCTTCAAGTTGGTTTTATTTATAGAGTTTCATGACATCGGAGCAAAACTAGAACAGTGACCTAAACTCAAACAGCTCTGTTGGAACTTGGCTCTTCTCACCAGGATACCTTGAGCTACATATGAAACTGAATTCTCTTGCTGTGGAAACAATCTATTCTAGCCATGAGGCAAGGAAACTAAACACCACGTGTGGGATTTCTCGCGCTACTTATATTATTGTTGCTATAATATCATTGTTATTATTTGTGCGTTGGGGGCAGTTGAGACAGGAGCTCACTGTGTAGGCTTGGCCGTCCTTGGAATTCACTATGTAGGTTAGGTTGACCTCAAATTCACAGAGAGCTGCTGGCTTCTGCCTCCCAAGTGCCTGGATTAAAGGTATGTGCCACCATATCTGGCCCCTTATTTTACATTTGTTTTAAAAATAATTATTTATTTATATTTGAGTACACTATAGCTATCTTCAGACACACCAGAAGAGGGCATCAGATTCCATTGCAGATAGTTGTAACCCACCATATGGTTGCAGGGAATTGAACTTACGACCTTTGGAAGAGTAGTCAGTGCTCTTAACCAATGAACCATCTCTCCAGCCCTTACTTTATTTTTTAAACTAAAACATAACTACATTATTTTCTCCCTTCTCTTTCCTCCTCACTGTTCTCCCATGTATACCTCACTCTTCTCTATTTCAAATTTGTGGGGTTTTTCTTTAATTGTTGTTACCCATATATCATATGCATATATGTTCACAAACATATAGACTCAACCTGCTCAGGCCATATAATGTTACTTGAATGAATATGACTTCAGGGCTGACTGCCCCTGCTTTTCTTGTACAGCCTGAGGCAGGTTCACCAGACTTCCTTTGTGCCAAGAACTGAACTGGGAAGGAGGCTTGCCCACGCAGTGCCTTTACATGAGAATATAGTCCCTGGCGGTTGGCTCTGCCAGGCATCTTCCTTGGCGTGATTCCTGTGGGTGTGTTTGGTGCCCCATGTTTCATTTTCTTTCTCCTGAGGCCTGACCCACTGTATCGACTTATAGAGGTGTTGTAAGTACCTCTCTTAGTAATTCTTTGGAACCCTCATATCATGGGTAAGTTATGAAATTAGAGGTGTGTGTGTGTGTGTGTGTGTGTGTGTGTGTGTGTATGTATGTGTGTGTTTGTATAAGTACTTGGTCTCCAGCTAGTAATGCTGTTGTGGAAAGTTGTGGGTCCTTGGGCAGGAAGCATGGTTGGAGACAATGCATTACAGGGCACCAGCCTTTGAAGGTCAAAAAGCCAGCCTCTGGTGCCTCCCACATTCTCTGCTTCCTAGCCCCATCAAGGGGGCCCACCTATGCTAACCATGCCCAGTCATTATGTCTCCCCTCCAAGATGGACCGGCATTCCCTAAAACTGTGAGCCAAGTTATATCCTTCCTCCCTGACCCTGCTTCTGTCTGATCATTGAGGAAATTAGCTGGCACACCTGGGTCCTAAGGCTGGCTCTCTATCCCATACTGATCAGTTGAGGGGGACCTGAGTACTTGGCGTCTCTGAGTCATGGGAGCATCCCTCAAGCCACAGAGACTCTCTAGAATTCAGTGAAATGAAACAAAGCCCAACTTAGCCACAGGATGCTGTGGTCACCAGTGACTGCCACTGGGTTTTGTCAGCAGTTGATCCTGCTCAGCACAGAGCAGGTGTGTAGGCCCAGGACTTCTGAGCCTCTCAGTAGCAGCCCTGCACTTCAGGGAAGATATGGGAGACAAAGCTTTTCCACCTGCAGCTGCTCAGTCACAACTTCCACCCTGGGGTGGCCTCTAAAGTCTGTGACTCAGTTTCCCCTCTTTCAAGTCAGACTTTAATGTGGCCAATGTTGACCCTTCAGGTTTGCATAATCCTGTACCCCTTGTTTTTAAACCAGGGGAGAAACACCTGGGCCAAGAAAGATTAAGCCACTCAGAGAGTTCACCCATGTGTTAGAGTGTCTACTTTGTCAGGTGTCCTGGGGGCATGGAGACAGAATCATAAAGAATGCTGAGCATCTGTAGTCTCAGCCCCTGGGAGGCTGAAGCAGGAGGATAAGGAATTTAAGGCTGACCTCTGTTGTATATCAAGCCTTTGTCCCAAAAAAGCAGAAGAAAAACAAAACAAAAAACAGAATTGAGAACTTGATCCCAGCTCTCTGCCAAAGTCCCACCTCCACAGGAGTCTGGTATGCTTTGCCCTGTGATGTGCATTACACCCTGGGGACTCCTACGTGCAGATCTGGCCCTGAGAAGAGGATTGGTTCTGCAGTTTGAAGCAAGGCTCTATGGGTGCAGCTGCTGCTGGCCACAGGGCCCAGCTCAAGGCCTCTGCTCTGCATCTGCCCAGTGGCCTCCCAGTCCTCCCCAGCTCTCTCTGCTCTGGCCCTCAGAGTTACCTCAGAGTTATACTCAGCCAAGTAGTAGACAGCTACACAGCAGGCTGCGGTCACTCCAGTAGAGACGAGCCAAGCGGCTACATGAGCAGAAAATCGGGTCAGCTGCTGGTTGAATGTGAGTCTGTCGTTCTCCTGGCGGAGCTCAGACAGGTTCTCCTGCAAGTGCCAGGAGAACACTCAGTGGGACCCACTGGTCCTTCCCTGCCTGTCAGCAGGAATACAGGGCTAGCCCAGACCACACAGGAGCTGCAGGGTAAGTCTGTGCTGCAAGTCTGCAAGGTGGATCATGGGAGACCAAGGGGGAACCTCAGGACGGCAGAGAAGCACGAGGACTTCAAACTCCATTTCCAATCTTGGACAAACAGAGAGACCCAAGAGGTCATGGTGTGCATTCTTCTGTGCTGCTTCTTCTGCCCCTTCTTTCTCCTTCCTCTTCTCCTCTTCTGTTGTCTCTCTTAATCCTTCCCCTTCCCCCCCCTCCCTCCCTCCCTCCCTCAGGCACTCTCTTCCTGCCTTTCTTCTCCTCAAATCTTTGTGTTTGGGGGAAACAAGGTCTTACAGTGTAGCCTCGCCTGCCCTTAAACACACAATCCCCCAGCCTCCGCCTCCCCAGGATGGCAGGTGTACACCATAACAAAACACTCCACAGAAGCCTTTTCTTTATAAATAATTCTGAGAACCACATGGGGGGAAGAAGTTAAAGCTGCCATCACAGCTCATTTATTGATAAGTTATAGTTTATTTTATTTTGATGGGCTTTACTGTTATTGTTGTTTGGATTTGTATTTTGAAACAGGGTTTCACTCTGTAGCCCTGGCTGACCTGGAACTCACTCTGTTGTAGATCAGGTTGGCCTTAGATTCCAGCATCTGCCCCTCCAATGCTGGGATTAAAGGCATGGGCCACCACGCCTGGCTGCTTCGTTCGTCTCTGTAGACCAGGGCAGCTCAGCCTCTGCATCTGGTGTGAAGACTGTGTTTCCCTTGTACTTCATGGCATCCCAAGCCTTCTCCCACTAGACACCGCCACACCTTTGCCCTCATTGTAGCAACTGAACAAGGTCTTTAGAGCTAGCCCAACCTCCCCATGAGGGACATGGTTGCTCTAGGTAGAAAATCACCGCTCTAGGGTAGAACTTTTAATGTGGACGCTCAAGTGGATGTGTTTTCAGAGGAATTGCTGAACTGGCCCCAGCGAAGGCTGATACCGTCACAAAGCCTGACATGGTGTCCCCATGCACTGGCTGGCATTGGGTGTTATTCATAATTAAACATTCTATAGACAAGAGTGGAGGCAAAGGTCTATAATCTCAGCACCAGGGGGTCTGAGGAAGGAGGATCTTAAATTCCAGATCAGCTTGTGATACACATGAACACCCCTCACCCCACTCCACCCCACAATCCCCCCCACCGCACCCCCCACCCCCCACCCCAGCCTGGAACTCAGGGAGATCCACCTGCCCCTGCCTCCTGAGGTGCTGGGATTAAAGGTATAAGCACCTCAGCCTGGCTGAAACCCTATCTCAAAGGGAAAGAGGAAGGGAAATGGGAAAGGGAAGGAAAAGCAGGGAAGTGGGGAGGGGGTGAGGAAGGGTGGTGGGGAGGACTTTGGGGGTCGGATTCTGGAGTCTGGGACGTACCCTGATCTCTGTGCCCAGATTCTTCTGTTTTAGCTTTACAGCTTTTTCATGGGTGACAGTGAAGTCCCAGCAAAAGATGAGCTTAGCAATCCCTCTGGAGTATATGTGGGGGTTGATGAAGTTGTTCCGGAAGTACTTGGCCATACTGGGGGAAGGCAGAAACCAAAACGTGCAAACGTTACGACGGTGTTGAGGCATGCAGGGATGAGACACATCACTCACTGATAATGAAAGGCAATATGGGCAGTCTAAACTCTTCTCTCAGAGAAAGGGGAATTACCAGCACAGAGAGAAGGTTTGCTTTCCATGCCTATAACACATATACCTAAGACAATCAGCTTACACAGAGAGAAGGTTTGCTTTCCATCCCTATAACACATATACCTAAGATNATCAGCTTACACAGAGAGAAGGTTTGCTTTCCATCCCTATAACACATATACCTAAGACAATCAGCTTACACAGAGAGGTTTGCTTTCCATCACTATAACACATATACCTAAGACAATCAGCTTACACAGAGAGAAGGTTTGCTTTCCATCACTATAACACATATACCTAAGACAATCAATCAGCTTATTCAGAGAGAAGGTTTGCTTTGGTTCAGATTTAGAGGCTTCTGTCAAAGTCTAGTTGCCCTTGCTGCTCTGGACCCATAATGATGCATCATGATAGGCAGGAGAGCGCTGAACATATCTGTTCAGCTTATGGCCAGGAAGTGGAAAATTGAGAGCAGAAGGGGTCAGAGCCCCACAATTCCCTCTGAGGGCAGACCTTCAATGACTTGAAGATTCCCCATTAGACCACACCTCTCACATCCTAAATCCAAGCTATAGTGATGGCCTTCAATAAGCCAAAGAGAGGCTTCCTGAGGAGAAACCAACCTTGCTAACACTTTCATCTAGAACTACAAGCTTTCAAACCTGTGAGAAGACAGATTTCTGTTGCCTTAATTATCCATGCCAGGGTCCTCTGCAAATGAATACAGAGGTTGACACACTCTTGAGCTCACTTCCCATCTGAACCTCCTCTCTGCCGACCATCCCTCCACCTTGTCTAGCATGTGCAATGGCTCGGCTACCTTGCCTGTTTTTAGACTGGTCACTTAAGTTTTTAAAGGCACATGAGCATCTTCCATCCCTTTCATATTCTGCACTGTAAGACAAGGAGAGCACAGATAGCTGTGGAAGTCACCATTGCAGAGAAGCTGTGTTCTGGGCTAGCTTTCATTTAGAGACAAGGTCTCACTATGCATCCCAGGCTGGCCTTGAACTCAAAAATCCTCCTTCCTCATCATCTCAGGTGTTAGAATGAGAGCTGTGCACCACTATGCTCATCTTTATGGTTTACTGATGGAGTTTCTTGGAGTTTGCCTAAATCTAAGATGAGCTTTAGAGGCTGGAAACACAGCTCGGTTGGTAAAGTATTTGTCACCCAAGAACAAGAATGGAGTTCAATTCCCAGAACCCATGTAAAAAGTAATCTACATATGATAGTGGACACTTATAATTCCAGCACTGGGGAAGCTTCCACTCTTGAGCTCAAGAGACAGCCAGATAAGCCTCCATGGCAGGTTCCAAGCCCAAGAGAGAACCTATTAAATATGAAACAAACAAACAAACAAACAAACAAACAAAAAATAAGATAGAAAGATAGAGAGTACCTGAGGGGCAGAAGACACCAAGATCGTCTTCTGTCCTCAAATGTAGACACATCTTCTGACCCCCACTAATGTGTACCCACACAAATGAAATAAGCTTTAGGATCACCTAAGAATCTCTACCTGAGGGCCGGGCATGGTGGCACACACCTTTAATCCCAGCACTCGGAGGCAGAGGCAGGCGGATTTCTGAGTTCGAGGCCAGCCTGGTCTACAGAGTGAGTCCCAGGACAGCCAGGGCTACACAGAGAAACCCTGTCTCAAAAAGCCATTAAAAAAAAAAAAAAACTCTACCTGAAGAGTAGACTGAAGAAGCAGATGATCAGGCAGGCTCCGATTGTGAAGATGTAGGCCAGCTGCATGTTGTATGATGCTCTGCCCATCCTATGTCGGATTGTAGAATTGGTGTAGAACCCGTAGTACATCACCGTGTCCCCAAAATAACCCTGACAGGAATAGTAGAAAGATCTGAGATAAGCAACTTGCTTGAGAAATGAATGGCTGTTCTGCAGGTCCCTGTCTGCAGTTATTCACGTATTCATGGTCGCTTCTTGGCATCCAAGATCAGCTCTGGGGCTGCTGAAGACTCCACCGACTGCAGATGTTCAAGTCCCTTGTATGCAGTGGTCTAGTGTCCACACAGGACCTGTGCCCACCCTCCCAGGTTCTAAATTATCTTGAGATGACACACCTAATACAATATGAATGTTCTGTATATAGGTGTAATTAGGGAATAATGATGAAGACCAGGACTGCTTACATGCTTATACACACGCACAATTCTTAAAATGTATTGGTTGTGAATATGTGCATGCACACATGCCTGTGTGTGCTATGTGTGTGCATGTGTGTGTGTGCACGTGCATGTGTGTGTGCGTGCATGTGTGTGTGCGTGTATGTGTATGTGCGTGTGTGCGTGCATGTGTACATGTGTGCGTGTGTGTATGCATGAGTATGCTGCTGGGCAGAGAAGAAACAAGTGTTCTGCCCTATGACTCTCCTCCACCTTATTCCCTTAAGTCAGGAACTCCCTCTGAACCTGGAGCTTGCTGCCTAGAAGGCTATGCTAGATGTCCAATAATCCTCCTGGCTCTGCCCTCCAGTGCTCATATTACAGGTGACACAGCCATGGCTGGCTTTGTATGTGGGTGCTGGGTATCCTAACTCAGATCCTCATGTTTGTACAGCAAGGGTTCTTACCCACTAAGTCAGCCCCCTGCCCCCATCCTAGACACACATTTTAAAAACATATGTTGTACCTGTGGCTGAGCGAATCAAAGAACCATAGGACTGAAAGGTCGGTTATAGTTTCCTAAGGAAGAGACCTAGATGTTTTAAAACTCAGTTCCTAGAGTTGGAGAGAATTTCAAACTAAGGTGATTTTGCAGTTGAGGAACCCCACTGTGAGCACCTGAACTTGGGGATCAAGCCAAGCATCCTGAAAGCCAAGTGGTCAGACATCCTCAACCTCTGTCATCTACTCAGTGTGTTGGCTGGACAGAGCACACCCCAGGAAGCGGCCAGACAATTCCAGAAGGCAGGACACCACTAATGCCTGCATATTAGCTGGGCCACTTTTTGTAATAAGGGGAAATGACAACTCCAGAAGGCAGGACATCACTAGTGCCTGCATATTAGCTGGTGCCACTTCTTGTAATAAGGGGAAATGACAACTCCAGAAGGCAGGGCATCACTAGTGCCTGCATATTAGCTGGTGCCACTTTTTGTAATAAGGGGAAATGATGTATCTGTGTAGGCAATTTTCTCTTCCCATATAAGTATCAACCCAGCAATTGATCAATAAGTATATAAATGATAGATGCTAGGTAAATAAAGAAGAATAAACCCAGGGGAATGATTCATTAAACATAAAGGAGGATGGCTGGTTGTGTTGCTTGTCTGCACAGTGCTTGTTTGAAATGTGCGAGGTCTAAGCTTTGGCTTCCCTGCACAATAAAAAATAAAACATATAAAACGTTTGCTTGTTTGTTTGCTTGCTTTACCATGCATCTTGGAGGGTTTTATAAACCCGTGTAGTTCTTAGCATCAGTTAGAGTGTTATCAACACAGCTGCCTGTTGAAGCATCTAACCTCTACCCTGTGAGTTGGCATTGAAGGAGCGTCTGCCTTTGAAAGTCTGTAGAGCAGGGCTGCTATAACTACACCCCAAGTAACCTGCCTCTGCATCTCTACGAACTAGGACTGTGTGTGGGTGTGGGTGTGTATGTGAGTACTCAAGTGCCTGTGTGTGTATATGTGTGTACATATATGTATGTGAATATTTGTGTTTGTGTTTATGTGTGCCTGTGTATGTGTGTGTGCATGTGTGTGCGCATGTGTATGTGTGTATATGTGTGTGTGTGTGTGTGTGTGTGCATGCACACTGACTGAAAAAGAGTCAAAGGCAAACATTTTCAGATATCAGGTCATTTCACTCTGAAATCACTCAACATGCAACTCTGAAAATGAAGAATCCATTCCTATGATCACATCACCATTGTCATGTCTAACAAAACTAAGAATAAATTTCTAGGAATGCCCATCATTTAAGAGTATTTGCTGCTTTCCCAGAGAACTTGAGTTCAGTTCCCAGCGCCCACATTGCACAGCTCTCACAACCACCTATATATAACTCCAGGGGATCTGATGCTCTCTTTACACCACACCCCCCCACACAAATACAAATATTAAAAATATTTTTAAAGATACACCCCAGTTTTGTAGAAATAAAGAAAAGAAGGCCAGGCAGTGGTGGCGCACACCTTTAATCCCAGCCCTTGGGAGGCAGAGACAGGCGGATTTCTGAGTTCGAGGCTAGCCTGGTCTACAGAGTGAGTTCCAGGACAGCCAGGGCTATACAGAGAAACCCTGTCTCTAAAAACCAAAAAAAAAAAAAAAAAGTAAGAAAGAAAGAAAAAGAAAGAGAAGAGAGAAGAAACAGGTTTGCTGATATGTCCACTGCAGCGGATGCTAAGGGAAAGAAAACATACAGTAGGCATCCTGTAAGGAACGCTCATCTTTCATAAGAATGGAGTGCCCGGTTCATGTGCAGATGTTTTAAGTGCGCAGAGAAGTGGGGTATGGCTAAAACAGCCTGTGACACTAGATCTGGACCTCTGGGTGTTTCACTGGCTCGCCCCACAATGTCTTGCCCCACTCAGCACTTGAGAGAGAACCAGCCACTTCTCCATCAGGCAGAATGAGAGGTCTGAGTGAGCTCAAGGCATGGCCTTCCATCGTGGTGAACTTGAGTGGAGAACAGAGAACTTACCGCTCCTGTGAAAAACTCCAAGCCAGTGAACTGGAGGGTGTTCTTCGCACCCACGGTGAATTGTGGGATGATGATGAAGCTGAAGTTCAAGACGAATGAGAAGATGTTGAACTTCAAAAGCCACCTCAGGAAGCTGAAATAGGACAGGACGCTGGTTCCAAACTTGCCTCCGATGACCTTGAATCTCTTCTGCCACAAGGTGAGGTAATTGAGGAGCTCTGAAAGACTGTTCCTGGTCCTGCGGTAAGCCTAGGGTGGAGAGACAAAGAGGAGGAGGTCTGGAGTGGGTGTTGTAATAGCCAAACAACCCTGCTCCAAGAGCCCCATTCCCAGCCGGGCAGCTTCAAGGGTCACTGGCTAAGGTGGCTTCATCCCTGTTTACAATGACCCTCTCGTGTATCCCTACTATCACCTTCCCAGGTTGTTCTAAATGGTCAGAATGGTCACTAACATTCTACCTTCCCATTCCCACCTTTTAACTCCCACCCCATGTTGGCCTGAGCAGCTTGAGTGTTGGCTTCCCTTCCCTCCATTCTCCTTTCACCCCTGACCCTTGACGTCACTGATGTCACATTCTTGCTCAGCTTATTACATTTCACGTGAGTGAATGAATATTAAACTATCAAACAATGCACCCCCCCCACTTCCATGTATGTGTACCGCTCAGTGTTTGTCAACTTAACACAAATCTAGATGTATCTAGGAAGTGAAGATCTCAACTGAGGAACTACCTCAGTCAGATTGACTGTAGCCAAATCTGTGGGGGCATCTTTCTGAATAATTGCAGTGGAGAGGGCAGCTCCCTGTGGGCTGTGTTACTTCTGGGCAGATGGAGTGTATAAGAAGGCAGGCTGGGCGAGCCATGAAGAACAAACCAGTAAGCAGCATCCTCCTGCCTCCTGCCTCCTGCCTCCTGCCTCCTGCCTCTCCTGCCTCCTGCCTCCTGCCTCCTGCCTCCTGCCTCT
>NC_034590.1:88334936-88336503 GCF_900095145.1 Mus pahari | reverse complement strand
GCCTCCTGCCTCCTGCCTCCTGCCTCCTGCCTCCTGCCTCCTGCCTCCTGCCTCCTGCCTCCTGCCTCCTGCCTCCAGGCTCCTGCTTTGAGTTCCTGTCCTGAAATCCCTTCACCATGGACTGTGTTCTCAGAAGCATAAGGCAAACTCATCCTTCCCAAATTGCTTTTGGTTAGGGTGCTTTATTATAATAACAATAGAAAATCTAGCATAGTATGTAATGAAAGGAAATGAGATCATCATACCAGTGAAGTTCCTTTAGTACCATATGCAAGAGCTAAGATATAGAATTAACCTCACTGTCTACAGTGCATGGATGGGTAAAAACTCTCTTTCCTCTCTCTCTCTACTCTCTCTCTCTCTCTGTGTCTCTGTGTGTGTGTGCACGCACGCACATGCGTGTGTGATATGTGTACTACAAAGAATGAAACCATGTCACTTGCTGAAATGTGAATAGAACTAGAGGACATTATGCAACAGAGGAACATCCCCCCCCCTTAACAGTTCTGATGTTGAGCTCCTTCCTACATTCCATAATCATAAAGATACAATATTTCTTCACAGCTTTCCTGGGAGGGATATTACTCCATCTGCCGTGTCCTCAGGTGATCTCAGAGGGGGAAGTAAAGCCTGAAGCAAGAATCATTTGCCCAGATTTAAAAGGAAGAATTACTGCTCATTTATCATCTTTTACTACCCCACCCATAACTGGTCTCCAGCTGAGCTGAGGTCTGAACCCCAGGAGTGGTGATAATTCACCTTCATGACACGGTAGGTGTTCCCTCATGCTCCTGGAACTCTGGCCCCTGCCTAAGTTACTGCCCCCAACAGCCCCCACAAGAGAAACATGGTCAGTAGTCACGTAGGCAATGGCCCAAGCTTCTTACCTTCAGGTTAAACTCCTCCCCAGTTACCTAGCAACAGTAAAGACCATAAAAAGGGCTGTTCAGCCCCACCTCACTCTCTTGTCTCTCTCTTGCTTCTTACCCCTCACTCTCACCCTCTCTCCTCTCTTTTTTCTCTCCTCTCCTCTCTCCCTCTTACTCTCTTTCTCTCTAGCCTCCCCCCTCTCTCTTTCTACCTTCTCTCTTTCTCCCTGCATTTCTAAAATAAGGCTCTAAAACCATAGAGAGTCTCTGCTCAAGATCTGCTGCGCTCACTCTCTCAGGTGTTGGGAACCTCTTCCCTTATCCTTCTCTCCCATAACCCCGGGCTTTAGCAAGGTAGCTCTGGGGTTCCCAGGTAGGGCTGCCCCTTGGCCACCCCCTGAAGAGTGGGATAGAGGAATGCCCACCAGGGATGAGTGGAAGGTGTATGGCAGCTCTCCCACGCCTGACTGACCAGAGAATAGGGAAGACTCTGGAGGGGCGTGGGTCTTCCCCCCTACCTCTTCCCAAGGGCCCCCTTTTTAGTTCCCAACACAGACACACAAAGACACATACTGCATGTTCCCCCCCCCCCNNTATGTGGAAGAATGGAATAGTGATTACTAAAGGCAGGGCAGAACTGAGGGGAGGAAGGATTGAGAGGGGCTGGGGTAAAGAAGGAACGAGTCGTGTGGTGGCAC
>NC_034590.1:88332084-88334486 GCF_900095145.1 Mus pahari | reverse complement strand
GGAGGAGGGGGAGGAGGGGGAGGGGAAGGAGGAGGAGGAGGAGGAGAGAATGAGGGCAGAAAGGGAGCAAGGAAGGCTGGTAAGTAGAAAGAAGAGAGGAAGGAGTGTGGGGGATGCCAGTCTCTGGCTGTGACACGGCCTTTGCACTCTTGAACTCTCAGCAGCTGTGGGTACTCAGGAGATCTGTGCAAGGTCTGCCTCCCCAGTACTGAGATTGAAGGCATGGGAACAAAAGTGTCTTTAAAAGTTGACTCACCAGTGAAAGGGAGCTCAGACACTGAGCGCAGCAGTTGGCCTCGAGGATGCCATGGGACTGTTTGTTCTTTTCTTTGTCAACTATTTTTCTGTGGAAAACGATAGGAGAAAATAGAGTACATCAGAGGAATTCATTTCTGAAAAAACCAACCACTTCTGGTCACGGAGACCCCAGCTTGTAGTTCCAGCCTCTTGGGGGCCAAATCAGAACCACTTAGTCCTGGATCTCAATGTCCCCAGCCCTGGAAATACAAGGGTGGACACAGGGTGTCAGTTTTTACATGGGTTCTAATGACATAAGTTTGGTTCTTACGCTTGCATTTTCTAACTGAGCTTTCTCCCCAGATTTTCCTATTTGTTGTTTGTTTGTTTTAAAGCAAAGTTTTATTTTAGAGTGATTTGAAATTTAAGGAAGTTTTTAGACTGTAGACTGTCCCCATACAACTCTCACAGGTTCCCCTGTTCACTTTCCACGGTAGGTATGGCAGCTTGACTGAGATGTTCCTCAGAGTTTGGGGGAGGGGCATTGGAACATTGGGTTCCCAGTTAGCACCACTCTTTGGGAAGTGAGACTCTCGGAACATTATTGTGGGTGGACTCTGAGGTCTCAAAGACTCAGGCCATTCACAGTTTGCTCTCTCTGCTTGTGGTTCAAGATGTGAGCTGTTAGCTGACATCCAGTTACCACGCCTGCCCTCTGCCATGGTGGACTCTAACGCTCTAGAACCATAATCCCAAATTAACTCTTCTACGAGTAGCCTTGGTCCTGGTGTTTTATCACACCAGTAGAAAAGTAACTAATACAGTAGGATTGTCCAAACAAAGCTAGCATGCGTGTGTCCTGGTACGTAGGTTCCTGATGCTTACTTCAGAGACGCCCAGTTTCTCCCCAGCCTTTCCCAGGCTGCACACAATGCATCTGCTCTCCTGCCTCTTTAGACTCCTCTACTTCATGTCAGGTTCTCAGACTTTCCTTGCATTTGATGACCTGAAGATGTTTGAGTCAGATTTTGGAGGATTTGACAAATGCATCCTTCTAGTTAGACTGGCATCTGGGCTTTGGAAAAGAGGACCACAGAACATGTCCTATCTCTGAAGAAACTAATTCAAGCAAGAATCTGGCCTGGACAGTGATAACTAGACCTCGCTGGAGACTTGCTTTTCTCAGAGACTCCTCTTTGGAAGCAGTCGTACAGCAGGGTCCCCATGTACTCTAGGGAGACAGATCAAACCCCAACCCTTAGCACTTAGGAAGTGGAGGCAAGAGGATCAGGAGCTCAAGATAATCTTTGGTTATATAGCAAGTTCAAGGGCAGTCAGGGCCACATAAGAGCCTGCATCAATAAGAATCAAAAGCTGGTTGTGATACGCACCTTTATTTCAGCACTCAGATGGCTGATGCGGGAGAAGCCTGAATTTGAGGACAGCTGAAGCTACATAATAAATGCCTGTGGGAGGGGTGGAGGAGACTGGGGGGGGGGGCGTTCCACTCTGCAAAGGTTTTCCTTGCAGAAGAAACCGTCTCCTTCATTATCTGTTTCTTATCTTTTTGAGATGGAACAAAACCAGTAGACTGAACAATGGCCATACCTAAGCTCCCTCTTCTCTTGCATGGTCCTTGGCTGGTTCCTGATGGTTTTGATTCTGTCTCTAGTTGTCATGGGAATCAGGGATGCAATTAGTTTCTGTCCTGCAGAAGAAAAGGATCAGAGTTCTGTTTCTTTTTTCTTTAATACAGTCTTAACATTTGAAGAGATGACACGGGAGTGAGACTCGACAGTGTTTGCCTCTAATCCCACAACTGGAAAGCAGAGGTAGGAAGATAGCAAGATCAAAGCTAGCCTGAGCTACAAAATGTGTTCAAGACCAGTCAGGGTATGGTGGTCTGACTGACATGCTCCCCATGGTTTTAGGCATTTGAATGTCTGTTTTTCAGCTTATGGTACAGTAAGGGGGAGGTTTAGGAGGTGTGGCCTTGTTGGAGGAAGTGCACCATGGGGGCGGGCTTTGAGAGCTTAAAGACTTAAACCATGGGCTGGTGAGATGGCTCAGTAGGTAAGAGCACCCGACTGCTCTTCCGAAGGTCCGGAGTTCAAATCCCAGCAACCACATGGTGGCTCACAACCATCCATAACAAGAACTGACTC
>NC_034590.1:88330030-88331609 GCF_900095145.1 Mus pahari | reverse complement strand
CTGGGATTTGAACTCAGGACCTTCGGAAGAGCAATCAGTGCTCTTACCGGCTGAGCCATCTCGCCAGCACTATAGCTGACTCTTAACCCGCTGGAACCGTAAGCCTAAATAAATGCCTCCTGTTAGTTGCCCTGGTCACAGTGTTTACCACAGCAATAGAAGAGAAACTAGTATACTGGGTTACCTTGTGAGGTCCTGCCTCATCCATATCCCTCATAAATATGTCAGTCAATCAATCATAATATTGAACTAGAGCACGTTTTACTTTGAGACAGATTCTTGTTCTATAGCTCAGGTTGTCCTGGAACTGATGGTTCTGTTCTCTCAGTTTCCCAGTGCTGAACAATGAACACTCTGCACCATGGAGGCTGACTGCAAAGATCGCAAATGGGGTCAGCTGAGGTGGCACAGACCTTTCATTCCAGTACTCCTGCAGAGGCAGGTGGATGGATCTCTGTAAGTTCAAGGCCATCCTGGTCTACAGAATGAGTTCCAGATCAGCCAGAGCTACATAGTGGGGCCCTGTCTCAAAAAGCAAAGTCACACATGGAAGTGACCAGAGACACATGTGTGTGTGTGTGTGTGTGTGTGTGTGTGTGTGTGTATGCATGTATGTATACATGTGTGCTCAAAATCAAAGCTAACATTTAGACTACTCTAATAATTCTGTATTCCCCAAGTCAAACCAACACGAGCAAAAGCAAAACGAAGCCATCACTGAACAAAGCAACAGATCTTGCTCACCTGTGTCTCTCTGAACTCCAGGCAATTGGAGTGCCTTTTCCTAGGTCCCTGACAATTGTCACAGCTTTCTTAGTTCTCCATTCTCCTCTGAGTCATAGTCATTTTTCGGCTTCAAGCCATCCCCTCCTATTAACTATGAACTCCAACAGAGTCCAGATTACCCCAACACCCTACCTCCACTTCCCTAACAAGGCCTGAGCATCTTCTACAAACACCATCTCCAGGCACTCAGGACAGGTCCCAGTGAGTCTAAGCCAATCCAGTGGCCTTAGATAGAGACGTGTGACACGTGACTTACCATTGCTCAGAAAGTTTCTTGGAAAATGGTTTACTCTTCCTACACAAACAGGGGGGAAAGCAAAAGATTGTGTTCCTTCCTCTGGAATAGTGTGAGTCTAGGTGTGACCTCTGAGCCGCTGTGACCATCTGCTAACGTGAATGGGACTGGCTTGCAGGATGCTCTGCCAAGGGGCAGGTGTGGGCTGCTCCTCAGGCTCAGACTCAACATGGAACCGGAAAGCCTCAGAGGAAGCTCCAGGCTCACTGAGGTGGAAGGGGGTGCCCTTAAGGAAAGTAACTCGCTTTGCTGAAAAGGATGAGCTTTTGTTTCCCTGTTTAGGGTAGGCAAGGGAGAGGGGAGGGGAGGTAAGTTGAAGAGAGGAAAGGAGAAGAGAGGGAAGGGGAGGGGAGGGGGCCTGAGGAGAGGCTGCGGAGATGTGCACCATCTAAGCTAGTAAAATATTAGGTGCATTTTCCCCTTTTCCTAGAATTTACTGTCACACGCTAGATTTTATACCTAGAATGAAAAAAATGTATATTAATAGAATTTCTTAGA
>NC_034590.1:88326024-88329750 GCF_900095145.1 Mus pahari | reverse complement strand
CAGAAGAGGGCGTCAGATCTTGTTACAGATGGTTATGAGCCACCATGTGGTTGCTGGGATTTGAACTCAGGACCTTTGGAAGAGCAGTTGGGTGCTCTTACCCACTGAGCCATCTCACCAGCCCCCCAGGGTTTTTTTTAAAATGCTAGGCAAACACCTTACCATCGGAGCCATGGGCCCAGGCCCACATCTGAAGTATCATGGGGTAAAACAGAAATAGTATTTCTGTTGACCTCAGGAGCTCAGAGGCTGGAGGGTCTCAGCTAAGACTTTCATCCCAGAAAACCATGGTGGCAATGATTTTTCTTGAGGCTCCATTTCCTCATTAAGCCCATCTCAAAGGTGCATAGGATGAGATAAAATACAACTAAATCCAATGCCTAACAAAACTCAACTCCAGGCACATGAAATACAATCGTCTGGAAAATGAGCTCTTACTAAGTAAGTTTCAAAGTGACACTTCTCTTCACTGCCAACATCCTTCAGCTTCCTAACTGTGACTCTTGAAAATAAAAAAACTGTGACTCTTGATGTTTTTAAAAAAATTTAAAGGCTGGGGACATGGCTTAGCGTGTAACACACTTGCCATGGGAGTGTATCTATCTGCCTTTGGATCCCTAGTACCCATGTGAAAAGTGCACAGCAGCAGACTTATCATCCCAGCCATGGGGAGGCAGACATAGAAGGAACCCTGGGGTTGAACAGCCATCCAGTCTAGCTGAGTCCTGGAGCTAAAGATTCAGTGAAAGACCCTGTCTCAAAAGAATGCAGTGGAGGGGCCAGCATGAGATGAGCATGCTAATAAAAGCCCCTTGCTGTGCAAGCATGCCTTCCTAACACACACACACACACACACACACACACACACACACACACACACACACACACACACACTTAGACAACAGCAACCTATAGACAGCTTTAGAGCTACTCCCCTAACTCTTTCTGAGCATTCTGTACCTTGAACAGTTTCGTGAAAAGTGCAGGTTTCATCCGTGCCCAGGCACTCTGGGCCATGATAGATCTGAGAAATTGACTCATTCAGAGATGAAAACCTCAACAGTCGGTTGTGCCTTCTGTCGTTCCCATGGTTGAAAATCTGATAGTCTACCGTGTCCACAGCTGACAAGGAGAGCATGCTGAAGGTGGAGTTTGCTGATGACTTTCTCAGAGCAATTTGACTTGAGACTAGGTGATTTTGAACCCCAGAGGGAACGTTCTCCACTTCTATGATGATTTCATTCACTTGGTCGTCTGACAGCATCTCTTGCCTACGAAGACTTGTTCTTCACAGGTTGGTCATCAAAGGCCTCATAAGCATTCAGACTGCCATGGTTGGGCCCACCAGGGAAGAGCGATGACATCGGAGAAAGGATGCCCCATTCACAAAGAGCTCCACACAAATTACAACATGTCTCCTGCCTCTGTCCCTGGGGGGACTCCTCAGGAGGAGATACATTTCTCTACAGAGAATTCTGCCTTGGTAGCTAAGTGAGAAATTTTAAACAGAACCCTTCATTAAAGACAATGGGGTTCTAGAAACAGAAGGTGGGGAGTCTTCTAAATGACCTGCAACCACAGGACAAGGTTTTCTTGACTTTCATCATTTGATATGTATATCTCAGGGACAGTGAGGTGGCTCAGTGATTAAAGGTACTCGTTGCCAAGTCTAGTGACCTGTGTTTAATTCCCTACATAGTGGAAGGACTGAACTGATCCTTCCTAAAAGTTTTCCTTGATCTCCACACAAGAGCCTGTGCACACTAATGACTGAAGGTCTTCTATATAACCTCACGTGAGTTCCTAACACTACCATTATCTCCTGATCACTTCAGGTCTGCCTTCTGATAACTATCCTCTTCGTGTCAGCAGAAGCTCTGGATAGACACCATGCTCACTTAAGAGTCTCCTAGTTTCCTCTGCAGCTAAGAGTAGTCATGTGACCCAGTTTGAGCCAATGAGAATGCAGCTTTGGGGAGGAGTTTTTCCTTCACTGTCCTTCTGTCTTTGTGCCTTCTTGTTTTGAAAACAAGCAGACATTCATCTGCTAAGGATGATGGATGCTAAGGATGATGGATGCTAAGGATGGTGGATGCAGGGAAGGAAACTTAGTCCTTGAGAGAATCATGGAAACAACTTCTCTATTGAATTACTCCCTCGACTCTTCCTGTCCCTTGAGAAAAACAAATTATCACTAAGGTATTGCTCTGCCCCAACACCAGAGACTTGAACAGAATTATTGGAGAGATCCAATTTTCAAGTGACCTGGACCAACTTGCTCATTTTTCCAGTGGGCTAAACTAAGAGCAGAGAGATGATATGACATATTCTGTCCACTGTCTCCTATTACAAATCAGGACTGGACAAGAACTCCTTATCTCCTCCCTATAGTGCCTTATCTCCTCCCCATAGTGGTTAGCATCGCCTGGCTTTACTGAGAGCAGCTACTTTAGAGCACTGGCTCTCAACCTTCCTGAAACTGACTCTTTAATACAGCTCCTCATGTGGTGACTCCCCATCCCAAATTATGGTTGCTACTTCATAACTGTACTTTTGCTATTGTTATAAACTATAATGTAAATAGCCGTGCTTTCCAACAGTCTTATACAATCCCCATAAAAGAGTCATTTGATCCCCAAAGGGGTTGCAACCCATAAGGTGAGAACCACTGCTTCAGAGTATTGTATGGCTGTTCCTGGTTGTCAACTTGACTCTATCTGGAATGAACTACAATCCAGAATTGGAGGGCTCACCTGTGATATAGATCTTGAAGCTGGAAAACACAAGTTTATGACCTGGATCTTGGCATGGAGATCTTGAGGCATAGTGGCTATAAAAAGGCCCAAGCAAGGTAATACATGCCTTTAATCCCAGAAGACTGAGGCAAGGAGATCTCTGAGTTCAAGGTCAGCCTGGGACAAAACAAGTCCCACATCCAGGCATGGTGGTACACACCTTTAATGTGGGCCACACCTTCTGCTGGAGACCTACATAGGACATTGGAAGAAAGAATATTCACTCTTCTTCGCTGCTTGTTGCCAGCACACCTTGTCGGAACCTACTTCTACAGAAGACCAGCTGAAACAACTAGCCTCATGGGACTGAGAAACTACTAGATTCTTGGACTTCCTACCCACAGCTGACCATGGTTGGGGAGTTGCGCTACAGACTATAAGTCATCATAATAAATTCCCTCAATATAGAAAGACATTCCATATGTTCTGTGACTCTAGAGAACCCTGACTAATGCAAGTATACTATTCAGGTTTTCACAATTACCCCATTTCATAGCTAACCCCCCCCCCGAGGCTCAATTCGGGGGGGGTCTTGCCCCTCTGGGGGGGTCTTGCCTAAGGTTAAGATGTCAGAGATTAGTTGCACTAAAGGTCTGAACCCAAATCGGAGAGCTTGAGTACCTCACCTTTGCCTCCCTCTAGAATAAGGTGCTAATGCGTATCAATTAATCACTCACTCATAAATTGCCAAGTATGATGAGGTTTTGTCCTTTGCTATGTATTGCAGTGGTAAACACTGGCCCCAAGATCTGGTTGCCTCACATACACCAAGTGATGTGATTTGAAAATCAGGACGCCGGGCAGTGGTGGCACACGCCTTTAATCCCAGCATTTGGGAGGCAGAGGCAGGTGGATTTCTGAGTTCGGGGCCAGCGTGGTCTACAAAGTGAGTTCCAGGACAGCCAGGGCTACACAGAGAAACCCTGTCTCA
>NC_034590.1:88320940-88325992 GCF_900095145.1 Mus pahari | reverse complement strand
AACAAAAAAAAAAAAAAAAAAAAAAAAAAAAAAAAAAAAAGAAGGAAGGAAGGAAGGAAGGAAGGAAGGAAGGAAGAAAAAAAATCAGGAAACAGGGAGATTAAAAGCTGTGTCTTCTATTTCTTCACCCCCTCTGCCTCTGGGGGCCTCTTCTTCCAACCTCATGCTGGCTTGATAGAACAGTGTAATGATGGTCACTGTACTGCTTTTCCTCAATAATTAAAGTCAATCTGTGCACCACTGTAGTATTAACCTCCTATAAAAGTTACACTCTAGCCTGGGAAGGTTCTGGAAGGATGAGTCTGAAAGCTGCTCATATGATACTGAGCTAACAGAGAAATAGCTTTAGGTTGCAGGGTCTTGATTTGTATTATGATATAAGAACCCACCTGTTTGGTCCTCTGTGTTCACAAGCTTGCGTTTGTGGTGGCCTTCCCTGGTATCTCACTGATGGTTTCCTTGGGCTTATTGGTCTCTGCCTCTAAATAAAGCCTTTCTTGCCACCTGTGATATTTAGATATTTAGTTTCCTAATGCTTCAAAGACTTTAATCTTTCAGCAGAGAGGGTTCTATGTATGTTGGCAGGTAACCCTGAGGACCTGAGTTAGAATCCCAGTATCCATGCAAGCACTGAGTGTGTTTGCCTCCTGTAATTCTGGGGTTTGGGAGGCAGAGATGGGATCTAGGAATCCCAAATGCTCTCTTGTATGAGGCTAGGGAGAGGCTTCGGCTGTTAAAGTGGCTTTAGACTCAGCCAGATGACCTGAGTTCAGTCCTGGGCACCAACATAGTAGAAGGAGAGAACCAACTCCACCAAGTTTGTCCTCTGACCTCCATAGTGCACTGTGACACACACACACACACACACACACACACCCCAATAAGTAAACACATAAATAATAAACAAAAACATCATGTATTTTTTTTGAAAAGGTCTCATGATGTTGCCCTGGCTAGCCTGAAACTTGCTAATTAGACTAGGCTATCTTTGAACTCATAGATTTGTGCCTGCCTCTTCCTGAAAAATACTGGGATTAAAGGTACGTGCAGTCACACCTGGCCAAAATGAAATTTTAAGGTTGTGGGAAAGCTTTGCCTCAATATGTAAGTTGAAGCAGTAGGAAGTTGTCAATTCCTGACTTCCATAAGTACACACACACCCTCAAACCCTCATACACAGATTCATACTACATGCACAAACATATACAAAGAAGAAGCCTCTGTTTTCCATTGGTCCACACACTTCCAGTGACACACACATGCCAACCTTATGGAAGCTGCTTTATCATTTCACAATTTATTTTTGAACTTTGTCCCCAGAAACACAAGCATTAGCTTTGAGACAGGTGGCCCTATCTTGTCACCCATGATAAAACGATTGGTTCAAGTGTGGGCATGTCTGTGTTCCTTGTAGCACTGGACAGCCAGGGAGAAAGGAAAACCTTCAGAAGGGTAGCTCTGCTGAGGGGCTTCTGCGGGTCTGATGGCCTGACCTCGTGTCTCTGAAGGCCAAGTTTAAAGAGAAGCTGAGCCAAGCAGAGGTGGGAGGTGGATGACTTATGAGTCCAGTGGCACCCAGACCTGGCTTCAGACTCTAAGGTGATGGTTTTATATTCAACAAAATGACCAACAAAAACCCCTAACACACCTATGTGCCGGGCACCATTTGAGGAAACTATTATGACCTTCGGTTCTTAAGTTTTCCTGCACCCTTCCCCCTTAAGCCAATACATTCCTTGCTGATAAACTGGGTTTCCATTTTACCGAGATTTTTTTTTAAATGTGTATGTGTGTTTGTACACACCTGTGTGTGCATGGGGGCACTTACCTGTATGAATAGACACACGTAGAGGCCAGAACTTGATGTCAGGATGCCTTGCCTCTATTGTTCTCCAACTTTGAGACATGGTCTCTCAACTGAACCTGAAGGTTGCCATTTTCACTAAACTAGCTACCCAGTGAGCTTCCAGGATCCACCTACCTGCCCCCAGCACTGAGTTATGGGTACTTGACATTATACATAGTGTGTGTGTGTGTGTGTGTGTGTGTGTGTGTGTGTGTGTGTGTGTATTCTTGTGATTCAAACAAAAGTCCTCATGACTGCATAGCAGGTACTTCACTCACTGGACCATTCCCCCAGCCCTCAATCAGATGGTTCTAATGAAAATATGATTCTTAGACTGGGAAACCTGTATTGTCTACAAGGAAAGTCTAAGTAGTGAGGCTAAAGGAAAAAGTGTGGGCTGACCACTGACAAGACCCCAGGTTCCGTTCCTACAGCAGAAGAGGGAAAGAAGGTGAGGAGGGATAGATGGACGGAGGGAGGCAGGGGAAAACTCTCATGATAGAAGCACCATTACACCCATTAGACGACCACGGATCTCAATGAAGTGTCATTTCTAACCTGGGTTGCGTGAGCCCAGTCCTTCCCCAGGGCCGACGTTTTAGTGATGATCCATTAAGACGTACCTGGGAGTGATGTGTGCCAATCATGTGCGCACAGCAACAGGTTTCTATCTGGACAGACAGAACTACTTCCTCTCGTGTAAGCAGGGTTCTCTGCAATGAGGAGGAGAGCATGATGGCCAATCAGTCCTTCCACACTATACACTGAGGAACACCTAACAGCTGACTGTGTTCCCGGGGTCAGGAAAGGTCACCCACACCTTTGAGGTCCCTATGAGATCCAAGATTAACAACTTGGGTGGAAAATAGGATTAAAATACAAAAATGACACAATTTTAAAAAAAAAACCTACTTAGGGGCTGGAGAGATGGCTAAGGGGTTAAGAGCACTGGCTGTTCTTGTAGATGATCTGGGTTTGGTACCCAGTTGGTGACAACTCATAGTCACCTGCCCCCTTTAGCACAGTCACACACATAGGCAAAACATCCATATACATTAAATAAAAATAAAAACTCAAAACATTTTTTATAAAATTGGAACTTGCGACTCAGCACAAAATAATGCTCATGTAACCGAGAAACACATTTTATAAAACTCTATTTTAATTCCATAAACTTAAGTTTATATACTTAATTTTCTATCTCACTCTGTAATTGATTGTACTTGTTAGTTAATGAGTTACAAGTCACATTGAAACTGCTTGCATAGGTGAGCACAAAGGTTTCTTGAAGCTGTAATGTTCGGTGACACACTGACTAAGTATGGCCTGATTTTCCTAGGGACAGAGTCCGCTCCTTGCATCTGTGTGACAGTGTCACATTCCGATATATGCTTACGCAATTCATGTTATGGATGAAAGGTAAACCATGCAGAATACGGTGCACTCTAGAACGTCTTGCTTGGGAGTAATTCTCAGCCCTGTTGTTTACCAGCTGTTCCCCCTAGGCATGCTACTTAACATCTTTGAGCTTCACTGTCATAATCTGTAAAGCATGGCTGGCAATCTGACTTTTACACAGGATTGCTGGTGGGACAATCTGGTAAGACATGTGAAATGATCCAATAAGCCTAGAGCGCAGCAGACTCCTAGTGCACACTAACCAGAGAGCTGCATCCTGTCCCTTCCTCTCTGCTGCCTTGACAACCATTCCCAGGATTCCTGCAGCTTATGAAGCTCTGCCTGTGCCTTATAGCATCCTGTGCTGTCCTTAGCTGGTCCTTCTCCACTTCCCTATCCTTCCTCTTCCTCTTTTCTCTCCTCCCTGCTTCTCCATCTCCTTCCCTCCCCCCTCCTTCCCCTTCCCCTCCTCTCCTTTCCCCTCCCCGTTGGTCCTCTCCCCTCATACTATTTGATTCTAGTGATGACACTTGGTTTCCTACACACCAAGTTCTATGTATGTAAGAAGGTCATCTATCTGCAGGAGGAGGAGCCGGGGCTGCTGCTGCTGTGGCATGCCTGTATTCACTGCCTTTTGCTTCCTTCCTGGGACACTAAAGCGACCTGAACACACACTTACCATAGCCATTTCTAGGATCACCTGCCATCTCCATAGATACCATTCCAATGCCTTCAGGGTAATCTTCATTCTTCCTGCCTAGCATGCCAAAGGGGCCATTGCTCCTGCAAAGAAATAGGGATCACACTGGATATATTTGGCTGAGTATCTTTAAATTCCCAAAGCACAACTACCTGTGATGGTCCATCTTTTTATCACTTTGACTGGGCTGAGAAGGCCTGGGGGATTCGTAAAGCACACATCAGGGAGTGTCTGTAAGGATCATTTCAAGAGAGGAATATCTAAGGGAAGACTTCCAGACGAGGGCAGAAAAGTGTGTATATGTGTGTGTGGGGGGGGAGGCATGGAACCAAAGGAGAACCAAGAGAAATTCACTCTCTCCCTCCCTCCTTCCCTCCCTCTCTCCCTCCCTCCCTCCTTCCCTCCCTCCCTCCCTCCCGCCTCCCTTCTCTTTTTCTCTCCCCATCTCTCTATCTTTTGATCACTATAATATGAAGTATTCTACTTGATATGCTTCATGATGGGCTGAACCTTCTGAAACCATAAGTCAAGTTACATCTTTTCTCGTTTAGTTTATGTCCGTTTTTGCTTTTTGTCTGTTCGTTTATTACAGTGGCAGAAAGTCTCATTAGCACAATCCCACTCTATCCAGCAATGTAAGGGTGACAATTCACTCATCTACGTGTGTATCCATCATTCATTCACCACTCATGTATGCTCCGTCTATCCATCCATTCACCCATGTAGCCATGCATAATCCATCCATTCATCTGTCTTGTGAGGCTGACTGAAGGCAGCATTAAGGATACAGTGTGAGGCAGGCACTAAGGATACAGAGAAAAAGACACGGTACTGACCCCCAGAGGAGCTTCCTTCCCTGAACAACCAACCCACTTTTAAATACAGCTGTGAGCAATACAAGTGGGAACTGGGAGTGCCCAAAGACAGGCTGAGGGTTCAGAGGAAGGATGGGGGTTCCGGGAAGGCTACATGGAGAGGGAGAAAGCATCTCACAGGAAGCTTGAAGGACTGCTCAGTGCAGTCTGAGGGCACACTGCAGA
Organism: Mus pahari; assembly: GCF_900095145.1. NCBI lineage: Eukaryota > Metazoa > Chordata > Mammalia > Rodentia > Muridae > Mus > Mus pahari. Next base: position 88,321,008 of record NC_034590.1, on the reverse strand, counting down.
GCAGGAATACAGTGCAGTCTGAGGGCACACTGCAGAGCAGGAATACAGTGCAGTCTGAGGGCACACTG
>NC_034590.1:88315840-88320885 GCF_900095145.1 Mus pahari | reverse complement strand
CAGTGCAGTCTGAGGGCACACTGCAGAGCAGGAATACAGTGCAGTCTGAGGGCACACTGCAGAGCAGGAATACAGTGCAGTCTGAGGGCACACTGCAGAGCAGGAATACAGGTGAGAGGCCAGAGAGCACAAGTGTGGGACAAATGCTGTAAAAGCCAAGCAACCGAGGGCTGAGGAGATGCTCAGAGGGTGAGAATGTGTGTATGCAAGCATGAGGGGCTAAGTGTGAATCTCCAGCTTCACATAAAAGCTGGAAGTTATGACCCCAGCACTGGAGGGCAGAAGTAAGTGAACCCTTGGAGCTCATTGAACCCCAACCTAGCCAAAACAGTGAGCTTCTGGTTCAGCGAGAGACCAGGGGAAAACACCCAAAGTCATGCACAAGTACAGGTGCACACACACACACACACACACACATCACATCACATGATAAAACATTTAACCTGAAACAATAATGCTCAATTTTATATATATCAATACATAGACCTCATCTTAGACAATAGAATCAGAAGTTTGGGCCAAGATCTGTCTTATTATTGTTGTTGCTGTTGCTATTGCTACATTATGATTATGATTATTGTTACTATTATTATTTTAATGATTTTTTTTTTGAGATAGGATTCTAGCACATGGCCCAGGCTGACTTGAGACTTGTCTACTTCTGCTTCTACTTCCCAAGTTATATTACCATCATTATTACTATTGTTATCATTTTTGAGGCAGGGTATGATTATATAGCCCTGGCTAGCCTGCTATTTACTGTATATACCGATCTTCAGAATCACATATATTTGTTGGCCTCTGTCTCCTAAGCACTGGGATTAAGCTGTGTACCCACATACCCAACTAAGATATGTGTGTGTGTGTGTGTGTGTGTATGTATGTATGTAATATTATTTTATTACTTTATTTTATGTGTGTGAATATATATATCTCACATGTGCCAGGTCAGATCCCCTGGAACTGGATTTCGGGTAGTTGTAAGCTATCGTGTGGGTGCTGGGAACCAAACTTGCATCCTTTGGAAGAGTGCTGAGTGCCCTTAACGGCTGAGCATCTCTCTAGCCCTAGTTACATCATTTTTAAAGACCTCCAGGTAACAGGTAATTTTAATGAGCAGTCAGATAACTGACTTGGAGCACAGATCGGAGGTAGGGAGAGGCAGGAGCGAGGACAGCTGGTCTGGGGCTGGCACCCGGCTCTGCTGCTGACCCCGTTCTTCCTTCTCTCAGTCTGTAAGTGAAGGAACAGAGCCTCACTCACAGGCTAGGAGGACCCATGAGAGATGGAAAGAACGGGGCTGCTGGGATCAAGGGTGGCTCTCAGAATGGTGACTCAGTCGGAGGTGATAGCACATGTGGCTTGTTCCTGTGGGCCACTGCTTAGGTCCTGAAGGCATTTGTCTGATAGCTGCACACCAAGTCCCGTGCCCTTGTTCCCTGACACAAGTGCAAGTCACTGGGATCTTATTTCTTTCTTTTTCCCTTCCCTTCCCTCCCCTTCCCCCTCTTTTCTTTCTATCCTCCCTCCCTCTCCCCCTCCCTCCTCCCTTTCTTCCTTCCTTCCTTTTGGGAAAAGATCTCACTATGCAACCCAGTTAGGCCTTAACATTACAATCCTCCTGCCTCAGCATCCCAAAGTGCTCAGATTACAGGAATGTATCATCATTTCTAAGACAGCTATTTAAAAACAGCAACAACAACAACACTCAAATTGTAAGTATTATAATGCAAATGGTACCTGTAAAATAAGACCAGTGTCAGTTAAGACTTCACGTGGTAAAATGTATAAGTTAGCAACAACAAAAAACTCACTGAAGATATAAGTATGGTTGTTGACATGACCTTTGAAAAAGTTAACCCAGGAAAATCAGAGTTGGCCTGGCTAGGGCACCCAGCCAACGCTGTGAAGGTCTAAAGCAATGCCTGATAACAGTGACCAGAAATGGCAGATTCCAAATTCCTCTATCCCACACAGGCGGGTGAGCTGAAGGCTCTATTTTGGGAATTCTGGGAGTTTCAGGAGATGAAATCTGGGTGGAGGAAGAGGGTCACTGAGGGTGGGTCCTGGGGATAGAATCTTGTCTCTGCACCTCCCACCATCTACCCGATCTCACTCTCTTGGCTACCCTCCCTCCTGGACATAAACTCTCTCCTCTGCCACACATTCCTGTAGCCACGATGTTGTGTCCAGGAGCACAGGACCAAGACACTGTGGGCTCACACTCTGTGATCTGAAACCAATGCCTTGTCCCGTAAGTTGTTTGCGCTGGACATTTTTAGACACAGTGACAGTGACACAAAGGTAACAAATACGTGTCCCTACTTGAACCAATGTCCACTGGCGTGCTGAGGGCTCCCAATGGGGGAATATACTTGGACTTACCTCCTGATTGACCTGGAAGAGCTATAACCATCACCTCCTTCAGCACCAGGATAGTCTGGCTCTCCGTAAAAATGGGGAGAGTTTGGTTGCTTCTCAGCACCTGGGTAATCAGGTTCCCCCCAGTCATCTGGGTAGGAATTGATTCTGGACCCAGCATAACCTGCATCTCTTCTGGAGCCTGGCAGGTTGGAATGGGATCTGGGGTCAGAACGATAGTAAGAGTTGTCCTGAGCTCCAGGGTAGTCTGGCTCTTCCAGAGATCCCAAATAGCCCAGGTTGGTTCTGGGACCTGTATAGTTCATACTGCTTCTTCTGACTCCTGCAAAACCAGGATGGCTCTGAGAGCCAGGGTAGTCAGGCTCCATGGGTAAACCTGTGTGGTAAGATTCACTCTGGAAGTCATTATAGTCTGGCTCAAGTGAAGACTCATAGTCTGGCCTTGTTCTGGAATGTGCAGAGAACGGGTGGCTCCTGGTGTCCTGATAGTCTGTGGTACTCGGAGATCCAGGATAATCTGGTTCTGCCAGGGAGTAGCGGTAGTCTGGGTTTGTTCTAGAGCCCGAAGAATGCGGGTTGCTTCTGGGGTGGTGGAAGCCTGGATTGTCCAGAGACCCTGGGAAATCCCGATAATCTTGGGTCTCCAAATAGTTCTGTGTGTGGTTCTGAGACCCTGAGTAGCCAGGGTAGTCAGCGTCCTCCATGTAGCTGCTGTTCTTGTGGAAGGAAGACATGATGCTGCAGAGTCTTCACTCGCTTGTGTTAAAGCATCCCCGTACCCGTAGCAACTCAGGGACCTTTTTATTAACCTGAAAAAATCAAAATGGAAAGGAAAAGTAAGCTATTGTTCTCCCCTCCTTGCACAAATCACCTGCTTTCTCCCACTATCTGATAAGTACGTGCTCAGGTTCACAGAGCAGTGACTGAGTTTTTCAGACTCCCGACATCTAGAATAAAGCTATGAAAGTGCTCAATGGCAGGCCAGCAGGAGCACTATCTACAGCCTCCAGGTCACGCATGCTGTTGAAGGACTGAAGTCATCCCTCCACATCTCAACTTTCTACCTCTGTGGGCTGAATGGAGCTGGTGCACAGCAGTCTTGTGTCATGAGGATGGCAGCGCTCTCCGTAGGGACGACAGCACAACATGTGGAGAGTTGAGTAGTAAGCAACTCCCCTGAGCAAAGCCATCCTAGCAGCACAGACTAATATGCGGGAGAGAATAAACCTCTGTCTTTTCTCAAAGTGCTGGTACCTACAGTGGCAGTTATATCTTTTTTTTTTTTTTTTTTTTTTTCCGAGACAGGGTTTCTCTGTATAGCCCTGGCTGTCCTGGAACTCACTCTGTAGACCAGGCTGGCCTCGAACTCAGAAATCCGCCTGTCTCTACCTCCCAAGTGCTGGGATTAAAGGCGTGCGCCACCACACCCGGCTTGGCAGTTATATCTTACAGAATATATCCGCATGATTGCGGGGGAGGGAGGAGATATGAACCAAAGATCAGAAAGAACACCAAAAAATTGTTTTGAGGCAGTCTCACGTAGCCCAGACTAGCCTTGAGCTCACTATGTAGCAGAGAATGACCTTGAACTTGACCCCAAGTTCAAGGATTACAGACATGCTACCATGTCTGGCATAAGCCATGCAGGGCTTCCTGCGCACTAGACAAACACTCTACCAGTTGAGCTGCGCCCAAGGAACCAGATCATCTTTGAACTGTTTGTTCTCTAGTTTGTTTGAAGTAAGGTCTCACTGTGGAGCCCACTCTGATCTGGAACTCACAATCCTCCTGCTCCAGCCTCTTGAATGCTGAAATTATGGGTGTGGCCACCACATCCAACCCTGAACACTGTGATTGCCGTTTCTAGGGTTAAAAGCACAAATCAACATGAGTGAACAAAGAAAGAATAATTTATGAAGACGAGACAGAAGACTCGGGTAAGGACACCAGCTAGGATCCCTTTCTGTTTGAAAATGTGACTTTATCAGTTCCAGGAACTCTTCAAATGGGCTACACTCTCCAGTCAAGTGATAAGGGTTTCTTTAGCTGTCCTGAAGATGTGTTCTGCTATCCGTTTTCCTCCTCTGGTGTCAATGCCTTGATTGCCCCCCCAAGAAATCCTCCCATTCCCGTTTAGTGCAGATGGTACAGAAACTGACTGCACCGACCAACCAAAACCATGACAATCACGTGACCCAGCATGACCAATCAGAACCCACCATCCCCTTGCCCACAGGATTCAGCTCTTGACTGGGATTCTATACCCCTTTAAGGGGTGTAGACTAGACTTGCTGAGGAGAAGGTACTCCTCTTCCAACGAAGTTAAAAGCTCAGTCTGGGGGTGGGGAGAAGAGCACTGACTGCTCTTCCAAAGGTCCTGAGTTCAAATCCCAGCAACCACACAGTGGCTCACAACCATCTGTAATGAGAGCAGATGCCTTCTTTTGGTGTGTCTGAAAACAACTACAGTGTACTTATATATAATAAATAAATAAATAAATAAATAATAAAAATCTTTAAAAAAAAAAAAAAAAAAAAAAAAAAAGCTTTTCCTGGAGCTAAAGGAGTGTAGCTATTGTGGGTTATGCAGATTATAATTCACGAAGGAGAAAGTTAACAGAAAGAGTCAATATAATAGTGTTTATTGCCTAGCCATAGCAGGG
>NC_034590.1:88305836-88315829 GCF_900095145.1 Mus pahari | reverse complement strand
GCAACCACACAGTGGCTCACAACCATCTGTAATGAGAGCAGATGCCTTCTTTTGGTGTGTCTGAAAACAACTACAGTGTACTTATATATAATAAAAAAAAAAAAAAAAAAAAAAAAAAAAACTTAAAAAAAAAAAAAAAAAAAAAAAAAAAAGCTCATCCTGGAGCTACAGGAGTGGTGCCAGTGTGGGTGGAGCAGAAAATAATGCACGAAGGAGAAAGTTAACAGAAAGAGTCAATATAATAGTGTTTATTGCCTAGCCATAGCAGGGAAGCAAGGAAAGTAAAATGCAAACATATCTTTGCAGTTTCAGACCTGAATGACTAGGTAAATGGAGATACTTTTGAAGAAGGAAGTAGAAGATTTTTAAAGCTTGGCCAACTTAGACTACTTTATCTCTGTGTAAATGACATGGGTTAGGCTTTGAATAACCAAAGCTTAAGAAAATATTAACTTTCTACACTCAGCTATGCCTTCAGAAAGTTTGTGGGCCAACTCGATTCCAGGTAGTTCAGCACCATGGGAGTCCGCTTACCCCCCTCACTTCCTCCCTGGCATCCATTTCTCTCTGTTGTGGAAACATGTCTCCTCGGAGAGGATCCCCCGCCCCGCCCCATTTGGAGCCCCAGTGGGCTGAACCTGATTGAGAGTCTCTTCTTCCGGGGCACAGTGATCAGGTGGGGGCATACCACCCAGGAGAGCTGACAAGAATCAGTCCTATGAGTTTTGTTTGTTTTGCTGAAATTGTATACAGAAAGCTTAAGCCTGAATCTTCTACTAGTTGCTAATCGGTTTGCCTAAACACTGCCCATAGGGAGAGAGCAGGGCCAAGAGATACACAGAAAGAAGAGTGCTGGTGATGTATGCAGCCCCTGGATACAGCCATGCCTGAAGGCAGACTACCACAATATGCCTGTGTCATCGTATTCCCGTTTTTGACATAATTTACAGTTTCGTTGCTAATTGCTGATGAAACAGAAGACTCTTCATGACAATATGATCTTTGCAAATGGTGACACTTACACACACTGTGGTGCTATAAAGACCCATTGCTGTGATTTACTGCAAATTATTTTTCCTAACATGGTTTGGAGCTCATTTGTTTCCTTGTAGAAATTACTAGGTCTGTGCTACAAATTTCCAGGGTCTACATAAAACCAAGGTCTTATATCCAGCCAAGCCAAGTAAGGCCTAGTACATTCAGAAAATAAAAATACACATATGTAGACCATCCCAAGAGAAATAACTATAGCCACCAGAAGATGACAAGTCACATGTGACCTCCACAGAAATATATCAAGGCACCCCACGGTTGGAAACAACTCAGGTGTCATTCAAGAGCAGAATAAGGAGATGAATTATGGTATTCTCAGAGCACGAAGTATTATAGAGCGTTAACAAAGACTGAACCTTCTCTCCATGAAGCAGCATGGATGACTGACAGATAACTGAGTTAACACAAAAAAGCATATACTGTATAAACACGTCCCAGTTCAAGATCAGGCTAGTAACAGGTGATGATTTTAGTCAGAATAGTGGGTGTGGAGAAGGACAGAGATGGCAACGAGTGCTGGGTTATGATCTTATTCTTGGGTGGGAGATGCCTACTAGAAGTACAGACATATGTGTGTAAACATTCATCAAGTTGTACACTTAAGATCTGTATCCATATTTGCCAATATATAATTCCTAAACTGAAAATGAAAAGGAAGACTGCAAGTCTGGTGACCATGACGCTTAGTATGGTTGCAGAAGCAGAAAAATCACAAGCTTCTGGCTAGCCTAGGCTACCTGTGAGTTTGGGGTCAGCCTTGGCTATCCAGTGAGAGACTATCTCAAAAGGGGAGATAGAGATAGAGATAGAGATAGAGAGAGAGAGAGAGAGAGAGAGAGAGAGAGAGAGAGAGAGAGCGCAAATATTAAAGTGATACAAAATGAAATGGTTAGGAAGCCCAGGTAGAAAGGATTCTGACTCTATATGCTGGCTGTGTGATGGGACAAGGCCCTTAGGCTCTGTGAGTCTGTCTGTGCACTCACCTAACGTCAACAGTAACATCCTAGCACCTGTCTCCAGGCAGCATTCAGAAATTCCTAGTGAACACGGTGTGTGTGTGTGTGTGTGTGTGTGTGTGTGTGTGTGTGTGTGTGTGTGTAATGGATCTCTCTGGGCAACTTCTAGAAGACTTAGGAGCTATGGACTAGATCAGAATATGATTAAAGAAACAGGTAGTGCCTTGTAACAGGCAGGAGGAGGAGTAGTCCCACACAATTCCTAGGCTGTCATAGTGACAATAAGAGAGAACTGTTCGGTGTTTTGTAAGATAGGTTGACCTCTAGATAGTATGTAGCCACACCTAGCCTTGAACTCCTCATCCTCCTGCCTCCACCTCCTGAGTGCTAGGATTATAGGTATGCAACACCTTGACCAGCCTAGAGCGAAACTTTGCTTTAAGCTTCTTATTAGCCCAGACTACAAGGAAATCGGTGCTCAGAGTACAAGGAAATCAGTGTGGGTTACATGACACGCACAGTGGGTGAGCAGAAAGTGAGCTGGCTTGGCAAGGCAGCCGTGCTCCTGAGGATCCGTTTCTGAACAAGTGTTATGAGAATCCTAGAAGGATCAGATAACAGAGCGAAGCCAGCAGCCAAGGCCGCATAAAAAGCACTCAGAGACTGACAACCTCAGGAGCCTAAAGTTGAAGGAACACCAGGGTCCCCTCCAGGCCTCTGAGGTGAGACTCTGTATGGTATTTCATGCAGTCTTGATGAAGAATGAAATTATGCTAACCATGGAGAACTGTGTACAACTGGAGATTATCATATTAAGCAAAAGAAGTCACACTCAAAGAAATCTCACTGAGCTGGGAGTTGGCTCAGTGGTTAATAGCACTTGCTGTTCTTCCAGGGGACCCTGGTTCAGGCCCCAGGACTTCCATGGTAGCTCACAACCACCTATAACTCCACTTCCAAGGGATCTGATATCCTCTTCTGGCTTCTGTTGGCACCAGGCACGCATCTGGTGCACATACATGCATGCAGGCAAAACACTTATGTAATTAAAAAGTATTTTTTTGAGAAAGAAAATATTCAGGTATGGCTATGTATGTCTGTAATTCCAGGACTCGGGAGGCAGAGGCAGGTGGATCTTTGAGAGCTCTAGGATAGCCTGGTCTACACAGTGAGTTTCAGGACAGCCAGGGCTATGCAGAAAGAGAGACTCTTTCTCAAAAGACCTAATTAATTAATTAAGTATCTAACTAATTAAAGAGAAGGGACTGGCGAGATGGCTCAGAGGTTAAGAGCACTGACTGCTCTTCCAAAGGTCCTGAGTTCAAATCCCAGCAACCACATAGTGGCTCACAACCAACCATAATGAGATCCGATGCCCTCTTCTGGTGTTTCTGAAGACAGCTACAGTGTAATCACATACAATAAATAAACAAATCTTTTTAAAAAAATAGTTAAAAAAAAAATAAACTCAGGCATATAATGCATGCCTTTAATCCCAGCACTTATGAGGCAAAGGCAAGAGGGTCTCTGCAAGACTGAGGTAAGGCTGGTCTACATAGCAAGTTCCAATCCAGTCAGGGCTACACAATGAGACCCTTTCTCGATAGATAGATAGATAGATAGATAGATAGATAGATAGATAGATAGATAATATTTTCTCTCATTTGTAGCTTTTGGGGTTTATTATGGAGATATATAAAATGATTCTCTCTCTCTCTCTCTCTCTCTCTCTCTCTCAATAGAAGCAAGACTGTCTGGGGGAATAAAAGGGTTTAAAGGGGAGAGCAGAGAGGAAAAAGGAGGATGTGGTGGTGATTATGGTTAACATACATGACATATTTTGTAAAAAGTATCTTACCAAATCTATCTATTGCTGAGGACATAAATATGTGCCAATAGAAATCCTTCATGCAGAGGATATAGAGAAGTGGCTCAGTGGTTAAGAGCATCTGATGCTTTTGCAGAGGGCCTGGGTTTGGTTGCCAGCACACACGTGGTGGCTCAACCATCTGTAACTGGAGCCCCAAGGGATCTGATTCACGGCACGTGCACGGTGTACAGACACACATTCAGGCAAAACATCCACACACATAAAATAAAAATATTTTTTATCTGTCCTTCCCAAACAGAAAGGAGAGTCCGTTAACTGAACAGATCCGGCTGCATGGAAACTTCTCTTAGTGCTTCCTTTTCTCACAGTGTCCCCAGTTATAGGAACTATCCCCAAAGCAATGTGGTCTGCAGATGTCATTGGAGACTGCTGACGTCAATGATTCTATAGAGCAGGCTTCTATAAACTAATTTACTTTGTTGACTGGCATCATATTTTACATAGCCATGGGTTTCAGTGTGATGTCTAGGGTTGTGTGCACATGGGATAATGATTAACTTAGGGCCACAGCATATCATCATCTTAATGCCAGTCTTAATGCCAATTGTTTCTTTATGGTGAAAACATGAAGAATCTACTCCTGGCTGTCCAGGAACTTTCTCTGTAGACCAGGATGGCCTTAGGCTCACAGAGATTACCTGCCTCTACTTTCCGAGTGCTGAGGTTAAAGATATGCACTATATGTGTGTTAGTATAAAGAAGTTGGATTTCTCGTCCACTCCCAACTGCAGGCATCTTCTCAGGGAGGGGGAGAGAATCTGAGAGGAGCCAAAGGCTGGGGGAAGAAAAATATGATCAAAACATTTCACGAAATTCTCAAAGAACTTAGAAAAATTACATATATATACATATATATATATATATATGTATGTATGTATGTATATATACACACACACACATATATGTTTTAAAAAATAACTAAGCAAAATCAAATTAGTTTTTTTTTTAATGCTTTCTTGACAGAAAACATGGCAACTGTAAATGAAATGAGACAAGAATTTCCCCAATTCATAGTCATTTAAAATGAAAGCCATTTGTGAAAACATCAGCTGTCACTGCGTGCTGTCTGGGGAAGCGGTGGTGAGGAAAATGTTGAATACGCTGACATCATGATCACTCCCTCTCTCCATCAAACCCCAAACACATGGGTTTCAGAAGTGCAGTTTAAGGCCTCGAAGCAAATGCAGTAAATTGTCATTGAAGTCAAATGACCATTCATCGCAGCAGTAAAAGGGCAATGTAAAAAGCCCACAGTACTTCCTGGATGATCAGCCCCAATCCCCACTTCACTCCTGTGAAGAAGGCTGACAAGGGGGCTGGAGAGAGGGCTCAGTTGGCTGCTCTTTCAAAGGACCCAGGTTCAATTCCCAGCACCCACATGGCCACTCACATCTGTCTGTAATTCTTAGTTCTAGGGGATCTGACACCCCCATACAGACATGCATGCAAGCAAAACACCAATACACCTAAAATAAAATAATATTTAAATCATTTTTTAAAAGTCAGCTGGAAACAGGTGGTACCTCCTTCTACCTAGGCACAACAGAGAGCTCGAGGACTGGGGGATGACTCACTTGGTAAAGTACTGGCCTCGAAAGCACAGCCACCATGTGTGTCCTCCCGTGTGTGTGGCAGGGGGTGGGGGTGAGAGGGAGGGACCAGGAGGAGAGGGAGGGAGAAGCTGTGATCGGGATGTAAAGTAAACAAATAACTTTATTTAAAAAAAAAAAAAAAAAAAAGCCATGTGCAGTGGTATAGCCGTTGGAGCGGCAGAGACCCAGGATTCCTGGGTCTCATTAGCCAGCCAGTCCTGTTTGGCAAGCTCCAGGCCAGAGAGATTGTTTCAAACAGTAAGGTGGATGGTACCTGAGTAATGTAGGCACACACTTGTACAACACACACGCACACACATAAGCACACACAGAGAATTGAATAAAGGAAAAAGGGTGCAGAGGGTTCCTGACATCAACCTTTGGCTGTTGCACACACAAAAGAAACACATTTCCACTGAAGTCTTTCTAATTAACATCTACATCTCTATCAAGATGTCTTCAGCAGCTCTATGCAACTATGTCTATGTCATGGTGCCCTGTCCAACAAAGGCTGACCGAAACAGCAAGCTCAGAGACTTTCTGAAGCCGCAGTGTGTGGCCAGAGTCACCCGCAGACACACCCAACTTATGAAACTCAGCAGTGCTTTGGAGATTCTGTGAAACAGATGGATGAGCATCCAAAGCTCTTCACTCATCAGCCCAGCAAACACTGCATGCTGGGAGAATTTGGTGCCAAACATTTGACTCAGAAACCAAATGCTGCAGTGTGTCTCCTGAGCTTAGGTGGCTCTTGCACCCTCGTAAAGTCCAAGCATGGTAATGTGGGATTCCTGGAGAGCAGCTCTGTCTGCCCAGACTGATTAATTAGAACTGAAGTGACTGGACTGTTTCAGTCCCGGAGGTTAAACTACCTTATCTTGGGCTAGTTCTAACGCCCCCAGAGCAGCCATTCATTGCCCACTTTTGTATCAGAACTAACATCCTGTGGTGAATAGATTAAAAAAAAAAAAAAAAGCCTTTTGGAATCTATTCATTTATTAGACCACTAGTTTCCACCAACTTAGAAGCCAACACTGTCATCGCATCGCCTCTGAGACCTAGGAAAAGCTCCCCACCCTGCTGTAACCATTGCTCTGATGTACCCACCAATGTATTTTAAACTTGCCTTGACTCGTGACTTTCTTTGATCTGTAGAACTATAAAACATGAAACTGCTTCCAAATTGGAACATGGAATTTGGGACACCCTAAATCTGTGTTCCCAGTATGAGACCATTCAAATTTGGCTCTAGAATAAACTCCTGTTTCCCTTTTAATGTGAGAGCTCTTTTGTGGGTGTGTGTGTGTGTGTGGTGTGTGTGTGTGTGTGTTCTTTTTGCTTGTTCTATTTCATTTTGTTTTCTCTGCATAAACAGTAAATTGGATCATGGGTACCACCTGAATTTTCTTTTGACTTTAGCCTCCAGTGACTTTTGTTTTTAATGTGCACTTGCTGTTCCGGGTTGTGTTCCCCAAAAGCCTTTATATTTGAGGCTAGCTTCCCAACTGGTGCTGCTGTGGGCAGCCTGTGAGAGGTGGAGCCCAATAGGAGGTCTTGAATCACTGAGAGGAGATGCCCTTACAGGAAACACTAGGCCTCCAGCCCATTCCTTCCTTTCTTTGACCTCCTCACCTCGATAGTAGCCACAAGCCCAAACCAACAGGTTCGATGACCAGGCTGGAATTTCCAAAACCGTGAGTCACATAAACCTTTCCTAAACTGTGTGAGCTGATGAGCCCAGGTATCTGTTACAGTCACAGGAAGCTGACTAGCACAGTGTTTTCATCATTAGCATAGAGCAGTTCTATGATCTAAAACCTGCTAGTTACTGCTGTCTACAAATAGCTCTACCCTTAGACACCAGGGATCTCTGCTCACATAGCTTTGCCTTTTCTGAAATGTTGCATAAATGGAGCCCATAGTACACAGCCCTTGGAGACTGGCTTCTTTTGCTCAACTCGATCTAAATAGCATCTAAAATATGGGGAGCTGGAGAGGCGGCTCGGTGGTTAAGAACACTAGTTACTCTTCCAGAGTACTTAAGTTCTACTCTTACCACACATATCAGGCTGCTTTGCAACCCAGCTCCAGGGATCTGACTTCCTCTTCTGGCTTCTTGGGGTACCCACAAGAACAGGCACATACCCACACATAGACATGTGCATTCATGTGTGTGTGTGTGTGTGTATGGTTTTGTTTTTCTTGGATACATACATGCATAAAAACACGAAAACTGCACAACTAAATCTGTTCCCAAGCTGTCTCCATAGAGAGCGAGCTGTAACCTGACTGGATAGCATATTCTTATAGCATGTAGCCACATCTCTGCCAACCCCAGCAGCTGAGCGTTCAGCTATTCACAAACCATAAACGGCCCAGATCTATCCAAATACAGCAAAATGTGAACTCAACTCTCCCTCACTATTTCTGGGTGCTTCTTTCCTTATTTATTTATTCATTTATTTATTTTTAAGAGTACCTGCCTGCTTGTTGGTGGAGTTCCCTAAACCTTTGCTCATTCAGAGTGCTGCACCGTTCAGGAATCTTTCCCCTCCTCAAACTCTGAGAAATTGGATGTGCCTGTAACTACTCCTGAGCACTGTGGCTGAGACGCACTCGCCTCTCATGCTTAAGGTATGCTTCAACCACAGCACCAAGAGCCACACTAAAATAAAGGTTTTCTTCCAGCATCGTGCGTACACGCGTGCAGACTATGGGGTCTCAAGTCTGGGACAAGTGGCTGAGCCACCTATTAACATATCAAAGCAGACTCTGGAATTTGGAATGAGGCCAAACATGGAGGATAGCAGAAGCCAGCAGAAACAAATGATCCGAACAAAGCTTAGGAGAGTTGGATCTGCACCATGGTTTGGAGCAGCCAAGTTCCTTGGACAAGAGTTCATTTTTGCCACTCTTGAGGTCTCAGTACCAGATGAACAGAAAAAAAAAAAAAAAAAGGAAGAAGAAAAAGAAATAAGAGGGAGGATGTCTCTGTTGCTAGGTATGGTGAGGAGAACGTACAATAGATGTGAGGGAGAGCACATCCACAGGCCTCTGGAAGGGTCCAGAGTGAACATAGCCTGGAGCCTTGTGAGGGAACAGGGAGGGGAGATCGGTGAGGCCTGTGGAGACCAAGTGAGGAGTCCAGAACCAAGGAAACCAGAGGCCAAGAGACCAAAACACACACACACACACACACACACACACACACACACACACACACAGACCAAAACAGCTTAAAAGGACCAAGTAGCCCAAACGGATTATATAGGGAAGAGCAGCTGAGGGAAGGGCAAGTCCAGCCCAACCTCTGCACTGGAGAAGTTTAGGCAGAGTGCAAGACAGGTCAACCAGGAGGACCTTGTAACAGGTAGGCACTGAGGGATGCTGGGAGAACCTGGTGGCCAAAGTCCACATTGATATGTCAGTAGGCACCTCAGTTAGCCATTTGTCCTTGACTGGAAATCTAACCATAATTGTAAACAAATTATACACATTCTCTATTGACAATAGACATCAGCTTACTGCTACAGGCTGAGGGCTGACCTCAGATGTAGAGCCCAGGATGGTCAAAGTCCTGAGTTCCATCTCCACACCACACACAGGATTTCTATGAAAAGGGATCTATGAAGCGACATAAATGAATAAATAAATAGCGTGTGTGGTAAGAACAGGACCAAAAATGATGAAAAGGAGGGAGGAAAGTTAATCCAAAGAGAAGTCAGCTGGATTCTCTTCTAATTCCACCTCTAAGGAGTCTGAGGCAGGAGGAACACCACCATAAGTGAGTTCAAGGCTAGCCTGGGCTACATGGCAAAACCCTGTCAGAAAGAGAGGGGTAGAAGGAAGGAAGGAAGGAAGAAAGGAAGGAAGGAAGGAAGGAAGGAAGGAAGGAAGGAAGGAAGGAAGGAAGGTTGAAAAAAAGGGGGAAGAGATGGAACTGAAAGGAGGAGGGAGAAGAAAAAGTGTGGGGGTGATAAATAAATCACTGTGTTAGTTATTTTCTTGTTGCTCTAACAAAATACCTGACAAAAGCTACTTGGAAGGGTTTATGTTTTGGCTCCCGGCTCCAAGAAACCAACACAGCACATTGGGGAGAGCCACAGTGTGAGGCGAGTGAGGCAGCTGGTCACACGGTTGGCACATGCGCACATTCGAGAAGCAGCGAGTTGGGAAGGTTGGTGGTGTTCAGTGCTTTCTTCTTCTCAGGCAGTCGGGGATTCCGTGGAAAGGTGCCACCCACATTTATCCTGGGTCTTCCCACCTCAACTAACCGAACCTAGAAACTTCTTCACTAATGTACCAATACCTTTGTTTTCTAAGAGATTCTAGATTCTGTCCAGTAGACAATCCAGCTACTGTCACAGTCCCTTCTTACCAGGCATATCATATCATTTCGACGGACTCTTACTGTGCCTTTCTGTAACTTGTGGGCAAGCACTTGCCTAGTGCATGTGGATAGTGTGTGTGTGTGTGTGTGTGTGTGTGTGTGTGTGTGTGT
>NC_034590.1:88298939-88305143 GCF_900095145.1 Mus pahari | reverse complement strand
TTTAAAAAAAAAAAAAAAAAAAAAAGAAATGTCCGTAAGGTAAACAGCCTTCAAACAGCAACTGCAAACAAGACCTTCACTCGCACGTAAACACTTCCTGGTAATTAAATATTTGCAAATGCAAGATCTGTGCGGTTTTCTTCAGAGAGCATTTCTGCTCTGAGTCAGACCTAGATGTTGCCAGTGTTCAACACTCCCCACCCCACTCCCCGGAAACAACCATGCTATGGTTTCAGTGCTACGGAGTCCAGAATGGGAGGGGAGATGAAACTCTTAGGGCCTGTGGAGGTGACTCGGTGAGGAACGTTACCTTCGGTAACCACCAAGCCTGACTACCTGAGTTCCAGCTCCAGAACTCATGTGGTTGAAAGGGAGATCTGAGTCCCCAAGAAAACCTCTGACCGCCACACACTGGCTATAGCACAAGGACACACAACAATAGAATTAAATACTCTCTAGCAAAAATGGTTATACATTACTTTTTTAAAGTATTTTTCATTCTTAAAGGAATTTATTGAGCTTTCTGTTGGGATAATCTTCTTGTGCACTGGGTAGAGACTGTCTTTGTATTATTCACATGTTGATTTCTGTGCCAACAGAGTGCTGAGTACTCTCCAGACTTTGTAATGGTTATTTTTAAACACTCTTCTCCGTCACCTTTGGACTGGTTTAATAAAAGTCTGATAGCCTGTGGCTGAGGCTGGAGAGGAAAGGCAGGTCTTCCAGCAGTGGAGAGAAACTCTGGGAAAGAATAAGGTGACGGCAGGGGTGGAGGGGTGGGGTCACCAACCAGACATGGAGAAAGCCAGATGTATGGACGGAATGAGAGGTCGCAGGCCACATGGAAAAAGTGGATTAGTTTAGATGTGGTTATTAAGTTACATGGGCTAGCTGGGAACAAGCCTAAGCCCTAAGGCCTAAGCATTCACAAATAAATAAAAACTCTCAGCGTCACTATTGGGAGCTGGCAGGCCAAGACAATCCAGTGATAGATTCCAAGACATGTATTTAATTCTTGAAAGCTATTTATATTTTATGAATGCAAAGCGAATATGAGATGTTTTATTCATAAGTCTAGCTTGCAAGTGAGAAAGAGTCGGATAGAAGCTAGAAAACTAAAAGTCAGGTGTAATCCCACGAAGGACATCCCATTTGACACGGCAAAGGCACACAAAGATCTCAAGGGAGGGGCATGATGGTGTGTACCTGTAATCCCAGGACTCTGGAAGCTGAAACAGGAGGATACAGAATTTAAGGCTAGCCTGAACTACAGACATCTAGTCTCAAAAGGACACAAAGACCGTATAGACTTACAGAAATGGTAAAACAGCCAATCCCATCAAAGCTGGGGCCAAGTGACACTTGGGTCTGACTGGAAGCCATGAAGGGACCTGGGCTGCTGCATCAGTTTCCCTCAGGGTCTCCAGCACTGTGAACTGGGGTGGACCCTGCCTCCCACAGATGTGCCTCGCCAGAGCCTTGCCTTGCTTGTGGCCATGTTCGCTGGTCTTCCGTCTGTGTCTTCCACCCATGTCTTCTTGTTACTGTAGGGTAGGGAACCTCAAGCATGCTGGGCAGGCACTCATCCACTCAGCCCCTCCTCCAGCCTTCGAAGGAACTTCACTGACTCCTATTTGTGATTCTAGAATCAAGCACCTTCGACTTTTGTAAAACAGAATACCTATTCTAATGAGCTGGGGGGAGATTGGCTCGATAGCCAGGACAAAGCTGAGTGAAGCAGAGTCAGAACAAAAAGTGATTGGTCTTAAAGTTATTCTCCTGCAGAAGTGGGAAAGAGGGCATATACAGGGAGCGCCTTAGAGCCTTACAGTTTCCAGAGCAAGAGAGGTCATGGGAGAATCTCTCTTTTCCTTTTTTCCTTTTTTTTTTTTTTAAATTTTTAAAATTTTAAGTGATTCCTTTTCATTTATTTGATTATTTATTTCTATGAGTGTTGGTGTCTGTATGAGGGTGTTAGATTCCCCTCAAACTGGAGTAACAGACAGTTGCAAGCTGACACGTGGGTACTGAGACTTGAACCTGGGCCCTCTGGAAGAACAGTCAGTGCTCTTTACCTCTGAGCCATCTCTCCAGCCCTGGAGTCTTTCAATCTAAACTTAAAACTTGAGGTCTGGGGCTGTAGCTGCTTTGTAGAGCTTTAGCTTAGTGTGCTCATGGCCCTGGATTTGATCCCCAGATTCATCAAAGGAAATTTTTAATAATAATAATAAAGGTACTATATGGTCTCTGAACAAAGTTCCTGATAGAGTAACCGTACTAGGAAACTTTCTGTTTTACTCCAATGCAGTGACTCTTGGGTTGGCAGGGCAGCGGCTTGGGCTTTCCGCCTCGCCTCTGTTGTCCTAGATGAAGACACAGGCTGCAGATGGCAGGCTCACCGGGTCATGCTGATGCAATGAAGACCTCACACCACTCCCTTAACTCAGGGGTTCCAGGAACTTATGGGTTCGACACATCAGGCACTGTTTGGATGGCATACTTCATTGATGCCATTCGTCTACAGGGAGTGAAAGAGGAGTGCCTACCCTAAACACCTCACCCTGTGTCCCCTTCATCTGGTTGTTGATCAGAAGGGTTTTCATAACCATGACAATAAACCTATAAATAAATAAGAGTAGTATCTGTTTCCCTGAGTTGTGTAAGCAGTTTCAGAAAATGACTAAACCACTGAAGGAGTAGCAGGAAGGTCAGAGAAGATCAGTGTCAAGGCTCTCAGGAGATGTGCAGTCAGTAAACTGGTTCTGCACAAGTGTGAGGGCCTGAGTCTGGATCCTTAGCACTCGTGGAAAATGTCACATACATCACAGTGAGTCCACCTCTGTCCCTCATAAGCATACACATATGTCACATACACACAGAGAGAGAGAGAGAGAGAGAGAGAGAGAGAGAGAGAGAGAGAGAGAGAAGAACGAGGAGGAGGAGGAGGAAGAAGAGGAGGAGAAGGAGGAAGAGGAGGAGGAGGAGGAGGAGGAGAAGAAGGAGGAGAAAGAGAAGGAGGAAATTTTANGGAGGAGGAAGAAGAGGA
The DNA here is from genome assembly GCF_900095145.1 of Mus pahari. Lineage (NCBI taxonomy): Eukaryota > Metazoa > Chordata > Mammalia > Rodentia > Muridae > Mus > Mus pahari. Next base: position 88,302,097 of record NC_034590.1, on the reverse strand, counting down.
GGAGAAGGAGGAAGAGGAGGAGGAGGAGGAGGAGGAGAAGAAGGAGGAGAAAGAGAAGGAGGAAATTTTATTCAACAACATGGCTACTCTGGCAAGGTTGTGACCTGACTGGAATACAGACATGCTTTTATTATATACCTTTAAGGTAAATTTAGTTTGTAGAAGGAAGCAGCCACATTTGAAAGTGACATCTAATTGAGGGCCAGACAAAGTGACAAATCAGAGAAAGATCTGACAGAATGAGTCAGAGATAGGATAAACCCAACTCAAGAGCAGTATAGGAAAGAGAAGCTATTTAAGAGCAGCGCAGGGAAGCAGGTCAGTCAGGAGTCAGTGCAGGGAGTGCAGTGCAGTGGAGTTGAGTTCAAGCAGTTCAGTGCAGGGCAGCAGAGGTTGTTGAAGCCAGAGAATAAAAAGGAGTCAGATGATTAGAACTAATTGCCAGAGTTAGTTTGAGGCCAAGGACAGCAATTCAGTGAGAAGCTGAGAGAAGCCAGGTTGGATCAGTCAGCTTGTAGAGGAGTTTGAGTCAGAATAGTTGAGTTGAACTAGCCAGTCAGAGTTCAGAAAGAACTAGATAGGGTGAGCTAATTCATCAGTAAGCCTCCAAGATGACAACTACATTAGGTGAATAAAAGTTACTTTTATAGAGAGAAAGAGACAGAGACAGACAGAGAGACAGACAGGCAGGCAGGCAGACAGACAGACAGACACACACACACACACACACACACACACAGAGAGAGAGAGAGAGAGAGAGATCACAAAAAAGCTTTCTAATGTTAAATAAAACTTAAATGAGGCTGTGTGCCAGGCCCACAGAACAAACCATCATGGAGTCGCTCACACCAAAGTTTCATATTAAGTCAAAACTTCATTGTTTGATCTTCTAAAAAATCAGGAGAGGTGATAGCCAATTTACCAACAAGCTGCTTTCAGCCAACAGGACAGGAAATCCCCCTCTGCTTCAACCTTTTTAGGGAAAGTAACTTTAGAACCACTAATCAATCAATTGCTTTTGTTCCTTTTCTGAATCTCCCAATCTTTTTCTGGATATCATGCACTCAGCTAATCAAAACTGGGCTGTTGCTTGCTTCTAGAATCACAAACACAAGTCAATGAAGATCATTCAAAGATGGGGAAGTTGCTTAGTGGTCCAGCATGCCAGCTGCATACGAGGCCTGCACTACACAGCTAGTGCAGCAAATAAGATAAAAACATCAAGAAGGCACTGGCAACTTAGTGCATTGTGTATTTTAATCAGGTATGGTGGTGTAGACCTGTGGTACTAGCACTCAAGAGGATAAGATAGGAGGACCACAAGTTCAAGGCCAGGCTAGACCACATAGCAAGACCCTATTTGTTTTGTTGTTGTTGTTGTTTTCTTAGACAGGGTTTCTTGGTGAAATAGCCCTGGCTGTCCTGGATTTGCTTTGTAGACCAGGCTGGCCTTGAGCTCACAGAGATTCACCTGTAACCTTAGTGTTGGGATCAAAGGCATGCACCACCATGCTGGGTACAAAACTCTATCTTGAAAGTGGATGGGGGCCAGATAAGATAGTTCAGTGTATAAAGGAGCATGCCACCAAGCAAGATGACCTGTGTACAGTCCCTAGGACTCACATGGTAGAAGGAGAAAACCAACTCCCAAAAGTTGTCCTCTGACTACTATATATATATATATATATATATATATATATATATATATATATATGTTTTTCGAGACAGGGTTTCTCTGTATAGCCCTGGCTGTCNTGGAACTCAATTTGTAGACCAGGCTGGCCTCGAACTCAGAAATCCACCTGCCTCTGCCTCCCGAGTGCTGGGATTAAAGGCGTGTGCCACCACGCCCAGCTTAATTTTGTCTTTTAACAGTAGCCTGGATTAGTCACTTGCATCTGAATTGTGGTACCCTGTGGGACTGAGCCCTTAACCTGGGGATGTTGCACTAACTCTAGGTAGAAAATACTGGAATTTAATTCAACTATGGGCCAGCTGAAATAGAATTGGCCAGTCCTGAAAAGCCTCGTTCCAACAAACCTAGGAGACTCTGTTGAGACGTAATGGGAGTTTGAACTTCCCAGAGCCCAAGTTTCTTTGTGCCTTTCCCCTCTGTGTCCACAAGCCAGGACCTCAAGAGCACTCAAACGTCAACAAAGGTGTTTAGTCTGTTGCCAAAACACTGGAGGAAGCCGGGCCTGGCACTGAGCCTAAATCCTGAAGCCCTTGCACAAACTTTGACCCTCCCAGGGAGCACTTATTTCCTTTCCTGTCACAGGGTAAGCCACACTCTCCTGCAGGTGCCCTGAACCGACAGCAGGACAGGCCCCCCCATGGCACGTGCTGCTTCCTTCTTTGGCGTCCCAGCTCCATTGCTGACTACAGGGACATTTCTTCACGGGATCCACCCGTGCACCTGCTTGGAGTGACACCCACCACAGCCTGGGCAGGAGGAAGCACAGGAGAAAACTGTTTTCCCAACACTCAAGAAACATAAAATGTTTAACTGCCATAACACATGATGGCGGCATCTAGAAGCCTGAGAGTGAAACTGGAAGAGAACTTTGATCCAAATGTGGAGGTGTCCCTGTGGAGGTGGGGTCTTGGAACTGAAAGTTCCATTGTCTGACAGACTTCAATGTTGTGTGTGTGTGTGTGTGTGTGTGTGTGTGTGTATGTGTGTGTGATGGGACCTAGAATCACTTGGGAGACAAACCTCTGGGCAGGTCTAAGAAGCAGGTTCTAGATGGGGTTAGCAGAGGTGGGCAGACCCACCCTAACCATGGAAGGCACTATCCCATACAGGGAACAGAGCTGAGGGGCAGCCTTCATCATTTCTGCTCTCTGTGAGTGTAATGTCATCAGCTGTCAAAGGCTTTTGCTGCCAAGATTTCCCCACTGTGATGGACCCTCAGAGTGGGAGCCAAAATAAACTCTCCCTTCAAACTGCTTCTGTCAGGCAGTTTGTCACAACATTGAAAAAAGTGACTGCTGGACATGGTGGCACATGCCTTTAATCTCAGTACTTGGGAGGCAGAGGTAGGTGTATCTCTGTGAGTTCGAAGTCAGCCTGGTCTATATAGAGGGTTGCAGGATAGCCAGGACCTATGTCTGTACCAACACACACACACACACACACACACACACACACACACACA
>NC_034590.1:88258435-88298932 GCF_900095145.1 Mus pahari | reverse complement strand
AGAGAGAGAGAGAGAGAGAGAGAGAGAGACAGACAGACAGACAGACAGACAGAGACAGAGAAACAGAGACAGAGAGACACAGAGAGAACTAGTACAGTATGTGTTGGCATCTCTGGCAAACAGGTGGGTCTAACACTCAACATCTCACAAAGCACACAGCACAAGCCAACAGAGTTTCCAGATCAAATAGCTTGGTGTGTGAAAGTTGAGATACCCTGATTCTTAGCTACAAAGGAAAAATGGCTAAAATAACGACACTGGAAGGAGAGGAGACAGTTGGTGAGCTGGACTCCTAAGCCCTCAGAACAGAGTACATGCAGGACAGCTACATGGATCAAGCACCAAAGCATACAATGAGACATACACTCAGGCATGTGTACATGTGTACACAATAACCAATGAGACAACAGATCCCATACGGTTACAAGTGGTTACCATGGTAACCCCCGAACAAATATGGTGGTCATCTACCATGTGGCCGAACGATGTTTGGCGTAGAAGACACAAGAGGAAGGATTGAAGTTTTATTATCTCTTTTATGCCATTTGAAATGGTATGCATGTGAGTGTGTGTGTGTGCCTGCACTCACACATGTACACATGCCTGAGTGTGTATGTACCATGTGTAGTTAGGAGCCCTGAGAGGTTAGAAGGGGACAGCTAGTCTCTAGGCGCTGGAGTTAAAGATGGTTGTGCGCTGCCAGGTGAGTGCTGGGAATCAAACGCTGGGCCTCTGCAAGAGCAATGGGAGCTCTTATCCATCAAACTATCTCACTAGGTCAGGGTCCACTTTTAGAGGCTGAACTCATGCTTACAACAAAAGTACTTTACCAACTGAGCCATCTTCCCAGCCCTGAAATCATCTTGGACAAAGAAGTACCCCTTATGACTTTTATGTTTGATTGTGAGCCTAGCCTTTAACGGCTGAGCCATCTCTCTCAGCCCATGACTTTATTTTTTTTTTAAGATTTATTTATTTATTATATGTAAGTACACTGTAGCTGTCTTCAGACACACCAGAAGAGGGCGTCAAATCTCATTACAGATGGTTGTGAGCCACCATGTGGTTGCTGGGATTTGAACTCAGTCATGCTCTTAACTGCCAAGCCATCTCTCCAGCCCCACCCATGACTTTTAAAACTAAAAAATATGTTGCCCAAAATCCAAGTTGAAATAATACAGATTCTCTCAATTAATTTTCTCATCTCTGTGATAGAAGACTTGATGGAATCATAGAAAGGCCATGTCTAAGCTCATGGTTAGAGTGACTCAGTCTATTGTGGTCCCCAGGCTGGGGACCCATCTCCACTAGCAGGGCCCATTATCTCCAACATGTCACTAACAGCTGGGAGTGTTCAAGCACACAAACCTCAAATTTAAGTCACTTCAAGCTCCGTGAGCAAGACATGGAATATGCAACAAGGGAAGCATGGTCCACCTTCAACTTCAGTCGCTCAGCTGGTCAGGGAGCACACGCCGGACCCTGTAGTTTACACATCACTGGAAAGACAGATCTTGAGGCAAATCTACCTCAGGAAGACAGTCCCTCCTGTCCTCATTTAAAGGACATTCCCTTGATTACTCTGTTTATACCTCAATGTTCTGTCAAAGAGGAAATCTCATCTTCTTTATGGAAAAATAACTTTTTTTTTTTGTTTTTTGTTTTTTTAATCAAGATAGGGTTTCTCTGTATAGCCCTGGCCATCCTGGAACTCACTCTGTAGACCAGGTTGGCCTTGAACTCAGAAATCTGCCTGCCTCTGCCTCCCGAGTGCTGGGATTAAAGGCGTGCGCCACCACGCCCGGCTCCATTTTTTCATTTAATGTGGATGTTAACCACAGCCATTAGAGGCTTCCAAATCTTCTTGTGAATTACAAAAAAAAAAAAAGAAACTTTTTTTTAAATTTTTAAATGCTACTCAGACTCAAAAGGCCACAGGAAACGGAATTGGTTCAGCCCGACGTTCAGTAGCAACATGGAAATGCTGTGCTTGTTCTGATCAGTTCCTTTGCAGAGACGGCCCTTTCTGGTGATGAGCGTTCCCAGAACTGGCTTGGTCTCTGACTGCAGCAATCAGCCTCATCACCTCATTCCGGGAAACCATGGCACAAATATCCAACAGGTGATTCGCTGGACATTGATGGCGTTTATACCTTAACATAACCCTGGTGGGGGAGTTTCCTGATAGCCCGTCTCCCACCACGAGTTCATGTGCATCGGGGAAGAGGCTCAGGAGGACGTTGGGTGCTCTGAGCTATCACTTCCCACTGCATTCCTTTGAGACAGCGGCTTTTACTAAAGCCGGTGTTGGGCTGGCGGCCAGCTCAGTCTTTGTCCCTGGTGGTGCTGTAGATATTGGAGCCCCCAACGGTGCCTGGCTTTCACATGCATGCTGGGCTCTCTATGCTTGCATGGTGTTCTTATCCACTGAGCTCCCCCCCTCTCTTCTCTCTCCCTCACCCTTCCTTCCATTTTTTTTTTTTTTTGTTTTTTTTTTTTTTCTCTGATTTTGGAAACACATTTTTGATCTGGAGCCTCAAAATTGAAATCCTCCTGCTTCAGTCTCCCGTGTGCTGGAATCACAGGTGTGCACTTCCTGCTAGGCTCAAATCCTGCCCTTGGTATCCATCCCCCATGGGCACTTCTCCTCCCTCCAGTTCAGAGAGAATCTCCTTTGATGAGGGTAATGCCGACATTCACAAATAAAGATGAAACCGTGTGCTGAAGGCTGAAGGCTTGCCCGTGTGTCTGCACTAAAGCAAGCTCTTCCATCTCAGCAATTGAACCTTCAGACCACTGGGGAGGTCTGGCTGGCCCATCTTATGATGATGCTGCTGAAGTCAAACAGGTTGTGTAATTTGCTCAAGGTTGCACAGCCAAACAGAAGCCGAGTGGGATGTGAACCCAGGGCCTCTGCCCAAAGACCTTAAACTTTGGTTGTTATCACCACCATCATCAATGATAGCAGAGGAAGATGATCAAGAGAGGGCAAGGAGGTGGCAGAGATCAAGCTGACAATATATCATGTATTCTTATCAGCTCTGATATTTTCCTACAGATGTGTGAGCTCATAGCATCTTACCCATTCTACAGATGGGGAAACCAAGGCCAGAAGGAAACAGTAATTTAGCAAAACACAGTGAGGAGCAGAAAAGCCTGGATTCTAACTAGGTAGGAGGCAGCTGAAGCACAGGTGGTCCTGACGGGAGTGCTCTGGATTTCCAGATAACAATTCTTTTGACTAACATATGTTCCGTGTGTACATCTTCTGCATCCATACCCAGGAGTAAGCCCCAGGGCAACTCAGTGTGGTGGTGCTCCCCGGACACATTCCCACGCATCCCCTTTACTTCAGTGACCTCCTTCCCTGTCCCTAACTTAGCCTCCCTCTGTCCCGTAGGAACACCCCAGTGATTTTCCTCAGTACTCTGTGGTCAGAGGTGGCACAGAGGTGGGGTGAGACTATGGTGAGGCTTGGGCATTTATAGCCAGGGAGACCTGTTTTCCAGGAAGAAAGCTCAACTGCAGAGATGCTAAACCCTGGGTCACTGCCTCTGGGAAGGAGACTGCTTAGGCAGGCATAAAGAGAAAGGGGCACTTCCTTTTTAAAAATAATGCCGCGCTAAGTCTCATCTCTTTCAGCCCTTGTACCAGGTCCCTGTGCACACTGCATGCCTGCCTAGTGTCTCCTTTATTCTGTTGGGCAGGCTGCCACGCAGCGGGTGGCAGGGGCAAGGGGAACTGTGGACCCAGCGTGGGGAAGTTATACAGATGCCCCTCATTAGCACCTGTCCCCTCCCTGCCAATGAAAAGCCAAGTCTTACCTTTAGCACAGATCTGTCTGCTTTGTATTCCAGCTTCTGGGCTGAGCGCTGTGGTTTACCAAGGCCCTCGCTGGGGCTCCAACTCTTCTTTTCTTCCTGAGCCTGAGCTCCTCCTCCGATGTCCTCTTGGCATCAAGACAATAAAGAGAGCAAAGTCCTTTCAGCTCAGTGTTTTATTTCCACGACACCATAAGGAAGTAAGTCAGGCTTTGAACTGTGGGTCCCTTGGAAACGTAGTACTGGTTGACCCTGTCTCACAGATGCTCCCAGCTCTGGGACAGTGTGTCCTGCAGCCAGCCTCCCCCCTCCCCCAGGCAGCATCTGAAGGTAGCCTTAGCTCACAATTATGATCCCAGGTGGCTCATGCCTTGCAGGCAGTGTGGATGCGGCTGACAGCTCAAGGCAGGCCGTTCAAAATTCAAATCCTGACTCTTGCCCTTCGTCCTCCTCTAGTTTCAGTTTTACCCTCCTTATCTGAGAAATGGAAGCAAAATCCTCCACCTCCTCAGTGGAGGCAACACTGGAGATACATGGGACTTTGGCGGCTCAGGTCCTTTCTAGTCACCCAAGACCCAGCCTTCCAGAGAGAAACCACAGCCGAACAGACACTCTGTCTCCCTCAGTGAGGCCTCTAAGAAGGAAACATTCAAAAGGAAGCAAAGAGATGGGGGCAGTGGCACAAGTCTGAACTCCTAGCTCTTGAGAGACTGAGGCAGGAGGATGTCAAGAATGGAGTCAGCTCAGAAAACATAGTGACAAAGACCCTGTCTCTTAAACAAGGAAGGAGAAAGGGAGGAAGGGAGAGAGGGTGGGAGGTAGAGGGGGGGGAAGGAGGAGTGGGAGAGGGATGGGATTTATACTTCTTGTTCCTAGCTTGCAATATTGACACCCACATTAAAACGCTAAGTAGGGCTAGGAATGCCAGAGGGCTAGCTAGCATACACAAAGCTCTGGGGGCCATCACACGGCAGATAAACCAGACAGTAGGCACCCCGTGACCCCTGTGACTTCAGCCCTCAGGAGGTAGAGGCAAGAGGCAAGAGAATCTGGAGATTGAGGCCATTCTCAGTTACACATGAGTTTAAGGCCAGACTATGATACAAGAGTCCCTGTCTCAAAAACAAAAGGTAAAAACACAATTAACTAATGTAATTAAAAATAAATGTATGGGGCTGGAGAGATGGCTCAGTGGTTAAGACCACTTGTTACTGCAGAAAGTGGGATTTGGTAAGCAGACCTGACCCTCAGATTCTCCCAGCACCTCTCAGTCCCTACTTGGCATGCCCTGCCTGCCCCTAACCCTGAACTTAGCAGCCCAGGGGCTAGGCTGCCCTCCCCCAAGGCTCTTCCCTATATAATCCAGACATTTTGGTTCCTCTCCCTCTCCCTGCACCTCCCTGTCACCCTCCTTCATCCTCCCCTCCTCCCCTCCTTCCCTTTTCTTCTTTTCCTCTTCTCTCTCTGCTAAAGAGCTCTGTCTTCCTCCTTTACCCACCCCCTTTCCCCATTGCAACTTCCCTGGCCTCCATCCTTGGGGCCCAGCTTCCCAATAGACCTGACTTTAATATACTCTGATCTGGCTTGAGTTGGCTCATGTCACTGGTGGCAGAGAAATCACCTATCAGCACCCACTTCAGGTAACTAACTGCCTGTAACTTGGCTCCTGGGGATCCAACGCGCTTCAGGGGTCCCACACTAATGTGTACAAACCGCACACGTGCTCATGATTAAAAATAAAAATAAAATCTTGGGGGCGCACCATCAGCACTCAAGAGGCAGAGGGAGACAGAGCTCTGAGTTGAAATCCAGCCTGGCCTACATAGCAAAGGCAGGCCAGCCAAGGCTATAAGAATGGAGTCAGCCCAGAAAACATAGACAGGGATACTCTGTCACACACACACACACACACACACACACACACACACACACACTCACGCACACACACACACACACACACAATCTTAAGAACAAGTAAGTAAAATTTAAAATTTAAATGCAAAATGGTGATTTTTTTCCTAAAGGAGAGATGGGACTTCTCTTCCTCACAAATTGAGGAAAGGCCTTAAAATATGAGAGGAAGTAGAAGATGGTCCCCTAGAGGATGGCTTGGTTTGGGACAGAGATAAGTCCCCAGCTGCCAGCATCGGAGGGGTCGCAGACAGGGCAGGGAGGAACCACAAGGCAAAGGGTCCTTTCTCAGTTGTCGGGCACCGTTTCCTGATTTCTGCAGTATTAGAATTTGGGCATTTTGTCATCTTAGGGTGCTCAGCAGTAGCGTCCCGGAACTCTCCTCATTTCACACAAGAGAACCCCAAGTATGGAAGACACACAAGCCCCACCCAGTCTCCCCCTTTTGAAAACCATCCCATGAAGCCGGGCACTCTGCCCTAGACATTGTGTGATGGGTCTTGCGTCGGCCACAGGTGCCCCAGACCTGGCAGTAAGTGGTCACTGCGGAAGACAGGCAGGGAGGGAGAAGTTTTTTATTATTGGCTTAGACACCTTCGGGGTTTTGGACCTGTGGCTACGGAACTATCTTAAGAAAGTAAATTGATCTTGAAGATAATCTCATGCAAATTGCAGTCTGGATAATCCTACCCCGTTTTTTTTTTTTGTTTTTTTTGTTTTTTGTTTTTTGTTTTTTTGTTACCACAGAAGGCCAGCGCTGCTGTTGGGGTGCAGCAGAAGCCCTTAGCTCCTAGATCCGCCCGCCCCCGCTCCCCCCCCCTGCTCCCCGTCCCACTTTCACCCAATCCACCTGTGTAGCTCCTGCTTCCGTGACACAGCCGCTACCCTCTGTGCAGGGCAAGTGTCTTACCCGGGCCGCAGCGCCTCTCTCACACTCAACAGTGTGCTCCAGCTAGGACTTAGGACTGTGCGCAGGCTACCGTGTGTCATCCTGGTATCCAGGGGCCGGCTACAGTTTCCTTAGCATCCAGCAGGTCCCTGCAGACGGTGGCTATGGACAACTACTGCTGTCTCCCACGAAAGCCCCACCCCTCTGCTCAGCAGAAGCCACAGCTATGGAGTCCCCAGGGGATGCTGAAGGCATTGGGCTGAAGCACTAGCTCCAAAAGCCATGCCAGCCACACTGTGGGAACCTAAAAGAAATGCAAAGAGTCACGTGGAGATTCGGATCACCGAATCAGACACACAGTGAGCGAGCACCCTGCCACTCACCACTAGAGCAACACTGTAACCCACTATGCAGTCCAGTGAAAAACATAATGGAGAGCCCTCCAATACTGAAATAATAGAGGTGACATCCTCTGGGATGTCCCCACCCCCAGGAACCTCCAAATATGTGCACATCTCAGTTCTCCCCAGCACTGATTTAACAGAAGCAACTCCAGTGTCCACCCATAGCAAACAAAGTGGTCAGGGTGATGGTGCAGCCTGTCATCCCAGTTCTCCATTTCCAAGACAGTCCCTGTGACTTAGTGAAATCCTGCCTTTCAATAGGAAGGAAAATGTCTGTCTGCCAGATGGTGGCTCAGGCTTGTAATCTGCACTTAGGAGACTGAGGCAGGAGGATCATGAACGTTTAAAGCAGCCAGAGCTACAGAGGGGGAATTTCATAAGAGCAAAACAGAAAAGTGGGTTTTTTTTTATTATTATTATTACATTTATTGGGTGTCCATGGGAGCATATATGGAGATCCAAGAACATGTAGGGGTCCATTCTCATTTTCTGTCACGAGGATCTTGAGACAGACCTCAGGCTGTCAATCACGGCAGCAAGCACCTTCACCTGCTAAGCTCTCACACGGGGCCCATGATGTTAGCGTTTCAAGTCAGAGTCTCAAGTAGCCATACCGGCCTTGAACTCCTGATGTGCCAGGACTACAGGCATGCTTCACACCCAGCTTGTCTTGAACACTAGGCAAGATCCTGACACTGGGCAAGATGAGCCTGGTGCAACAGCTTGAATACTCCGAACTGTACTCGCATAGGAAACAACCATAGAAGCTTTGGGGGTGCTGAGGCGGTGATGTGGTGGTGTCCCCCAGATGAGGACATTTTGGAGACAAGCTGCCTAACGCCTGGCTCTTCTTCATTGAACTGCATCAGAAGAATGAGGATGATAAGTTGCAGGACATTTGCTTTCCATTACTGTTAAGAAATGCACAGGGCGGGGGTTGCTGGGGTGCAGTTCAGGTCTGCCTCAGTACCACCCTGCTGTCATTCTGACTATTGCAGGGGTGACACGGTGCTTCAGGCATAGCAGGGTCCTTCCCTAAGGAAGCACTATGCCAGCAAACAGACTCTGTGGCCTGGTTATCTCAGAGGATATTAACACCTGGTTCTGAGACCAAGAAGATCACAACCATGTGGTTATAGATAGTTCCTTAACATCACGCAAGATCGCTCAGTTGGATAAAGGTGCTTGAATCCATGCTTGCCTGACTTCTACCCACATGGTATAAAGATGGAATTTCCTACCTACTACAAATAGTTGTCTGACTCTCTCTCTCACACACACACACACACACACACACACACACACACACACACACACACGAGAGAGAGAGAGAGAGAGAGAGAGAGAGAGAGAAAAGTTTTAAAATGTAAGCACATTTGTGTTCATTGTGCCATTTTTTTAAATGCCCACATGGTAAGGCAAGGCATGGTGGCTCGTGCCTTTAACCCCAGCACTGAGGTGGGGGCAGGTGGACCTGTGAGTTTTAGAACAAACAGCTTGTTCTACAAAAGGAGTTCCAGGTCAATTGGGACCACATAGTGAAACACTTTCTAAAACAAACAAACAAACAAACAAAGGAATAAATGCCCCCCCCCCATCTCTGCCCAAATATCCTCAGCTAGCCTGAGAAAGACCATAAAGCACAATTTGAAAGGTGGTGACTCTGGGTCACTAAGGGATTTGACTTGGCGTTTTTTTTTTCAGAAGCTGTGACCGTTCTATAGCAGCCAGAGATCAGACTCCCAGAGACCCAACAGAACCCTGACCATCTTCGGGCACACTCATTATAACCAAGATAGTTTAGTCTGCCCTCTCCTGGGAAGATGGTGTTTACCTCTGCAGAGTCGCGTGCCATCAATACAAACTTTGCAAAGTTCCCCAGGTGGCCTGACCGGCTCACATGCCTGCTCTCTGGCTCCCTCTTGTGGCCACTTTCCTCTAGTGTGAGGCAGAAAAGGGAGGCTTCATCAGGGAGTTAACTTAGACTAGGAAAGTGTCTAGCCCAGTCTACAAGAGGGACTCACTGGTCAAAGAAGCTCACATTAGGGCTGGTGAGATGGCTCAGCAGGTAAGAGCACCTGTCTGCTCTTCCAATGGTCCTGAGTTCAAATCCCAGCAACCACATGGTGGCTCACAACCATCCGTAAGGAGATCTGGCGCCGCCCTCTTCTGGAGTGTCTGAAGACAGCTACAGTGTACTTACATATAATAAATAAATAAATCTTTAAAAAAAAAAAAGAAGCTCACATTAGGCGCCCACCTGACACTTGGTATCATGCACTCCCTCATGTGACAACTCCACGAATTGGCTTTGTGAATACAGAAACTGATCTTTGTGCAGGGGCACACATGGTACAGTTCAAACTACAAGGGAGGCTGAGGCAGGAGGACAGAGTGCTTGAGCTTTGGGCTCCCAGCCCAGCCCAGAAAACATAGTCACAACGCATCTTAAGTTTAAAGACATGCAAATCTAGACATGGACAGGTAGATTCAGACAGGGACAAATGGAACTTACATAACATTGCCTTGCCCACCAGTAAACTACAGAGCCAGTGCTGTGGTTTGGGTCTGCTTGACCTCAGGGCCACATGACCTACATTGCTTCTGTGCCATGCTGGCTGACATGACTGGGTCCATCAGAGAATCATAAGAATCCTACACGCAGACTCCAAGACGAACCTGAAAGCACCAGACAGCCCCATTTATTTAATGCCAGCACAGCATGCCTTTAATTAAGACAGTGTCTCTAAATCAGAGGGGCTCAGTGAGTAAGAGCACTTGCTGCAACCACAAGTCCCCAGCACTAAGCCAGGGGTGGCTGCACTCACACTGTAACCCCATTCTGGAGTGAGAGTTGTGGGGCATGGAATAGAAAGAGGAAAACATTTGGGGTTTACTGGTGGCCGGCTGAGTTCAAGGTTCAGCGAGAGACATTTGTCTTCCTTCTACCTGTGGGAAGCGGAGTCTGGTGCTCACAGCTGCATTTCCAAGCTGGCCTGGGGCCTCCCCAGGCTACTTCTGGCCGTTTGCTCGAGGTAGAAGCCGAGATTACAGACTGAGCCCAATTTTACGTGGGTGCTGAGGGACCAACCTCGGAGACTCAAGCTTCTGCAGCAAGTGCGTCACCCACTGAGCCATCCCTCCCCAGTCCCCTATGGCAGCTCTTCAGTACTCTCTCAGCTCTGGGTGCTGGGAAATCCCAAGATCCTTGCTCAAAGCAAGGACCTTCCTGCTCGAACTGATAGCCTGCACCAGCAGAGGAAAGCAGAGGAGGTCGGTCGGCTGTGAACCATCAAGTTCCACGTTACTAGCCTTTAGTCCAGTTGTCCCCTCCTCCTCCCTTGTTTCTGCCAATCCTGACTCTTGTTTCCCCCCACCCCCACCCCCAGGGTTGGGGATGGAACTCAGGACCTCCTGTTTACTACGCAAGAGCTTTACTGACCTTCCCACCTCACCCCTGTCCCTGCCCCCACCCCTGCCCCTGCCCCCACCCCTGCCACCGCCCCCGCCCCCACTCCAGCTATTGATAGTTTTGAAGCACCCAGGCAATTTGCTTCACAGGAATGTTCCAGAAGCTGTATTTGTTTCTCTTCGCTGAACAAATGTCGCTTCCCAGCTGGAGACTGTGTGAACTATATTTATTTTTTCTCTATAAAGCACCCAATTTGGGGGGGTGGGGTGGTCTTCTGTTACAGCAACTGGTGGCAGAATAGGGCTGGAGGGGAGATTAGCATATAAAAGAAGCCAGTTAGCGGAAGGCCTGGAACTCCTCCCTCACCAGAGCTACCAGGGACAAACCACGTCACCCAAGGTGCTCTCCTGAGAGGAGAGGCCTTGTAGACTCACCACACTCCCAGGTGGGGTCCATTAGCACCTCTACTTTTTTCTCACCCTGATCCAATTCTTTGTTCTGGGATCCACGAACCTAGAAAGCTCAGCGGGTCCTCTCGACTCAGATCTACATATAACACTGAGCTCAGTGCCCTGCCCTGAGCTGAACAGAGGTGACTAAGATTCCTGTGTAGCCTAACTGTAAGGCTCCTGACCAACTCCTAAGCCTGCCTGTATCCTTCCCTGTGAACTCTAGTGTTGCCAGAGAGCCCTGCACAGTCATTCACCTGCTGCCCCTCACTGTCTGAGGAGGGCCTCCTCCCTAGATGGTATCTGTCACCTCATCTATCTGCAGCGACCGTCTCATCAGCTCAGCCTAGACGGAAACCTCCTCATCGCCCTGTGGTGACTAGTCTCCACAGCCGTCCTGATTGGAGTTCGAATCACCTCACGATTAATTTGAGAGGTTCCATCCTGCTGTGTGTGTGACAGATTGCGCGCAGTTAGATACTGCAGGTTCTGGCCTGAGGAACTAGATGGCACCCCTGGGAGGAAGCGGGGGGGGGGGTGGACGTGCGATGCTCTGCCCTCACCTCTTCCTTGCTACCATCCCTCTCTCTCTGCTTCTTGGCCACCATGACAGAAGTTGGACCAAAGCCTCTGAAACCTCGAGGTCAACTAAGCCCTCCCTCCTCCAATCTGCTCAGAGCAACCTAAGAACTAATACAGCCCTAATATTCTCTCCTGGAAATTTCCTATCAGCAGCCTCCAGCCTGCTCCCAGGTACCTAGGTCGCCATTAGGAGTCAAACCCACGCCTCTCCCCGTCGGCACGTCCAGGTCCAGGTGATGCTTTTTTTTTTTGTTTTGTTTTGTTTTGTTTTTTGAGACAGGGTTTCTCTGTGTAGCCCTGGCTGTCCTGGAACTCACTCTGTAGACCAGGCTGGCCTCGAACTCAGAAATCCGCCTGCCTCTGCCTCCCGAGTAATGCTTTTTTTAAACAGAGGAGCAGATACAGCTGATACGGGAAGAGAATCGGGTTTGGTCATGCATACCCATGACCCCCGAACTCTGGTGGCTTGAAGCGGGAACATTTTAAGTTTAAAGCCTGCCTGGGTTACCTCTTATCTAAAAGAGGAAAGAGGGAAGGGGTAAAAATAGATGAGAAAGCAGAAGCACAGAGAGGCTTAGTAACAAGCCTTGGATCACACAGCCAGTGAGTGAAGAGCCATTTGCTGATCCAAGGCTGTCTCATTTTTCACTCTCTCTGTCTGGAAATGACGACATGCCATGAAACAGTTGGAATGATGACATATCAGAACAGCATATGTCTTCCCAAAAGGAGCCCTTGCAGCTCTGACAGCCTCATAACAAATACCTATGAGGGCGGCTACTGAGGGTGCTGGTGTCCTACTGTCTGTCTGCAACAATAGCCAAAGGGAGCTTTCCCTTCCCCCACTCACAGCGTTCTGGGCAGCAGCTTATAGGCCATGAGCAGCCTCAGAGAAACTTTGGCTCTCATCAGGATTCAGCTCCTGCCTGGGAGATTTCAACCAAGTCCTCCCTAGAGACAGAGAGTAGTCAGCACTGGAGCAGGACAGTGTAGCAGGGCTGATGGTAATGGGTACAGGCGGAAGCCATTACCTCCGTAGGAGGGAAATGTTTTCCAGATGGACCGGAAGTACATCTGTGGGGGACCTTGGGAAGTGAGGAGGCCCGAGTGTGGAGGAGAGGAGGGACACTCCTTCTGTCTGTCCTGAGGAACCATGGTGGACACCCCACAGTAAAGGCCACTTACCACGAGAAAAGCTCGCCAACCCTACTCTACCAAGTTCCGCCTGTATGGAGGAGTCCAGTGCTCAGTTAGGCTCTAGTACACACAGTGAAAGTGACGGAGGCACAGAAAGTCCACTAGGGAGCACTCACCCAGCACATGAGGAGGCACCCGAGTTCATTAGGGTAGGTGGTGTGAGTTCCTGCCAATGTGTACCGCCTGGGAGGCTGAGGCAGGGGAATCAAGCTTGAGGCAAGGATAAGCTGCATAATGAGATCCTGTTTCAAAACAAAAAGAGCCAGGAATATAGCTCTGTTAGTAATTTACCTAGTGTGAAAGAAACCTGGGGTTTGATCCCCACACTCATAAAACAGAATGGCAGTGTACACCTGCAATCCCAGCACTTAGGAAGCCGAGGCAGGTAGGTTAGAAGTTCAAGGTCATCCAAAACTACATAGTGGATTTGATGGAATGGATACATGGGATGCATGAGACTCGGACCCCTTCCCTCCCCACTTCTCAAAAACAAAACAGAACAAACACACCAGTTGTGATTATAAAAAGATAAAGGGATATAAGAATATGTTTTATGGGGGTATGGTGAGGTATGTATGGGGAAGGGGGTGCCTCACAGGCTCATGCCAAGGCATTCCTTCCCCCTGAGAGACCAGCCACATAATGGAATAGTATAGAATAGAGTTTATTTAGGGCATGGGGAGGGGAGTCAAGAGGGTAGTAGAGGCAGAGAAAGACAGAGAGAGGGAGAGAGTAGAGAAGTAGAGGCTGGTCATGGCCAAGTATAGAGAGGGAGGAAGGGAATGCGGAGAGAGGGGGAGCAAGAGGCAAGAGAAGAGAGATGGGGGGGGAGGGAGAGAGAGAGAGAGGAGGGAGGAAGAGAGAGAGAGAGAGAGAGAGAGAGAGAGGGAGGAGGGGGCAAGCAGCCCTTTTATAGTGGGCCAGGCCTACCTGGCTGTTGCCAGGTAACTGTGGGGGGTGGAGTCCAGACAGAATTCCAACACCAGTAAAATGAATGAATGAGTAATAATCATTGAGCAATCTCTGAGAGAAAGCGACCCCCCCTCCTCCTCCATTAAATCCCACAAGCCTAGTGAACTTCTTGGTGAACCGCCATGACCACTAACCGTTCCTACCATGGGACTTATGCTCTGTTGTACCGGAGTAGGATGATAACCACAATAATGCCATACTTACCAGGAAGACAAGCTGTCCACTGTCTGCTACCTCTACTCTGCCATCACAGACGCTAACCCTTTGAAACCATTAACTCCAAATAAACTCATTCTTCTATAAGTTGCTTTGGTTGTGGTATTTTATCACAGCATTAGAAAAGTAACCAAGGCAAGGCAGAAAGCTCCTGAGATGTAAGACCCAAAGGTGACCTCTGGTCTCCATATACTGTGCATACGCACCTGCACAAACACCAAACACTATATGCACTGATGGTGGTAGCAGTGGCGGTGCCGGTGCCGGTGGCGGTGGCGGTGGTGGTAGTGATGGTGATAGCATCCATTGTGATTCCTCTCTCTTTCCCTTCTCTCCCCCCTCTTTGTTTTTGACACAGGGTCTCACTATGCAGGTGGGCCTCAAATGAACACATCCAGCTCAGTGATTTATTTCTATTTCGTTATTACAAATACAGTTTTCTGGAGGAGTAGACAGTGAAGCTGGTCATGGTGGCACACATTTGCAATCCCAGCACTTGGGAGGTGGGAGGGCAGGAGTTCAAGGTCACCCTTGGATGTATAATGAGCTCATGGCCAGCCTGAGCTAATGAGACCCTAACAACAACAACAACAACAACAACAACAACAACAACACAACACGTCGAGGGTCTTGAGAAGTGGCTGAGCAGTTAGGAGCACTGGCTTTCTTACTGAGACCCTGGTTTTGGTCCCCAGTATCCACATGGAAGCTCACAACTGTCTGCAACTCCATTTCCAGGGGACGTGATGCCGTCTTCTGCTCTCCACCGGCACCAGGCATACACATGGTGCACAGACACAAACATCCATATTCATAAATTAAAATTAACTGGAAATAATGAGAAGGAAATGCGGAAGTGGGTTGGAGGATGAAGGAAAACTGTAGAAAATGTTTGTTTGGGGAGAAACAGCCCAGGCCCTGAAGATGGACTGTAACTCCTACAGGAGTAAGCTGGTGCCTGCTGGAACACTCCTCACTGCCTTTGGGTCATATTCTTTATATTGTAGTTCGGTTTTCTTATTTATTTGTTTTGAGTCAGGTTTTGCTATATAGCCCAGGCTGGACTTGAACTCATAATAGTCCTGCCTCTGACTCTAGAGCTCTGGAGTTCCAAGCCCGAGTCACCATGGCTGGCAATTTAAAAAAAAAAAAAAATCAATGTTAATATCCTGTATTAATCATTCAGTAAGCCAGAGAAACTAAAAGGACAGAAACTGTGTAAACAGTCAGAGGTCAACAGACACTATCTAACTGACAAGGGAGGACAAGGGCACAGTGTAAGAAAACGAGGAGGGTGAAGGGCACAGGGAGGGACGCTGGGAAGCCCGGTGACCTTCAAACAGACGTGGTGATCCCGCTTGGCTGCCTTCTGTCACCGCTAAAAGTCTCCAGTGCCAGCTGGCGTCTGAGCCTTTTAGTAATTCTCAAAATAGTAGTCTTTCCCTGCCCTGTTGCCACCTGCTCGTCCCTGCCCCTTCTCTGATCCACTTTCTTTCTTTGTTGAGGTTCCTGTGATGTCCAGGCTGGCCTTGAGTTCTTGGGCTCAATCTTCCCGCTTCAGCCTCCCGAGAAGGTGGGACAGCCACTCCATCCATCAAGTCCCAGTTCTTTCCTGTTCCTTCTCCTCCTTACAGACAGGGTATCACTGGCTGGCCTGGAACTTGCTATGTAGATCAGGCTGGCTCACATTTATGGATCCGTCTGTCTCCCAAGTTCTTCTTTTTAACTTTTTATGTGTATGTGTGTTTGCATGAGCACATGCCATGTGCGTGAGGTGCCTGTGAAGGTCAGAAGAGAGTTCCCTGGAGCTGGCCTTCAGGGTGGTTGTGAGTGCTGGGGATTGAACCCCAATCCTCTGGAAGAGCAGGAAGCACTCTTAACCAGTGAACCATCTCTAAAGTCCCACTTTCTTCTTTAAAAGAATATTTTCCAAATCTTATTTCTTCGTATTTCTTTTGTGCCTGTATGAATGCAGGGGACCTCTGTGGAAGCCCATCTTCTCCTTCTACCATATGGATTCTGAGGCTAGGACTCAGGCTTCAAGGCTTGGTGGCAAACATCTTACCTGCTGATTCATCCGACTGGCCCCATTCATTACTTTATGTTTTAGCTGTACATGAATATGTATGAGGTGTTGGTGAATGAGAACATTTCTAGGAAGAACATATGTAGCAAATCCTCCCCCACCTGCCCTTCCCTCCCTTAACCACGCAAGTTGACTGCACCCTCTACACAGCCATCTACACATACATATATAGTGTAAGGTACATATTGACTGTCTTAGTTATTCACACACACACACACAGGAACTCAAATGGCAATGTTACACACTTTCCGTCCCACACTTGCTACCAAGTGACAATTTACAATAGTGGGACTTGTAATTCAAGCACTTGGGAGGTGGAGGCAGGAGATTAGGAGCTCAAGGCCAACCTGGGTCTCAGAGTACCAGAAGAGGTGGGGAAGGGAAAGAGAAAGGGGAGGGGAGGGCGCACTGGGAGACTAGGAAAGGGGAGGGAGAGACCAAGGGGAGGGGAGAAGGAGGCTGAGAAAGAAGAGGGAGAGGCTCCTGGAGGTAGCCGGTCCCCACCCCGCGCCCGTGGGAACGGCCCCGCCTGCCTCTGTGACGTCATCCGGAACCCGACGAGGCGGGGCCGCGGGTCCAGGCGGCTGGAGGGTCCTCGCCGAGCCGTGATGAGCGAGGGCAGCGCGGGCGACCCGGGCCACGGGTCCAGCCGGCAGCGGGCCGTACACCCAGGTAGGTCGTGGCGGGACCAGGCGTGCGGGGCGGCAGAGTGGCCGTCCTGGTCCTCCGCGGGGCACCGCTGTGGGGAAAGCGGTGGGCAGCGGACATGCCCGGCGAGGAGGCTCCCCTTGTCCTGCCTGCCGAGCTGGAGAGGCAGTCCCCACTTTCCACGCGACGACTCTCCGGACCCAGGCCAGCCTCTAGATCGCCATGGTATCTTATTCTGTGAAGAGATTGTGACAACCTGCCCGCTCCAGCGGCTGGCTCCTAGATATTCCCTTTATACCCACTTGGAAGCCATTCTGTATCTGGTCTTTATTGCTGTGTGAATTTTGCCAGGTGACTTGCCCTCTCTGAGCCTCAGATTGACTGAAGAACAGTGAAATAGTAAAAAAATGTCCAGCACAGCCCCGATCATAGCGAGGCAACAGTCGATGCCAGCCTACTTAGCACAGGAAAATTTTCTTTCTAGTTGTGTTAAATATACAGTCAGTTATACAGCTTCCTGAGATTTTTACAGAAATGTGTAAAGACACCGCCCAGTAGATATAGTAGAGCTGCCAACCCCCTAGGGCAGGCTTCCTTGTACTTTGTATTTATTTTGTTTCTGTCTTGAGCCAGAACTCACAAAGTTATCAGCAGTATGGGTTTCAGTGAGATTGGATCTACGAAGGCAAAGCTCAGCGAGAGGGCATTGGGCTCTTCAGCCTCCAGAAGAAAGACCCAATCTTGGGACAAAGCTCTGGAAGCAGGAAAAAAAATTCAGGCGAAGCTCTATGATAGGGTTTTCCCTTCCTTCCTCAGCTCTAGCACTGCTGATGTCAGCTTGTTTCAGCCCTTCGGTAGCAGGGGCCTGGCATCCCTGGTGAGGGGCTGGGGGCGTGTCTCCTGTAGTGTTTTCCAGCCATCCCAGGGTCCTGTGAAAAGCCCAGTCAGTATATTTCTGGTTGCCCCCCATGGTTCTTCCTCTTATTCCAGCATGCTCGGTCTCACTTTGGGTCTTTGCTGAGAGTTGAAGGGCCACTCTAAGCAACCCCTGGGCCCCTATAACTGAGCCATCTCCTCACCCCCCCCCCATACCTGCAAGGTTTTGTTTTGAAATACCCCAGGATAGATCTCAGAGCCTCACACAAGCAAGACAAGAGCTCTCCCTCGGAACTACATTCCCCAGTTCCTTTTACTTTTAAAGTTGTTGTTTTTGTTTTTTTGTTATTTGAGACTAACCCTATGCAATCTGGGCTGGCCTTGGAGTCCTGCCTCTGCCTCCTGATGCTGGTCATCTTAGGACTTGACCTCTCTGGGTACCCTGGACACAGATGCATAGTGTCTGCCCCACACAGATGCTGATTTCTGACTTCCTAATCTAGCAGCATGAGGAAGGACCTTTTTGGAAAAGGGCCCCACAGCAGCACGGTGCTCTGTAGCCGAGCAACGGTCTTGTGCTAGACCATGGTGTGTGCAGTCAGGAGTGAACCCTCTGGGGTCCCTGCTCCCTGAGTCTACTACTGTAAGGCTGTAGTCAAGGGGAAGCTGGCTTTGCAGTCGCCTGCACCTTTGACTGGCCCTGGAGGGTCCTTCCCACCATGGCTTGATTAGCCGGCCTACTCTGCCTTCTCCGGCTGGTTTTGGCATCCCCTCAACATGGCTCATGTCCTCCCCAGAGCAGATGACTCCAAGAGAGCAGGCTGGAAGCTATCGTGACCTGGGGTTCAGTCTTGGAGTCCGTGCCAGATTTCTGCAGCAGCTCCTTGGTCATCCATTGTGGGCCACCTTGCCCAGTGTGAGCACCTAGACATTGGGAGTGTAGCTCTCTGGGACCATTTTGGGACCAATGCTAAGAAAACTTAAGTGTTGACGTTTATGGCTGTACTTTCTTGTGCTACGGGGCTCCTGGAAGGTGGCCTCAGTGTCTGGCACACTCTGATGATAGTGTTTGCGTGGAAGTCCCTCTCCACTGGTTCCTCCCAGGCCCATCTGATGGACACTCCAGCCTGTCCATCCACCTTGGGGACCGTAACCTTCCTTATAAGGTATATTCATCTCTTCCTTCGGTGTCACTTCTTCCCAGAAGCCCTCTTTGATTGCCTCCCCCAGGCTGGACTCTGTCCCCGCCATGCGCTTTCCTGAGGGGGAGGGATTCCCCCCCCCACCCCGGGCTTTCCCTGGGATTCACCGAGTAGCTCAGGTTGAGCTTGAACTCATGGTCTTCCTGCCTGTACTCCCTGAGTCCTGGGATGGCAGGTGTGTCCTTGCACATCTTCCTGACTCCTCCCTTACTGTGTGTGTGTGTGTGTGCAGCCCTGGAGTAGAACTCCAGTCCTTACACGTGCTGAGGAGGCACTTGATCCCTGGGCCTCTCCCCTTAGCCAGGCCTAAATGTGCTTGGCTCAGAGCTGAACTCATGCAAATTTATGCAAATCGCCTCTTTCTTGAGGCTTCATCTCCACATTTACAAGGAGGAGAGATTCTGACAGGAGTACAACCCAAGGCCTTGTCCAGCCTGCTGGAGAGGAGGCTCCCAGCCAAGCTTCCACCTGCAGCAGCGACTCAGCCTTCCTTCCCTGCAGTGGTGGCCTACCTCCCAGTGTCTCTCACAGGGTCCTGGAGGCACACAGGGAAGCTGCGTTTGCTAGGTGTCTACAAACAGGTAGCTGGCTTCCCCCTCTTGCCTGGGTTCAGATCCCCCCCCCCACGCTCTTTCCCTCCCACGCTCTTGCCCCCCATGCTCTTTCCCCGCCACGCTCTTTCCTTTCCTCTTTTCCTTCTCTCCTCTCTTACTTTTCTCCTCACCTCCTCCTCTTCTGCAAGAAACATCTAATATTCTTTTCTCTCAAGCACTGTAAAACTTTAGTTTGTGACAAGAAATCAAAATATTTCTCTCCCGCTCTGAAACGTTGATGCAAATGTCCTCATTTCCTGCCAACTGGCTAAAACTTGTTTATACAAAGGTCCTGCTGTGTTATCAAAATTTATTATTTCGTTTGTTTTGTGTGTGTTCCTTTGGTTGAGAAGGGTCTCAGTATGTAGTCCTTGGCCGTCCTGGAGCTCACTATGTAGACCAGGCTGGCCTTGAACTCACAGAAGACCTCTGCCTTCGGTGTGTGCCACCGCGTCCTGCTGTGTTATCAGAATTTAAGCGACCTCTATTGCCCTTCATTTCCTTTCCACTGGCTCCTTGAAAACTAGGCGACCATGAAAGACTTTGAGGGGACTGGGGAGGGACGGGAAAGGGACACTGAATCGCCACCACCTGTGTTAGAATGGAAACGAAGTGAACTTCCTGTCCCGAGTGCTTGCTCGCCCAGTTTGGGTCATGGTGCCCCCTTTTCACAGAAGAATCATCTTGCCAGGCTACTGTGCTCATGCGCTCCTCTGTGGGAGACCGATTGTATTTGACTCCAACATGCCCTCTCACCCCATGTTGTCTCTCTCCTTTCTCCTTCTTCTTCTCTTTCCTTCATGGAGGTGTGATTCAGACTGGTTCAGCTGTTGTTTATCAGGGTGGAATGATGCAAAGCAGGCCCCACCTCACCCCATGAGAACCCACTCTGCCTGCTCCCCCGCATCCCCAGTGAGAACCCACTCGGCCTGTTCCCCCTCATCCCCAGTGAGAACCCACTCTGCACACTCAGGAGATTAAGAAGAAAAACACCTTAATGATAACTCGCATCCCACCCTGGCTGAGTCCAAAGAGAAGTGGGCTGAAACAGGTTTTACTAACGTAGCCGCTTTAGTCGTGTGCTTTTCATCTCTGCTGTCATCCTTAAACTTCTCCATTCCAGTTCCAGGTCACACTCTGAACAATTTAAACAAGATAGGAGATTGCAAGTCTGGCCACTGGGGCAGATGGGAGATTTACAGGGTAAAGATATTATCAGAATTATTTCTTAATAGTAGTCCTTAACAACTGGTGTTCTTTTTGAATGGCTACCCAGGTCCCTCCTGCCCACCTGGCAGGATTGTGCTTCTCCTGACTTAAAAGACCAGGACTTGTTCTTCAAACCTGCTGTGCCCTTGAGCTGCCCCTTGGGGGCGTGTTCTTTGATGTGGGAGTAGCCTAAAGGCTGGTTGTCAGTTGGAGCTGTCTCCCTTTGTTATGGGAATGAAGCTTAATTGTAGGTCAATCTTGTCAAACAGCCTTTAGCAGAAACTTTCTCCGGAAACCATAAACTTCAATTTTGGTGCAAAATTCTTCTTCCTGCAGTTTCTAGCAAGCCTGGTTAGTGTACTGCTGATATTGGAGATCTCCTTCAGCTAAATTCTATTTTGTGTAACCTTAGTATTTCCTAAGCAGGTTAATTAGTAAATCCCTCACTGCACCAATGTAACTAGTTTCTCCTGCATCTGGCTGGGTCTCACTCATTTCAGCACATCTGCATCACCCAGAGAGGCCCCACCCCCATTCAGTAGTCCCTCCCCCTCCTCAGCTTTCTGCAAACAGTCCATTTCTACCTGTCCGTGGGTGGATCTCCTCTCTAGACACTGATTTGAGGACTTAATGGCTTCCTCTCAGCTCATCTTTGGAGTTCATCCAGGGTCAAATGACACAGTGCTCCGTCCCTTTTCATAGGTGACTAATGCTCCATTGTGAGTCACATGCTGTGTGTGTACACATCCACTTGTGGACTTCAGGTCCCTGTGAGTAGAGTTGCTCAGCCCTTCATGTGCACAGCTTTCTTGTTGGAAAACCTTGTCCTCCCCCCTTTTTTCTAACGTTTCCCCTTTATTTTGGGTCTTAGACTATAGCCCTGTCTTGCCTTGCACCACCACCCACCTGCTTCTGTTCCTCAGTGCTGGCATAGGAGCTGCATACTATGCCTGGCTACATCAGAACTTTTTATACACTTGAAGACTCTAAGGTTCAGGGTGATGTGAAGCCACACAGCCCTGGAGAACCATAAGGCACTTCATGGCTGTGTGTGAGCTGTGCTAATAGGCCAGGCAGGGCTCCCAGCTTCTCAGGAATCCCCGGGAAGGTTCCCTCTTGAAATCTCTATCAACACCCATCAAACAAAGGTGGAGAATTTCTTCTGTCTTCGGGATAATGGAGTCTAGTCTTCATGACTGCCCTTGGGCAAGAGAATTTCTGTGTGTCTGTCTTACCTAGGGGCTGGGACATGAGCATCTGAAGCATATTTTGGGATATTGTCCTAGAGCCCTGACAACACTGTGGGTACTTTTGTTTGGTGTTTGTAACCCTGACAGCATAGGGTTTGTGACAGACCCATTGTGCCTGGACCTCTGCAGATACACCACCAGGCAAGTGCATGACCTTAAAATGGTTCTTCACGTCTGTTTAAGTCAAGCCTACTCCACCACAATAGATACGAAGACACATAGCTATTTATGTCTTCCTTTATCTGCTTAGCCCTTCATCCGGTGAGTGACCCACCGCCCTTCTAGGCCTCTGAGGAGGGTAGAATGTTCTGGACTAGGCTGGAGATCACTTGAGCCTTTTTTTGGTCAGGTTCTCTTGGGGACAGCTATTTTCGCCCCTCTGTCTGGAGGAGCCCAGCTCTGCCCAGCAACGGGACCCAGCTTAGAGGTGGCTTTCTTTGTTTTTTTCAGGAAGTGAGAAGTCTGAAGGGATAAAAGGGGGAAATAGCTTTGCAGGGCTGCGACTTGGTTGCAAGCCGATGCTTCTCCCAAGGAGAGAATTTGGGCCTGGGACCACCCAGTCAAACTGGGCTGTGTACTTGAGGTACCCTCCCAAAAGGAGGAGGAGGGAGGCAGGCCAGCTCTAACCAGAGGGCCCTTGGACTGGACCCCAGGGAGCCAGCCTGCAGGAGACAGGGCAGGCACTGGGAAGGTGTAGTGAAGAGAAGGAAGGGGAGAAAGTCCAAGGGAGTCTAGCCGATGGGAAAGAAATAACACAAAGGTGGAGGTGGTGTGTGTGGTAATTTTGTGTGTGTGTGTGTATGTGTGTGTGTGTGTGGTAATTGTGTGTGTCTGTGTGTGTGACAGTACTAGCCTAGATGGGGTAGGGCCTCTGAAGTGACTCTAAGCTGAGGCAGGGGGATATAAAGAATTTTTGGAACCTTTGCTGGCAACACAAAGGGAAGGAACCTTCAAAGAGGGGACCAGAAGGGCAGACGGCAGGAGAGTTAAGGTGCTTGTCTGCCAAGCCTGGTGGGTGACCCGGGTTTGATCTCTGGGGACCACCTGGAGGAAGGTGAGGACTCTCAAAAGTTGTCTGCTGAGCTCTGCAGTGAGTGAACTTCTTCCCTCCACACGCCTGTGCTTCCTGGTACACCCCTACACACAACAGGGAGATGTAATTTTAGAAACCAAACTTAAAACAAAATAAGCGAAGAACCAAGCAAGGTATGGCCAGTCAGCAGGGGGCGGATGGAGGAGTTCTAATGCTTTAGGCCATCTTGTCCGTATAAAGACTGTCTGGAACAAAGAAGTGGTAGGGAGAGTGGGAGGGAGGAGAGAGGAAGGAAGGATCCCCCCCCCCCACATGCCTGGTTCTGATTTCTGTTCCCTCACTGGCTCCCTGGCTTCACCTCCAAGTCTACAGCACTGTCGTCTCCTTTCTGTCTTTTAAAATTCTTGTGTTTTTGTTTTTTGTTTTTAAAGATTTATTTATTATTATAAGTAAGAACACTGTAGCTGTCTTTGGACACACCAGAAGAGGGCATCGGATGCCCAGTACAGATGGTTGTGAGTCACCAAGTGGTTGCTGGGATTTGAACTCAGGACCTTGGGAAGAGCAGTCAGTGCTCTTACCTGCTGAGCCACCTCTCACCAGCCCCACCCTCTCCTTTCTGAGAAGTCCCACATATGTGGTGGCTACTTGGGGGCTGGAGAAGTGGCTCAGTGGGGCAGGAGCACTGGCAGAGGTTACAGGTTCAGCACCCACATGGCAGCTCAGCACTCCCCGTGACTCCAGTTACAGGAGATCCAACATTCCCACACAGACACACGTGCAAGCCAAACACCAGTGCACATAAAACAAAAGCCAAAACAGAACTCTGGCTACTGAATGAGGCTCTAAGTACAGCGCCCTGTGGCCCAAGGAAGAGCAAGAACCTCTTAGTTTCTTAGTTGTATTTTATTTCTTCCAGTTTGCCCTTCCAAAAATGGTAACCTACATCTATCTAGGGACACAGCTCTGTGATAAGTCTCCAGGCCTGCCAGCATGGGCTTCCTTTAACATCTAAACTTGGAAGCCCCTGAATCATATCCATGGTGACTGCCGATGCGGGGGCAGGGCAGTCCTCTCCTACCTGCACCGGAATCCCTTCAAGTCTGTCTTTCCAGTCAGTAGCCTCTGCTTCACTCTTTACTGCCTTTGAGTCTTTTCTGTGGTGGACACCAAGATCCTGCTGCACCTGGGTTTAAGGTCCCTGAGGATATAAAGGACCGGGTGGGCCCCTGGCTGCCCAGGGAGTCATGTGGAGGCATTAGGGACAGTGGACAGCCCCTGGTGTGTTTGAAGAGGCCTTGGGGAGATCTTAGAGGAGCAGGGTGGCCCAGGTTCAGGCAAGCCAGAGCCTGTTGGTACAGACTCTGCAGGCCTGGGTCTGCATTTGCCTGTGGAGTCTGCAATGTAACTCTCTCAAGTTCTTTCAGAAGCTCAGTGATGTAAGGGTTTGTCCTGGTAGTTTTCTTTGTCAACTTGACGCAGCCCGAGTTACCTGGGAACAAGGAGCCTCGGCTGAGAGACTGTGCTTATCAGATTGGCCTGTGGCCGTGTCTGAGAGAGATGCTCTGGACCGGTAATTGATGTGAGAGAGCCCAGAACACCATCCCGAGGCAGATGCTTATAGCATGTGGCCTAGATAAAGCCTACCTGGGCTAAGAAAGCAGGATGGGCGTGAGCCAGAGAGGAAGCCGGTACACAGCGACCCTCCACGGTCTGCTTTATCATTAGGCACACCGACTCATAGGAACTAGCCCATAACCAGCACATTGCGCTCTCCTCTGGCTTGACGGCTAGGTAATCCAGGCACCTGGCCCAGTGGTAGCTCTGATTAGCAAGTTAGTCGCCTGCCCCTAAGGGCTGTTTGCTCATCCGGTTGTAAAATGTGGGGTGCAGCCCAGCTGGGCTCCTGACCTGGCTCTGACACCAACTGATGTGACTCAGGTTGGTCCTACAAGCCTGCTGTCCAGGCATCTGGCAGACTTCTTCACATTTCCCTTGGCTCTGGGCCCCAGGAAGGAGGCTCTTCCACAATATTCCCTATGGAACCAGCCACAGGTAGCTTTGGACATGTGACCAAATGAAAACTGTCTTTCCTCAGTCACACCTTGAATGCTTTACAATCCTGTCCGGTTTCTGTTGATGAGAAGAATGGAGAGCAAAATCAGCTTGGGAAGGAAAGGGTTTATTTCAGCTTATACCTCCAGGTTATAGTCCATCGCTGAGGGAAGTCAGGGCAGGAACTCCAGGCAGGAACCTGGAGGCGGGAACCGAAGCAGAGGCCATGAAGGAGTGCGGCTTACTGGCTTGCCCCATGTGGTTTGCTCTGCCTGACACACCTCAGGATCAGGATCACTTGCCCAGGGGTAGCCCCACCCACAATGAACAAGGCCCTCCTACATCATTCATCAATCAAGAAAATGTCCCGCACACTTGCCTACCGGACAATCTGATGGAGATTCCCTCTTTGACCTGTGAGGGTACCAGGCATCCACATGGTGTATAGACACACAAACAAACAAACAAACAAAAAACCTCATACACAGAAATAAATAAATCTAAAAAGTGAAAGAGATTCTCTCTTCTCATAAATGTCTAGGTTTATGTCAAGTTGACAAAAACCAACCAATACTACACCTTCCTTGTGAGAAGTATACCTAGCTTGGACCATAGCCATGGTACCGTGTAGAGACAGTGGTTGCCACAGTGACTCTGCCTAACCCTAGTTAGAGAAGCATTCCTCTGGCACAAACCCTTCATGGCTCCCACTTTATCAGACAAAAGCGAATGTTTTGTTACTCAAGGCCCCTGACTTGGCCTGTCCCCGATGACTGACTGTCCCCCTATTGACTCCCACCAACCTCTTCCTCAGGCCTGCTGAGCTCCATCTGCCTCTGGGCCTTTCCCTTGCTGTTTTCCTCTTTGACAGCCTTTCCCAGGCTGCGTAACTGTCTCTCCCTGTTTCCCCACCTTCCTCAAATGTCACCTTCTCAGGTACCAAATCCTACTTGGCCATATGTAAGAAACGATGTGACGTGATTCTTGTCCCTGACAGAGCCAGCAGGGCATGGGCCTCCACGGGTGTCGATTGTTGTGGGTATAAGGCTTATTTGTGTAATAGACATATTTTCATGCTCCTCCTTGGAGGAATAGCCTTAAGGTTCATGACGCCATGATAATCAGAGACAGCACAAGTCTAGGAGGTGAGGGTTTATCTAATGTTTCAGCAAAATGGTAGAATGTTAGGACCTTCAGGACAGCCGTTAAGGCTGTGGGAAAGAACTCTAAAAGCATGAGTTAAAAAATATATAATTTCTCAACTATGGAAAATATAAAGAAGGGATTAAACTGAGGTCATCAGACCTGGTGCCAAGTGCTGAGCCATCTTGATGGCCCATATATCACTTGATGAGTATCTTGTGTGTAGTAGCTTTACAAAGTAGAGTCTCTGAATTCTAGAAACTTCTAGATAAAAAGCCTTTGGAATTTGCATGTATGAGCATTTATCAGGCTTCCTCCCTCTAGTTAGCTTCCGGAAAAACAGTGACATCAAACCACAGGGAGTGGACAAGTGTCCAGGAACCAGAGTAGGCAGGCTCTGTGTTCAATGTCTCCCTGTTGTGAGATTGTTTGAGAACAATGAACTGTGCTCCTAACAGATCAAAGTGCATGTCCATAAACAGGTCTGTGGAGGGAATCTCAACAAGAACATGGAGTACAGTCAGTGTGTACTGCCAGCTCCCCTCCCCCTGGGACATGGCTCACACCTCCTGCCATCTGAGGTCTAGAGAGGCTATAGGACCTTCAGTTTGAAACCAGCCTGGGCTACAAGTTGAGTTCTAAGTTGGCCTAAGCTTCAAACAGAAACAACCACTAATTTTATTTTCAGTTGCAAAAATGTAGCATCCGTATAGAAAAGAATGTTTCATGCTTAATTATTTGCCTCTTGTTTTTTGCACCCTGCTTTCTAGGGTGCTAACCACATACTTTGATCAAAAACTTGGTAGATAATTGAACAGTATCCTCAAAACCAGATTCATCCAGTTCTCATTCATTCATTCATTCATTCATTCATTCATTCATTCACTCATCAGTGATTTATCAGACACTGCCACGTGTCAGTTCCTGCACAGACCCAAAGGATTCAGTGGTGGTGGAGAGAAATGGGGTCCCTGAGAGAAGAGAGAGACAACACACGTTAAACAGCCTAGATTAAGGATTAGAATGACTGTCATGTGTCCCTCTCTAAGAAATCCACACTGGCTCTGCTGTCACACTTAAAAGCAGGGCTGGAGCGATGGCTCAGCAGTGAAGAGCAAGTACTGATCTTGCAGAGGGCAGGAGTTCAGTCCTCAGCATCCTATCCGGGCAGCCCCAGGGGACGGGATGCCCTCTTCCAGCCTCCTCAGGCACCTGCATGGATTCGCAAGACAACCCCCCCACCCCCCCACCCCGCACATAAAAAAAAAGCGACTGCAAAACCTAAGGCCACAGTGTGTGACAAGTGCTTAGTTCTGATGGAAAAGACAGAGCAGGCATTGGAGTTCAGAGAGAGAGTATGTGCTTAACATGTCCAAGGCTCTGAGTTCATCCCCAGCAACATACACATACTTAAATGGTGTGTGTGTGTGTGTGTGTGTGTGTGTGTGTGTGTGTGTGTGTGTAGTGTGGCTTGGCGCAGCGCAGTGCAGCACAGCACAGCATAGAAGAGAGTTCTTTGTTTCAGCCACCCATGGGCACTTTTGGAACATGTTCCCTGTGGGAAAAGAGGACACTTGTAATCTTCACAGTAACTGGCAGATTCACAAGGTCATTTCTTACAAACCTGAGAGTAGGAGGTAGGTGAGCTCAGCACCAGATACGGCTGAGGCTGCCTTTGCGGAGGGATGCAGGGCCCTGGGAGCCACTTAGATCATGCTTGGCCAGTCTCCTGAGAGTTTATAGTTTTCACTAGGATGCCAGGACCTAAGGAAGCCCTTCTTCACATGTCCATGCTTCTGTTCTGGCATCATTCATTCATTCATTCATTCATTCATCTATTCATTGATTTGGTCTTCAAGTAGAGGGCCTTCTAAGGGCAAGACACTGCTCTAGACTCAGAGACTCAACTCTGAGCTGAGCCTGGTGGTGCAGGCCTACCATCCCAGCTACTGAGGAAGCTGAAGCAAGAGGATTTTGAGTTTGAGGCCACTCTGCGGCCGATGGCAGAGCATTTGACTGGTGTGCCTGAAGCCCTGGGCTCAGTCCCAGTTCTGAAAGAGAAGAAGGAAGCTCCCTGCTCTGACCCATGCCACCTGTCACCCTTGCCCTCCTGCCCTAGTAACAGCCTAAATGCTGCAGTCTGATCCCAAGAAATTCTAGGTATTTCTCAACAGTCACTCCGATGCTGGAAACATGCAAAGGCTTAGTTAAACAGCCCCCATACCGACCTAAGGGGTCACACTGATGGCAGGACTAAGGCAGAGGAGCACCTGGCAGGCTGCCCAAGGCTCAGAAAGGTGCAGCCAGCAGCCAAGGTTGTTTTGACATCGAGCCTTGGGGGAGTCGTCATCTCTCCGAGCCTCAGTTTCCCCGTTAGAGCCAGGGCCCCAAAGCCTGTGAGAGGCCCGGTGGAGTTTTGAAACCAGCACAGCCCTGTATGAAAGCTGGAGGGAGAGTCTGGGGATGACACCACAGGAAGTGTTTGTAGAGGATGGGAAAGTTCCCTAGAGTGGCTGAAGAGAAAAACATGTGTACAGCTTGGTTGGAAGTGGAAGAACATTTAGCCATTTTACCTGTGTGTCATGTTAGCGTTTACAAGGCCATTGCAAGACCACAGCCCATTTCATTGGGGAAGTCAGGACATGGATAATGTGATTGGATGTTAGGTCCATCCCCAACCCAGTGCTTAGTAGCAAGTGGGCAAGAGCCTTTACCTCCCTGTGGTGGTGAATCCTTTCGTGTGTGTGTGTGTGTGTGTGTGTGTGTGTGTGTGTGTGTGTGTGTACACATGCCATAGCCCCATGTGGAAGTCAAAAACCATCCTTTCAGAGTCAGTCTCTCTTTTTGTGAGTTATGGAGCTCGAACTCAAGTCCTCAGGTTTGCACTGCAAGCTCTTTTACTTGCTGAGCCAGCCCATGATGGTGAATCTTCATTCTCGACTGTCTCCTAGCTGATTCTAAATCTAGTCAAGTTGAGTTAGTCTCTTGTTCTATAACCCAGGCTGGTCTCACCCTTGCAGCAATCCTCTCGCTTCAGCCTTCTGACTGCTGGCCTTATGTATACACAGCTAGGCTTCTCTTTCAGTATTTCTAACTGCCAAGCCCAAAGGGAGCGCTCACTGATGCTCAGAGTGAGACAGGTGTCCAATGTTTGTAGTGACAGATGCCCTCCCTCTGAGATGAGTAGAACTGATGTCTTCCTGGGTTTGCTTGGCTGGTGGGTAACAGTGCAGATCTGAAGCCAGGCCAGGCTTCAGTTCCCATCTGCACTGGTTCCTGACCCCTACAGTTGTTGAATATTAAACAAGCTCCATATTCAAAGACCTTTGTTCTGGGTTAATAACAGTTCTTTGTTGCTGCCTAGCGGGAGGAGTGGCCCAAGGCTGCACCCTTGCCCTGCTGCCTTCTAGATTGAACCTAATAGCTGGAGGCAGCTCTGCCTGTCACTGGAGTGCCTCACATCCTCAGGGTGTGTTGGTATGAATGTGGCATGGCTTGCTCATGGAGGTTGGCAGAGCCCGGGCGCGTGTCTCTGCGTCATCCACAGTGAGACAACTGCTGTCTTGTGTCTGAGCATGCCTGTCAGGGAGGGGCAGAGGTTTGGTAATCTGCACGTTCTAGAGAGACCTGGAATGCAGGTTCCTGGTTCTCCTCAAGCCCTCCCACACTTCCTGGAACATTACAGGGGGGGGGGGACATTGTGTGTCTGCCATATCACTGAGACCTTGCCCCCTTGTGAGCACCTGTGATGCTGTGACCATGCCCATGGTACCTAGGCTTGGCTTATGGGGTACCCAGGCCTGCCCTTAGGGTCTCACTGTGTAGCCCAGGATGGTTTCAAATTCAGGAACTACCATCTTAGTCTCCTGAGTTAGGATCACAGCATGAGTTACAGCGCCCTGCTGAGTGACCAATTAAAGTGTGGTCAGAACACAGTCAGTGTTCATCTGCAGGTCCTTTACATGTAAGATCTCACTGGCTGTAGCCCAGCCACACAGGCATCTTGTTTTTTCCCACATCCTACATACAATTCCACATGAATATTCTCTGTGACTGGGAACAAAGGCAGGGTCTTGATTCTTATCAAAGGGTTCTACTGCCTGGATTTAAATTACATTTGTTTGTAGTGTGCGCGCATGAATGTGTATGTATGCACACATGCTGTAGTGCATATTGGGGGTGAGAGGACAGCTTGAAAGAGTTGGTTCTCTCCTCCCATCATGTGGGTTCCAGAAGTCAAACTCAGATTCTTAGTCTCAGTGACAAATGTCTTTACCCTACGAGCCATCTTACTGGCCCCCGTTGGTCCTTACACAACTGGCTCCCAAATGCCCAGAAATGGCTTCTGGCCTCTTTTATAATTTGGTGCTGGCAGAGTATTTTTCTTTTGTGTCCTTGGTTAAAGCAAATCTTAGCTCAGGCTTTGGGGGAAGGGGTACAGATGGGCTGGATGATGCCACCATCTGCCAACCAAATGGACCTCTAGGTTCCTGTCTGTCTCTCCACCAGTGCTCCAGTCATAAGTCTGCATACTCCTCTACAGATGTGCCTCATGCATGGCTGCCCCAGGATCCTTGCACTTCCTGTTCCCTCTGCTCTTCCCCACATAGCCTCAAGTCTGTTCCTTCTTTCCACTGAGCTTCAGCTAAGGGAAAGAACTGACCCTTAACCAAAAGCAGCGCCTGGCCCCAGTCTCACCTCTGTCTCTTACCCGTCAGCACCCCAAGTGCGCCTTTGTGTTTTCTTTACATTGTATTTACCACTTGCTGTCATGTTTGTCACCAGCTTATTGTCTGGTTGTCTTCTCGTCCCCCCCTTCCCCCCCAGAATATGAGCTGCATAAAAGCAGGACATTTTCCTTGATTCCCATGGTATCCCTAGCTCCAGAAAGGACGTGTGGTAGGTCTATTTGTTGAATGACTATTTGGGATCAGGAAACGGAAGCTCTGAGAGGTCAAGCAATCCCCACCTCACTCCTCACACTCCCCAAACACACAGCAGAAACGGGACTAGGTCAGGATGTGAACTTAAGCCATTTAGTACCCAACAGGAAGGATAGGCGTTAGGATGTGCATGGAGGTGATTGCGTAGGTAATCATGGCTCTTGTACAGGATCATTTCCCCCACTTACTGGAGATACAGCACACATTCAGCAAATGAACCATGAATTTAGCTAATAGCTGCAGGTATCCCACAACCTGTGCTTTCTGCAGACACATCTATAGACAGTGAGCTCCTGTAGAATGGTTTCAGTGTTCTGTGTATCGTCATGGCCAACTACACACAGCCAGGGCTGGGGAGATGGCTTAGTGGAGAAAGTGCTGTGGATCCTCAAGTACCCACTTAAATGCTGCTGTGCAGCCCTCACCAATGCTCAGGAGGCAGAGATAGCCCATCTCTTGGAGCAATCTGGTCAGCTAGACTATCTGGATGGGTGGGCTCTGGGTTCAAGTGAGAGACCCTGCCTCAATACATAGGTAGAGTGTGGTCAAGAGAGACACCTGGCATTGTCCTCACCTACACGTGTGCATATGTGTGTGCTGGCATGCATACATGCACTCACACTCAGGAGAGCACGCATACCTGCAAACAAAGCAAAATGATCCAGATTTGTAATTTGGGTTGGCACAATTTTGTAATTCCAACTGCACAGGAGACGGAGGCAGGAGGATTTTAAATTTAAGGCCAGCCTGAGAAACTTAACAAAACCTTTCTAAGTAAATGAAGGGCTGGCTATGTAGCTCAGTGGTGGAGCACTTGTCTAGCATGTGCAAGGTCCTGGATTCAATTCCCAGCACAGCAAAAGAGAAAAGAAAATCCAGCTACCCTGTCACCGGCCTGATGAGTGACAGTCAGCAAGGCTTGTTCATAGTCTGAGATCAATGGCTTCCAACTGGAGTAAATTTTGCTTTTTTTCTTTCACTCAGAGAACCTGTCTCTGGGTTCTAGCTGCTTCTCTCCACCTGTGAATTTCCTTCAAGAGCTGCCAAGCTATCGGTCAGTGGCACGTAGGAGGACAAACATCCTCTCTCTGGACAAGCAAAGTGGCACCCTGCTGAAGCCGACAGACTCTTTCAGTCCCCAGTTGGATGGAGGAATCACAGAAAACCTCAGCAGCCAATCCATCCGCAAGTATGCACTGAACATCTCTGAGAAGCGGAGACTAAGGTTGGTTCAATAGCTGCCTGGAAGTGCCCATGTTATGATCTGGGAGAGGGGTGTGTGTGTGTGTGTGTGTGTGTGTGTGTGTGGTGTGTTTGTCATGTGTGGAACCCAGAGTTTATTCTGTAGTGAGCATTCCTAAGCTGCTGTGACCTTCAAGAAGTCCTTCACTCCCTGCTTGAATAAACAGTCCCAGGTTCAGTTCAGTGAGGGGGGTAGCCATTCAGTGAGCCAGACACACACACACACACACACACACACACACACACACACACACGGAGAATGAGAAGGAGGGAGAGGGAGAGAAGAGAAGTGTGTGTGTGTGCACTCGAGCACGCATGCATGCTCCCATATAGGAGACAGAAGTAGACATTGAATTTCTTCATTTATCATTTCACCTTATTTGGGGGGGAGGTGTCAGGCTCTCTCACTGAACCAGTTTAGCAGTTGGCTATTCTGGCTGGCCAACAAGTCCCCAAGATCTACCTGCCCCCATCTCCCCCAGCTCTGGGGTTATAGACAAGACCTAGGGGTCCTAATCTGGTCCCCAGGCTACACATCACACACCATACCCATTGAGTTGTCACTCCAGGCCTCTTCTCCTCTTTTTTTTTTTTTAAGATCTATTTATTTACTATATGTAAGTACACTGTAGCTGTCTTCAGACACTCCAGAAGAGGGCGTCAGATCTTGTTATGGATGGTTATGAGCCACCATGTGGTTGCTGGGATTTGAACTCCGGACCTTCGGAAGAGCAGTCGGGTGCTCTTACCCACTGAGCCATCTCACCAGCCCCATAAATATTACTTTTTTTTTTTTTTTTTTTTAAAGATTTATTTATTTATTATATGTAAGTACACTGTAGCTGTCTTCAGACACTCCAGAAGAGGGCGTCAGATCTTGTTACAGATGGTTATGAGCCACCATGTGGTTGCTGGGTTTTGAACTCCGGACCTTTGGAGGAGCAGTCGGGTGCTCTTACCCACTGAGCCATCTCACCAGCCCCATAAATATTACTTTTTGATTAATGGTGGGTATTAAGAATAGATTAAGCACCAGTTACTGAACTTAAGACAGTGTGCAGAGCAAAGCAGAAACAGTCAGGCTAGCATTGTCATGAAATCAGCTGTCCGTGTTCTGTGTTTCTGGGACAGAGGACCACAGAAACAAATATTATATATTCTCAAAAGGCTTGTGGCATCAGGCTAGGTGTGGTGGTACACCCCTTTGATCCCAGCACTTGGGAGAGAGAGGCAGGTGGATTAATCTCTGTGACTTCAAAGCCAGCCTACTTAGCATAGCAAGTTACAGGCCGGTCAGAGCTACAGGCTGAGACCCTGTCTCAAAAACCAACCAACCAACCAACCAACCAATCAACCAACCAACCAACCAACCAACCAACCAACCAATCAACCATTTGTAGCATATTGGGAAAGACAGATGTTAATTAGAGAAGGTATATTATCAAAAGAAGGGGTGTTCTGGAGGTGAAATAGAATTTGGTCAGCTGACAGGGTGGGACAAAAGGTCAGGAATGGCACCATAGGGTCACTGTACTGAGCATCACCAGCTACTTCCAGAAATGTTTTATCCCCACAGCTAGAAGCTTCATCCATTAAAAAAGCACTCCAGCCCTCCTCCCTTCAGCCCCAGGCGTCTGCTAACCTACTGTCTCTGTATTTACCAGTTCTAAACATTGTGTGAACAAGACCTCTTGTCTGGCTTTTTTCATCACTTTGTGTATGCTTTCAAGGGTCACTCACACTGGAGCGTGTATCACTGCTGCATCTCTTTTTATGGCTGAATAGTATTCCAGAGTTATGACCGCGGACTCCCATCCAGGACGTCACAGAGCTTGGGCTCGATGCTGCTTTGTCATTGTTATGCTCATGAACGTTTGTTTTGTCTTTAATGCAGGGACATTCAGGAAACTCAGATGAAGTATTTATCAGAGTGGGACCAGTGGAAACGGTACAGCAGCAAGTCCTGGAAGAGGTTCCTAGAGAAAGCTCGAGAGATGACAACCCACCTGGAACTGTGGCGCAAAGATATCCGCAGCATTGAAGGTAGAGCCCATGTGCTGCCGGCCTCCCCGCAGCCAAGCAGCTCTGGGGGTTGTGCCCACCCACTTGCAGCCTTCCCTCCGGTGGCTGAGGTGTGTGTGTGTTGTGGGGTGGGTTTGGATTTTCTGCTTGGCCTGCAAGCAACTTGGGTATGCACCTGCTGAGGATTTCCTTCCAGGATAGATGTTAGTGACTGTTCTTGTTACTGAAACAAAATACTTGACAGAAACAAAGGAAGGAAGGTTTATTCTGGCTCAATTTCAGAGTACAGTCCACCAGCAGGGCAAGGCATGGTGGTGGGGGATTTGAGGCAGCTGGTCACAGGCATGTGTAGTCAGGACACAGAAGTGATGGATGCGGGTGCCCACTCACAGTCTTCTTTTCATTCAGTCTGGCTCCCTAGCCCAGGGATGCTGCTGCCCACATTCAAGTGGATCTTCCCACCTTAGTCAACCCTCCCTGTAAATTCCCTGACCGACATGGCCAGAGGTGCCTCCTGGGTGAGTCTAGATCCAGTCAAGCTGATGGTCCAGACGGATGGTTTCAAGTATGAACTTGACCTACTATATCCTTAGTAGGCTCTGTGCCTTTGACATCTAGAAAGGTCACACGGCAGAGCTGGGGACAGGCAGTGCCTCTCACATTCCTTATTTTCTATGGTAAAACAAAACGATTTATAATCAGTGCCTTACAGCTGCTGAAGTAGTTTTCCTTAACAAAGTCTGAGAAACATGGTAGGATATGTGGTAGAAGGAACATCTTCCTTATTGACCACTCTAAAAATATAGTGCTAGGCGTGGTGGGCATAACTTTAATCCAGGCAGAAGCAGCTGAAACTGTGAGTTTCAAGTGAGCCAGGGCTATACGTTGAAATCCTGTCCTTCTCCCCTCAACACTCCCCCCCCACACACACACATCAAATACTGGGTACTTCTGGTCTTCTGGCAGGGGAGGGTGGGCATAGCTCAGTTGGCAGGAATACAGAATTGCTCTTGAAGATGATCCAAGTTCCGTTTCCAGCACCCACACTGTGCAGCTCATACCAACCTATAACTCCCCCTCCAGGGACTCCAACACCCTCTTCTGGCCCCCACAGGCATCTGCGCAACCCCCCTCACACATACACCTAATTAAAATAAAACCTTTGAATATACTGTTGATAGTTTATTCTCCTTTGTAAATTGATGTTTTATATGGAGAATGTAAACATATTTCCCAGGGGTCTTCTAGGCCCATCTAGAACTTCTATACACACACACACACACACACACACTTTCTCCAGGAGTCTTCTAGGCCCATCTAGAACTTCTATACACACACACACACACACTCTCTCTCTCTCTCTCTCTCTCTCTCTCTCTCTCTCTCTCTCTCTCTCTCTCCTGAGATGGAAGCTTAGTATGGTCCTGAGCAAATCTTTACTGAGCATCAGCAATGAACCGAGTGTCACCTTTGGCACCTGACTCATATACCTCTGTCAGTCCTCCTAATATATCCCTACCCCTTTTGTTTTTGTCTATGGATATCAAGCTGGCCTTGAACCCACAGAGACCTGTTAGTCCTCACAAGACCTCATCCCCACCCCTTTGCCTCTCTCTGTGTAGCATAGGCTGGCCTTGAACTCAGAAATCTGCCTAACAGTGCTAGTATTAAAAGTGTGTACCACCATGCCCAGCCTCACAAAACCCTTTCATGTGGGCACTTCACCATTTCCCTGCCATATGGAGGTTAAGATGCTTGCCCAAGTGCACTCTGCTAGGATAAGGCAGAGCTGGCCTTTGAACTCAGGCAGTCATGCTTCACAGGCCAAGTGTGTGTTGAGTGTGAAATGCGCCCCCACAGACTCCTGTTTGAACACTTGGTCTTCAGCTGGCCTCAAAGTGGTGTCAAACTAGAGGAAATGGATCACTGCTGGGTGGGTGATGGGCTTGAGATTTCTTAGCCAGGTCCCACTTCCTGTCTCTCCTCTGCTTTCTAACCATGGACACAAAGTGACCAGCCCCCTCAACACTCCTGCTGCTGTGCCTTCTGCTCCATGATAGACTGTGTCCCCTTAAACTGTGAGCCCCTAAATACCTCCCTCCTTGAGTTGCCTGTCAGTTACCAGACCACAGTGACAAGGGGAGGGGTCAGTGTGCTGTGAAGTTGTTCTTCTCTGGTTGGATGGGACACTCGTGGAGACTTCTGACTGTCACATGCCTTAGAGGCTTTCTTCTCCCTGGGGAACTGGGACTTTGCTTTTCTCATTTGTTTTCCTGGGGTTTCTTGGCTGACTGGATGTCCCTGTGGCAGGAGGAGAAGGGGTGCAAATCAAAACTGTTATCTCTGGTGACACGGCCGAGTGTTTGACAGTGCAGTGTGTTGGTGCCAGCAACAAGGATGTCACTCTGCAGACCATCCTCTGGCATTCAGTCCTTCTCTGCTAAGGGTCTGCTCTTCTGTTCCATTCCTGTCCCTAAAGTCACTGCCATTGTCCAGTGAGGGCAGAGAAGGCACCTAGAGCCCTATGGCGAATGAGGAAATGTGCTACCACAGTCTCTTCAGCATTACCCTGGACATCTTAGCTAAATACACCTCAGGGATGACGGAAAAAGGGAAAGAATTGTATAATGCCATTTGTCCAGATTATATATACATAGGAAATAAAAATACAAGTTATTGGAATCAGTATGTGAATTTAACAAGGTTGTTGATTTGACAAGGTCTATATAAAATTGGTTATATCCCCCCCACCTGTAGGGGATGCTGGGAACTGAACCCAGGGGTTCGCACATGCTAGGGAAGTACTCCTCCACCTCTGAGCTACAGTTCCAGACATAAGTGTATTTCTTCATGTTAGCAACATTTAGAAAAGTAAGGTTTTTTTTTAAAAAGTATATATATATTTAAAAATGTTAATTACATGTGTGTAGGGTATGTACGCATAGGTGCTGGTGCCTGAGGAGGAAGTGGGATAGCCTGGAGCTATAGTGACAGGCAGGTGTGAACTGAATAAGGTGGGTCCTCCCACCTCCGTCCACAGTGTGGGCTGGTCACTGACAGCCATGATACTTCTCTTTCAGGAAAGTTTGGCACGGGGATCCAGTCCTACTTCTCGTTCCTGCGGTTCCTGGTGGTGCTGAACCTGGTGATATTCCTGATCATCTTCATGTTGGTTTTGCTCCCAATCATACTCACCAAGTACAAGATTACCAACAGCACTTTCGTGCTCATTCCGTTCAAAGACATGGGTGAGTCCAAGGGCTGCGCCAGTTGCAAGGCTTCTTTTCCTGTGCATCTTGGTTCTGAGCCTTAGACTACTGTCAGTAGAGATGGGTCTGGTTATGCTGCAGACACAAGTGACTCCATTATCCTCAGCAGCAGCAGTGGCTGTAAACACTGACTTCTCACGCGCAGTCCAGATCCACCATGAGCTAGGGAATCTTCTTTACTCAGGAGCCCGAGTTGTTGGGGACAGCCATGATTGTCACCACTATGCAGCAGAAATGAGCCACACACAGCTGATTCCTGATGCTGTTGTTTGGACATGACAGTCAAACATAGTTCCTCCACATCTCATTGGCCACACCAGGACACCCAGTCCCTCCTGGGTTCGTGAGAGCTCATGGGAGGAGCAATATAGGGTGGGATGTTTAGCAAACCTAAAAGAATCTACCTCTAGTCTAAGGTCATCTCAGGATTGTTATCTATGAAAAGAACATGCTTGAAGCTGATAGCAGTTCCACAGCGATGCCAGACCCTACAGTAGGCACTGGACTGGGCTTTTGTATTCTCAATAAAACTCAGATCTGGGGATTCTACTAGCCCAGATGGGGAGGGTTTCCTCTTCTTCACAGACATTCACTGCAAACCTCCGATCCCAGGCTCCGTAGAGGAGCCAGCTTGGTCCCAGATCTTCTGAAGGTCTTCAGAAATCCCCATACCCTCCTGTCAAATGACTCCTTAC
Source organism: Mus pahari (assembly GCF_900095145.1). Classification (NCBI taxonomy): domain Eukaryota; kingdom Metazoa; phylum Chordata; class Mammalia; order Rodentia; family Muridae; genus Mus; species Mus pahari. The sequence goes on along the minus strand of NC_034590.1, from coordinate 88,260,813 downwards.
CCAGAAGAACCCTGGAGAACTGCTTCAGAAACCTTATACACGCCAGCTCCCCTTCGTTTCCATCTTCAGTCTCTTAAAATCCAGATAACCTACTACTTCAGACTTCGTGTAAGGCCTGATTTCTGCCGAGAGTGGTCTCCTGTTTTCTCATGTATCCACGTTTTAGAGACGTATTTCCTGCTACTGTGAAAAGCAACATTAGGTTGCCAGGCCAGATGGGCTGGCCACTTATCCTTCCTGGGCCTCAGTTTCTTTCTGTGTTGAGCTGGGTGACCATTTAAATAATGAGATGTTTATTCCCCCATTAAAATACTTTATGGAATACTTTACTCCTTTAAAGAACAATAGGTACTGGACTGCTGAGAGGGCTCGGATTGGTTCCCAGCTCCGCAGCGGGAAGCTCACAACCGCCTGCAACTTTAGCTGCAGGGATATGACGACCTGTTCTGCCCTTGGTGGGCAATTGCATGCATGTGTCCTCTCATACATGTAATTAAAAATAAGACAAATATTAAAATGTAACGTTAATCACTAACGGGGAGGTACATACCTTACAATCCTGCTTAAGAGGCTGAGCTAGGAAGATACTGACTTGGGGGCTAGTGAGCTGGATAGTGAGACCTTGTCTCCAAAAACTGAAATGAGGGGCTGGATAGCTGGCCCAGCAGCTAAGAGCATGCACTGCTTTTGCAGAGGAACCAGGTGTGGGTCATAGCATCTACATCTAATAGCCCACACCTACCTATAACTCCAACACCCTCTGTGGGCACCTGCATGAACATGTTACACACACACACACACACACACACACACTAGTACACAATCAATCAATGGATAAAATGAACACCTAGTGAACACACAAAAATAAAGATAGCTTTAAGCTGTTTAGTAAAGGAACATGCTAAAGGAAAGTGGGAAGTAAGAAGGAAATGCTAATAATGGAAGAGGAAGGGGGACGTATCAGACACAGGAAATGACAGACAGAAGGCATATCTGAGTATGTAGCCACTGCTCACAAACTGCGATAGGCCAGTTACTGATACAGAGAACCTTTGACACATCCTTGTTTATTTTTTTAGATATATTTATTTATTTAATGTATATGAGTACACTGTTGCTATCTACAGACACACCAGAAGAGGGTATCAGATCCCATGACGGATGGTTGTGAGCCACCATGTGGGTGCCAGGAATTGAACTCAGGACCTCTGGAAGAACAGTCAGTGCTCTTAACCACTAAACCATCTCTCCAGCCCCTTGTTTTTGTTTCTTGCAGATATTCAGTGCACACTGTATCCAATAAGTAGCTCTGGGCTCATTTACTTCTACAGTTATATCATAGACCTGCTGTCTGGCACGGTAAGTATTTAACTCAATTCTTTGTGGGCCTATATGCTGACAGCGCTGTACTTTAGACTTTGAAGTCCTGAATGGTGCTCTGTGGTACAGGTAGAGAGGCAGAAGGATTGTCAGGCTAGCCTGGTCTACACAGTGAGAGGCAATGTCAGCATTGGCAGTGAGCAGAGGAAATGGGTTGCAGTGAGCTCTTCAGCACGTCTTGTGTTCACCTAGACCTCCCACTAGAGTTCAGGAGGTATCCCTTGCTGTCTTTCCTGGTCTCTGCTGCCTTTGTCTTGACCTCAATTATAATGTCTTGCAGTTGGCATCTCTACTCTGAAACCCCAAAGCCAGATTGGGGTGCGTTTGGGTTTGTCTGATGGACATCCATCTGGTGAACTCTATGGGGACCATCTCAATTCTGAAAAGGCCTGAGGTCGCAGATGCTTCTGGCTCCAGGCATTTCAGATAGCATGCATTCCGCTTACAGATTAAACCATCTTTCTGGCTAGTATTAAAATGCCACGCTGTAGAACTTGCTGCTTTTCTGAATAGACAGGTAAAAGGCTGGGAACTTGTCCATTTCATTTAATATTGTAGGGAGGCGGGAGATGCCTTTACATTTCCAAAGCCAATGTTTTCTTCAAAACATCTCAGGGGTGGTTGGATACACAGTCAAATGCCAGATAGGTACTTGAGACATGGAAGCTCTGCAGAGGAGAACAACTCAGCAGCTTGCCAGAAGTCACTGTTACTGAAAGCAAAACTTGACTTATCATGGTGGCGCATGCCTTTGTTCCTAGCACAAGAGGCAGAGCAGGTGGATTTCTGTGAGTTCTTGGCCAGCTTGGTCTATAGTCAGGCATGCATAGTGACACCCTGTCTCAAGAAGAAGAAGAAGGAGGAGAAGAAGAAGAAGAAGAAGAAGAAGGAGGAGGAGGAGAGGAAGAAGAAGAAGAAGAAGAAGAAGAAGAAGAAGAAGAAGAAGAAGAAGAAGAAGAAGAAGAAGAAGAAGAAGAAAGAAGAAAGAAGAAGAAGAA
>NC_034590.1:88248726-88258424 GCF_900095145.1 Mus pahari | reverse complement strand
GGAGGAGGAAGAAGAAGAAGAAGAAGAAGAAGAAGAAGAAGAAGAAGAAGAAGAAGAAGAAGAAGAAGAAGAAGAAGAAGAAGAAGAAGAAAAGAAGAAGAAGAAAAGAAGAAGAAGATGATTGTGGAACCAAACCTCAGAGCTGCCATCTTTCTTATTGCTCTCCTCCTCCTCTCTCCTCCATCTCTTCCTTCTCTTTGGTTTCTCAAGACACAAATTCACTAAGTAGCCCCATTTCTTTCATTGCATCCCCCAAAGCACCATGTGTTAGTGTGTTTTGCAGGACAGTTAGTGACACATGATCACAGATGTGCAACCCAGGAAGCGTGCTTAAGCAACCCTGTCCAAAATAACTTCCTACAGTGTTCTGGAGAGCAGCCTGGCTCCGTCAGTCCCACGAGGGAGCTGTGGGCTCCTGAGCTCTTGAGATGTGGCCTCTGTGACTGAGGAATGGGTTTTATTTCTTGCTGTTGTCACTTCGCACTGAAATAGGCCCAACGGGAAGAAAGAGGGCCAGAGGTAAGATGACAAGTTTGGCTTCTGAAAACAGGCTCCTTTTGAAGCCAGGGTGCTTATCTTCTAGTCTCTCTTGCCCTTTGACCCTGATTCTTACTTAGGCTTTTACTGCTGTAATGAGACACCTTAGCCACATCAGCTCTTTTTTTTTTTTTTTTTGGTTTTCTGAGACAGGGTTTCTCTGTATAGCCCTGGCTGTCCTGGAACTCACTTTGTAGACCAGGCTGGCCTCAAACTCAGAAATCCGCCTGCCTTTGCCTCCTGAGTGCTGGGATTAAAGGCGTGTGCCACCACACCCGGCCACATCAACTCTTATAAAGGAAAACATTTCAATGGCGCTGGCTTACAGGTTCAGCGGTTCAGTCCATTGTCATCGTGGTAGGAAGCATGGTGGCGTGCAGGAAGCTGAGATCTCTACATCTGGATCGGCAGGCAGCAGGAAGAGTGGGAAGGAAGGAGAGAGAGACTGGGATTGGACTGAGCATCTGAAATGTCAAAGCTCACACCCCCAATGACATGCTCCAACAAGGCCGCACCTCTTAGTAGTGCCACTCCTTCTGGGTCTATGGGGGCTATTTTCATTCAAACCAACACATCCCTTGGTGGCCCTTCATTGTGAGGGAAAGGTTGCTGAGAGCTGAGATTCCCTGGGGCCACGTGGAAAGAGTCTGAAGATAGAACAGGATTTGATGATGTCTGTGCCCAGCCTATTTCTCTACTGTTTCTGTTTAAGCATTTTCTTACTCTGGTAGTGTGAGAATACATGGTTGCCATGAAAAAGAAAATAGGACTTTGTCATCTATTTGTTTATTTTTAAACAGAGTCTTGCTTTTTGGCTCAGACTGACCTTAAACTTCCCAGCATTTTTGTGTGTTTACCTCTAATGCTTAGATCCCTGATCCACTTAAAGCTGATGTTTACATGATTTGGCTCTCTTTGTGTCTCAGTATCTATTGTTTGTTCAGAAGACATGTTTTCCTTGCTACTAAAACCCTGCTGACTAGAGATGCATAGGTGCTTTGTTCTGTTTTTCTGCTATGTGTATCTGGTTTTGTTGTTATTTGCTTTTGTTTTAGACAGGGTCTCACTATGTAGACAAGACTGGCCATGAACTCACAGAAATCTACCTACCTCTTTCCCTAGTGATGGGATTAAAGGTGTGGTCACTGTGCCTGATTTCTGGGCCTGTTTTATGCCTGCACTGGATGATCTTGAGTTTGCTTTGCAGTAAGCCCTGGAGACAAGACTTCCAACTTTACCTCTCTTTCTCAAGGTTGCTTTGGCCACTGACTCCCTTGCAGCTGTATCTAAACTTTAAGACCAGCCTGTTGTTTCTGCTGAGGTCAGCTGGGGTTCTAATTGGGACCGTGCTGGTTCTGTAGAACAATTTGTGGCATGTTGATGTGGAAGTACTGGGCCAAAAGCACAGGACACCTCTCCATTAATTTATTTTTCATTTGTTCTTTTGTTTTCTTATTTTGAGATAATGTCTCATGTAGCCCATGCTGGCTCCAACTAGTTATGTGTCTCAAAGGATGCTTTTGACCTTCCAATCCATCTGCTTCTACCTCCTGAGTGCTATGCTATGATTACAGGCGTGTGTCTCCATCCCTGGTTCAAGCTTGTGCATACTGGCACTGTAACATTCTACAAGTACAGTCCCAGCCCATGTTTATTTCAACTGTAGTTTAGTTTTTAGAATATACTATTTATACTTGTGTTAAACATATTCTTTTTTTTAAAAAAAGATTTATTTATTTATTATAAGTAAGTACACTGTAGATGTCTTCAGACACTCCAGAAGAGGGAGTCAGATCTTGTTAAGGATGGTTGTGAGCCACCATGTGGTTGCTGGGATTTGAACTCTGCACCTTTGGAAGAGCAGTCGGGTGCTCTTACCCACTGAGCCATCTCACCAGCCCAAACATATTCTTAACTATTCTTTTTTATATTATGGCCTAGATTTTTTTCACCTTAAGTGTGATTTATCAGCTAACTTAAAAAAAAAAAACTTATTTAATTCTTGTTATGTGTATATGGATGTGTCTGTGTTAGGAGTATGTGCATATGAGACAGTTCCCTTGGAGGCCAGAAGAGGGCATCAGGTCTCCCAGAGCTGGAGTTAGAGGAGGTTGGGAACCCTTTGTGAGTGCTGGAAACCAAACTTGGGTCCTCTGCAAGAGTATGCATCTTTCCAGCACTTAACAGTTATTTTGATGCTCAGGTTTTAGCAGTATCTCATTCCCTAAATACTAACTGAGCACCCCATATACCTTGGGTCTCTTTCTGGTGTGGAAAGATTCCAGGATGAACAAGGACACTTCTGTGCGGGTTCCTTGCGGCAGGGATCCCTCCTTTGGTTGCCTGCCTGATCTGACCCACCTGGCCTCATGCTCTTGCTTTGTTCAGGGATTCTTGGAGGAGACCAGACTTTTTTATGGGCACTACACCATTGATGGTGTAAAGTTCCAGAACTTCACGTATGACCTTCCCCTGGCTTACTTGATAAGCACAATTGCCTACCTGGCCCTGAGCCTCCTTTGGATTGTGAAAAGGTAAGTGTACCTTTGGTTCCATTTGTGTAGTGATGTTCTTGCTGCCGTGACCAGATACTTGCCACAGGGAGTTCAAGGGAGGAAAGATGTAAATGCTAATTGTAATGTAAATGTTTGTAGTAAATTAATATGGAGGCTGTTTTTCTTTAATCTAGCTAGTTCCCCAATAATGACACAGAGAAACCAAGATTTATTTTCAAGCTTCACCTCAATACCTGGGTAGCCAATTGATCTATCTTTATCCCCTAAAGTATTTGTCTCCCAGCCAGAATCCTTATACTGTGTGCATGTAGGGCCTTCCACTGCTCCCTCTGAGCTCTCACAGACTCCTTTGGTCCCTCCCCATGGCTCAATCTCAGTCCTTCTCTTCCTCCTCCTCCTCCTCCTCCTCCCTCCCTCCTACCCTCCCTCCCTCCCCCTTCCCCTGGCTGGCAGAAGCTCTGCCCTATTCTCTTTTTTTGCACAGCCATTGGCTGGTCAGCTTTTATTGACAAGGTAGAGAATAAACAGTAAGTATTGTTTACACACATCTGAGACAGGATATTTTTGACACAAGCATTACCAGATATCAGGGCTGAGAAATCAGCATTTGAATAAACACAAGGATAATCTTTTCACAGTGCATAAAAACATTATGCATTCAGGAAGATTTATTTGGGCTTATGGTTGCAGGGCGTTTCAGTTCCTCACAGTGGGGAAAACGTGGCTGTAAGAGCATGAGACAGAAGCTTGACCATATGGTGATGGGTCAGAAAGCAGAGAACACTCTGCAACCAGGGAGCTATCCCTGGGACCTACCTCTGTAAGTGTATCCCACATCCTAAAGGTTCCATAACCTCTCACCCACATGAGCCTCTGGGAGCATCTCAGAGTGATGGAACTCTTTATGGCTGCACTCTCTTACTGTTCTATGGATTCTGGAAGTCAGGACCTGAAAGTCGAGCAGAGCCCACGGCCAGGCTTTGGGGAAGGATTGAGTATGCTGTAGCCAAGACTTGGAGTAAGTAGAAGTCAGGAGCTGACATCTGGAGCAGCAGCCTGCAGTTCAGTGTGCTAAGTGCCTCTTCCAGATCCCTCTTCCTGACCGGCTTTGTCCTGGCTGGGGAAGGTTATAGTAACGAGGTCTCTATTGGCTTGCAAATGGCAGAAAACCAATTCTGGTTAATTGGACCATTGGGGAATTGAGTGCACAGAGAGCCGAGGAAAGGGAGAGACTGCTCTGAGACGGACACAGCCATAGCTTAGGAACAGTATCAAAAGCAAGGGCTTTCTCCGCCCTGCGTGTTTGTGTGATGGCAGGGACCTTGCAGTCATGGGACATAACATACCAGTTTCTGTCAGCCTGCAGCGAAGTCTGTGCTCGGCTCACAGCTACAGGAACCTATGACGGTATTTTTGACTCTATCCACTGAGATACCTAATCTCGACCCTTCCATTATGGTTGAGGCCCTATTGGTGTATGGCCAGCCCTTGGTAAGGGTCATGGAGTTTGGATGTGAAATTCCGTTAAGGCACAGGTGTTGTGGGTTGGTCCCCAGATGGTGTCGATGTTTAGAGATGAATGTATCAGGAAGTGCTAATCTCATAGATGGAGTTCTCAGATAAATTGGCTAGTAGAAGCTGGGACTGGTTGGAGGAAGCAGGTGAAATACTTTGCATTCCTTCCCTCTTTCTGCTTCCTAGACACCATGCCGCACTTCCCTCTCTCCTCCCCCCATCTCCCTCTCTCCCTCTCCCTCTCTCCCTCTCCACTTCTTCTACCATGCCCAATTGCCATAATACCCTCCCATCACTTCAGGCCCAGCAGTGGAACCAGCCAACTATGGATAGAAATTTCTGGAATAGTAAAACAAATAAACTTTTATTTAAACTGTCTGTCTCAGGAATCTCAGGTATTTGCCAAACTTGTGAAAATCTGTCTTTCAGGTCATAGGCCACCAAGGTGTGTCCCTGGTGGCTCCGTGACAGAACAACTCCCAAGACAGCAGTCCCCAAGAGGGATTCTAAATACTGTTCATAGTTGTCTCCCTGCATAATAGCCAGAACACAATAGAAGCTGTATTTGTGAATACCACAAGAAACTACTGAATTAAAACTTTGGACCATACATCATACATGCTAATAGATACCTGTTAACTATTCAAGAGGCTGAGGCAGGGGGAATCACAAGTTTGAAACCTTAACACATGTTTCAAAATAAAATTTATAAGGGGAGGGGAGCTGGCAGTCTAGCTCAGAGATTAACCTGGTCTGGTAGAGGCTTTGGGTTCAATTTTCAGCATTGTAGCAAAAAAAAAAAAAATACATAAGGTAAAAAAATAAATATAAAGAAATTATTTTTGAAAAAAAGAAGCTAATGAGTGGGGTGCTGAAGAGGTGGCTCAGTGGTAAATGTGCACTGATGCTCTTCCAGAGGACAGTGATTGGCTTGATTCTCAGCACCCATACGGTGGCTCACAAGCATCTACAGCTCTGGTTCCAGGTTAACTGATGCCCTCTCTTGGCCTCCACAGGCAAACATGTAGGCAAAACACCCATACACATAAAATAAGTATATCTTTTAAAAAGAAGTTATTAAGTGGACAAAAGAAACTTGTTTTCATCAATGAGATACCTGCTCAGCTACCATATGGATTCAGAACAAACTTGACTGTGTCACAATGGGCCAGCAGTGGACTTATGTTCAATTTTGTAGATCTTTTTTTTTTTGGTTTTTCGAGTCAGGGTTTCTCTGTGTAGCCCTTGGCTGTCCTGGAACTCACTTTGTAGACCAGGCTGGCCTCGAACTCAGAAATCCGCCTGCCTCTGCCTCCCGAGTGCTGGGATTAAAGGCGTGCGCCACCACCGCCCGGCTCAATTTTGTAGATCTTAAATGAGACCAGTTCACCAGCCTATACTTTGCTGCTGTTCTCAGAATGATGCTTTTTTGGGGGTCAGGTCGGTGGAAGGGTTCAAGATCAACCTGATTCGGAGCGAGGAGCACTTTCAGAGTTACTGTAATAAGATCTTCGCTGGCTGGGACTTCTGCATCACCAACCGCAGCATGGCCGAGCTGAAGCACAGTAGCTTGCGGTACGAGCTCCGAGTAAGTGCTGCCGGGGTGCCCTGGGGAGGGACCTCAGCCCTGGGGAGGGACCTCCTTGGCCAGGTTGGATCTGGGGAGGCTGTTTGCAGGTTTCATGGGATTGCAGGGCCCAGTCTGTCTCAGCACACTTCCCTGTTGCAGTTTTTAAGAGCTCTTTATAGCAAAAAAAAAGAAAAAAAAAAAGCTTATTGGGCTGATCACCTTTAACCCAAACATGGGTGCTAGTAACTTGGGACTGGGAAGGGCGGTGGGACACACATGGGGCCAGAGCAGATGATTTCTTACCTTTACCCTTACTATCTTACTAATATCCTTCCTGGTCATAGCTGCCATAAACATTGTTTGCACTAGAAACACGAAGAGAATGCTGTGATAATAATGGATTAGAAAGAAGTTGAAAAATCACAGGGAGACTTCCACATTAATAGAGAAAGAGAAATGAATAGCATATTGGTCAAGCCCATCAGAAAAGGGTTGGGGGAGGGAATATAAAGCTTAATGAAGGAATCTGGGTGGGGTTATATGTATTATTAACATTACACTAAATATGAATGGATTAATTTCTGTTTAATGCAGAGACCTCCAGGCTAGATAAAAATAAACATAGTAGGACACACCCATAATCCTAGCTACCTGAAAGGTCGAGGAAGAAGAGCTAAAGTCTGAGGCTGTTCTGGGCAACTTAATAAGGCTATCTCAAAAATAAAAACTTTTATTAAGGGTTGGATATGGAGGTGTACACAAGGCACCCTGGGTTCAGTCCTCAGAACTTCAGATAGAGAAATGGATAAACAAAATTAAAATAATGGTAACCACATATCTATGTAAAGAAATACTTCACTGTCTGCATATGCACACACACACACACACACACACACACACACACACACACACCATTATAAATGCCGATTCAGCTTACACATTAATCACAAAGCTAAATGCAGTCTTGAGTTGGGGATTTTACCTTACCATAACATAAACCAGTGGTTCTCAACCCCTTCAATGACTGGTCAGCCAGTCATGACCCCTTTAGGGGGTCAAATGACCCTTGCACAGATGTCACCTAAGACTATCAGAAAACACAGATATTTACATTGTGATTCCTAACAGTAGCAAAATTAGTTACAAAGTAGCAATGACAATAATTTATGGTTGGGGGGGGTCATCACAACGTGAGGAACTGTATTAAAAGGGTCACAGCTTAGGAAGGTTGAGAATCATTGCCATAAACCTTAGACATAAAAACTGGCAGGGCTTAGCCTGGGAAGGTATCATCAACAACATGAATACTTAAGAGAAATATGGAGAGTTATGTCTCACATACCCTCCCAGTGCTCACAAATGAGTTTTCTTCGGTCCTCAGGCAGATCTGGAAGAAGAGAGAATACGACAGAAAATAGCAGAAAGGACCTCAGAGGAGACCATCCGAATTTACTCTTTGAGGCTGTTTCTGAACTGCATTGTGCTGGCTGTGCTAGCAGCGTGCTTTTATGCAATCTACCTAGCAACTACCTTCTCACAGGAACACATGAAAAAAGTAAGTGTCACACGAGAGTCAGTTGATCTTTTGCTCTGGTGGAGTTTGTGCACATGGGTACATGTGCCTAGGGAGATCCCCCTGAAATTAGAGATTCAGGCGGTTTTGGATGCTCGAAACTGAATCCCGGTACACCGCCAGAGCAGTATATGCTCCTAAACTCCTGAGGCCTCTCTCCACCCACAGAGATGTAAAAAAGTCCATGTTGGAATGAGCATGGTTGTGCTTACCTGTAATTCCAGCACTGAGGAGACATGGACAGAACTTCATAGTAAGTCTTTTTTAGATATATAATAATCTAATTTGGGTGGTGGTGGCTCATGTCTTTAACCCCAGCACTTGGGAGGCAGATCTGTGAGTTTGAGGCCAACCTGGTCTACAGAATGAGTTCCAGGAGAGCCAGGGCTACACAGAGAAATCCTGTCTCGAAAATCAAAAAGACAGTCTAAATTGGTCTAGTGGCTCTAAATGATTAGACCTTAGATACCCATGAACTATAGATACCATTCAGCATGTGGCTTTGGCATCCATTCATAGGCTGTAACTGTTTTCTGTATGGTGTAAGATGACTCACTGCTGTTTCCCCATTCTAGCCAAAGGAAAAGTGGTGGGGCTGGGACAGGCCTGCCTCTTCAGGGATGATATGTGGAGTTTGATTTTAAACTTATGCTCTGCAGTGGCTAAGTGATCTGCTACCGTAGAGAAAGGAGAATTCTGTTACAAATCAGTCATTACAACATCCTTGAAAGTACCTTGCATTGGCCACTTACATAGCACGCACAGAAATTCCTTCACGAATATGTCCAGCAGCATTCGTTAGTCTTCCATCATGGCGTCAGGTCTCTGCATATGTGCCTCTGAGGGAGGATCCGAGCATCCAAAGCTTGTGTTTCCCAGCCACACTGGATGATAAATAGGCTTTGTTTGCTCGAGTTCTCTTCAGTTCAAGTCTTCAGCGTCACGATCCCACATATGCTGACCAGTGCATTGTGTTGTCTTTCCAGGAAATTGACAAGATGGTTTTTGGGGAGAACCTGTTGATATTGTACCTCCCGTCCATTGTGATTACTCTGGCCAATTTCATTACCCCAATCATCTTTGCCAAGATCATCCACTACGAGGATTACTCGCCAGGCTTTGAGATCCGCCTGACGATTCTTAGGTAATGCCTGACTGCACGCATGCCAGGTAGATCATTGCTTGCTCATGGCAGACATGACTAATAGATTGCGGCATATTTGCCTGCTATGCTGACAGTCATCCTTCCTTTGATGAGCCCGTGAATAAATGAATGTTTGAATGGCAGTGAAGGCCCGTCGACTTCAATCTCCTGTCAGTCTTGTACCTTTGATTCTGGATTAACTGGATACACAGGATGAGGCCTTGGAGGGGCATTCTGTTCTAAAGATGGCAGAGTTAACAGTATTAGGCAGAGCTGAGAGGGTTCACACCAGTGAGTAAAAATGACTGAGTGAGTATACGTAGGCTTGAATAGGATAATTTTTTTCCCTACTTCTCAAATATGTGAAATTGAGTTTTATCCCCCACCTTTTGAGACTGTCTTAGTTGGGGTTTCTGTTGCTGTAATGAAATGCCAACTTGGAGAGAAAAGGCTGTATTCGGCTTACACTTTGATGATGGATTATACTGCCTCATCCCTGTTCATCAATGAAGGAAGTCAGGACAGGAACCAAACAGAACAGGAACCTGGAGGCAGGAGCTGGTGCATGGGCCATGGAGGGTGCTGCTTGCTGGCTTGTGCCCAGCTCAGCCTGATTTCTCTCAGAACACAGAACAGCCAGCCCAGGGGTGTCCCCACCCACAATGGGCTGGGCCTTCCCCATCAATCACTAAGTAAGGAAATGCCAATGAGTGGTGGTAGCTGACACCTTTAATCTCAGCACTCAGGAGGCAGAGGCCAGCAGTTTTCTGAGTTCAAGGCCAGCCAGGACTACACAGAGAAACCCTGCCTAGAAACCCTGCCCCCACCACCACCAAAAAAAAA
>NC_034590.1:88235098-88248318 GCF_900095145.1 Mus pahari | reverse complement strand
TGGAGGTATTTTCTTAATTGAGGCTCCCATGTCTTAGATGACTTTAGCTTGTGTCAATATGACATAAAACAGGCCGGGACAAGGCTAAGGGATTTATCTTTTATCCTCAATAGCTTTATCTGTGGCCGAGTGAACTGTGGCTGTGTAATAGAATGGCTGTCAGCAATCTTTACTGTGACCTTAATAGCCCCAACTCTGGATCCTCCTCTGGCCACCTCTGCCTCAGCCACCTAAGAGCTAGGATTTGCAGGCCTGAGTCACCACTTCAGACTGTTTATATCTTTTTTAAAGTAAGCAAACACACAATAAAACCTTTGTATTTTGTATTTCCAGAATACAGAGAGAGACACAGACACACACACAGACACACACACACACACACACAGACACACACACACACACACAGACACACACACACACAGAGAGTGAGTGAGAGACACTGTTTTATTTGGACAAAATAATAAGCCCATTGTGATATTTTCACACATGTATAATGCCCTTCAATCATATCGACTTCCTTGTGTCTCCCTCCCTCACCTGGTTCCCTCCTTGTCACTGTAGGGACCGCTCAAGCCCTTCCACACAACAGTCTTGTTTAACAAATCTTTATCACGCGATTCAAAGTAGAGCCAGTCTCTATGAGGGAGGGGCTGGGGGCTGGGCGTTCAAATTAGAATCCACATAGGATCACGTGCTGAGCTTAATTACTGGATCAGCCCCCCTTCTCTCCTCCCCTCTTTCTCTTCTTCTCCACCCCCCCCCCGAACCCCTTCCTCTCTCTCTCTGAAACAGGGTCTCCCTTTGTGGCTCAGGCTGAATCCTGTGCACCACTGTGCCTTGATTTTTTTCCTGCCTTAGAACTTTGTAGGGCTACAGAGATGGCTCAGCGGTTAGGAGCTCTTGCAGAGGACCTGAGTTCAGGTTCCAGCACCGACACCAGCCTGCAATCTCAGTTCTAAGGGACTCGATGTCCCCTTCCGACCTCTATGAGCACCTACATCCATGTGCACATATCCGCACACAAACACACACAAATACACATAAATAATAAAACATTATTTTAAAACTTATTGTAATATATACATATATATGTATATGCATATATATATATATATATATTATATGATGTTACCATTTGACCCATTTATCTGTTTATAGTATACAACTTATTGGCCTTAAGCCTGTTCCCCACCACCCACATCCAGAGCTTTCCTCCTTCATCCCCAGAAGAATATCTACCTAGGTTGAAGTTTGCTTGCAAGCCGGGCATGGTGGCGCACGCCTTTAATCCCAGCGCTCGGGAGGCAGAGGCAGACGGATTTCTGAGTTGGAGGCCAGCCTGGTCTACAGAGTGAGTTCCAGGACAGCCAGGGCTATACAGAGAAAACCTGTCTGGAAAAACCAAAAAAAAAAAAAAAAAAAAAAAAGTTTGCTTGCAAGGAAGTTGCCCGTGTTCCTCAGTGTCAGGTCCACAGGGAGGCCGGCTCTGATGCCTCTCTTCCCCTCCCCTCTTCCCTGCAGGTGTGTCTTTATGCGGCTGGCCACCATCTGTGTGCTGGTGTTCACGCTGGGCTCCAAGATCACATCCTGTGGTGACAGCACATGTGAACTCTGCGGCTATAACCAGAAACTCTACCCGGTGAGCCATGGCCTGGACTCGCAGCTGCGAGGCAGATCCGGCCCCACTCTGGGCATAGTCAAGGACTTGGATACTGAATTCTTTGCAGGAGCTTCAGGAAGAGGGATGTGGGGACAGCTGAGGATACAGAAGGCTGGCTTCTTATGCTGGGAGTGAATCTCTAAGTGTATCTCCATGTCTTGGTTTCAGTGCTGGGAGACGCAGGTGGGACAGGAAATGTACAAGCTGATGATCTTCGACTTCATCATCATCCTGGCCGTGACACTGTTTGTGGATTTCCCTAGGAAGTAAGTGTGGGGGTCTCTGCTGGCCCCCATTCTATGACCCACTTCTGTTCTCCACAAGTGCTGGGTGACGCCACCGACACCAGGGAACTACTGACATCTGGTGACTCAAATGACTCTAGGCTGTTGACACAGTAGCAGCATCAGCCACCACATCTTTAGGTGGTACCCTGGGCCCTGGTGGAGCTGGTGCTTCCCACAAGACCTCCTGAGCTGACTCCCTGCACTTGATGCAGCCAAGGCCCTGCCAGGGCAGACACACGAGGTGCAGCTTCTGGAGCAGGGTTCACACCATCTTCCTGCAGGTCATGTGACCATGAACAGGTTGTTCCTCTGAGTAACAAGGCAGTGAGTTTCTCATCTGAGACAGGGAAGGATGTTAACGGGGTCACCTCACAGCCTTTCCGTGAGAATAAACAAGATACCACGGGGAGAACACCCCAGAGCACAGAGCTCAACAGAAAGTGACCGCCACCATTGTGACCCTTACTGCTGTTGTCATTGTGTCCTTCCAGGAGTCTTAAATGAAACACTGTCTTCTCACCACAGTCAAGGTACCCAGTCAAGGGTGCAGGCTTGTCGTTCCAGTGTTCAGGAGGCTGAGGCAGGAGAATCCTGAATTCCAGACCAGCCTGGGCATCTTAATTCAGATATGGACTAGAAGTCCAGAGAACCCTAAAGTTAGATATTAGAAAAAGAAATTTGAGGGCCAACAAGATGTCTCTAGGTTGCTCACTGGGACCACATGGTGGAAGGAGAGAGTTGACTTATGTTGTCCTCTGACCTCTATACTATGCTATTACACATCTGTACATACATACAGAGGTGCTGTAGTGATGCACACCTTTAATCCTCCAGCACTCAGGAGGAAGAGGAAGGCACATCTCTGTAAGTTCAAGGCTAGGCTGGTCTACAGAGTGAGTTCCAGGACAGTCAGAGTTGTTAACACAGAGGAAACCCTATCTCAAAACCAAAACAAAACCCCAAATGTGCATATACATACATATATTCATACATACATACATACATACATACATACATACATACATACATACATACAAGGGCCAAGGAAGTGACTCAGTCAGTACAGCACTGGTCATACAAACACGAGGGCCTGAAATCAGACCGTCAGTATCTAGGTATAAAGTCTGGAGTGGCAGCTTGTGCACACCCCAGCATTGGAGAGCTGGAGATGGTGGGGATCCCCGGGGCTCAGTGGCCAGCCACTTCCAGCCTTATCAGTAAGCTCCCTGCCCAGTGAAAGATCCTGTCTCAGAAAATCAGGTAGAGCATGGCGCAGGGAGACACCTGATGTCTGTCTCTGGGCTCTGCATGCATTCACACACCTGCGTCTCTCTCTCTCTCTCTCTCTCTCTCTCTCTCTCTCTCTCTCTCTCTCTCTCTCTCTCTCTCTCTTGCCATGGAAATGACCTTGGTTGGTGGGTGTGGTTCTGTAGCCTCAGGGCTCTTGTAGAGTCAAGTAAGAATGTGTCTAGTTTGTTTCCAGGCTCCTGGTGACCTACTGTGCCTCCTCAAAGCTGATCCAGTGCTGGGGCCAGCAGGAATTCGCCATCCCCGACAATGTCCTGGGCATTGTGTACGGGCAGACCATCTGCTGGATAGGAGCCTTCTTCTCCCCACTCCTCCCTGCCATCGCCACCTTGAAATTCGTTATCATCTTTTATGTGAAAGAGGTGAGGAAAGGGGGCAGGGCTCCTACTCTGCACCAGTCTTTCTATACCTCTGTTTTTTTGCTGTGCTGCCGACAGGGCTCTAGGGCTCACGTGTTTGAAGGCCGTTCTATACCCCATGAGACACATCATAAGTACATGTACCCCCAACCCAGGGCTTCCTTGATATGAATATATCCTGGGAAGGGTCTTCCCATGAATTTTCACTTTTTGTTGTTGTTGAGACACAGTCTGTCTATCTTGGACTGGTTTCACATTCTTGATCCTCCTGCCTCCACCTCCCAAGTGTGAGGTTGCAGGCTGCTTTTGTTTTGCTTTGTTTTAGAACAAATTTCTCGAGCACATTTGTGAATTGCTTTGTTCCTAGGGCTTAAATGTAGTTTTTATAGATGACTGGTTGACAGTGTGTGAGTCTGAGCTGTCAATCAAACAACAGTGGTGTATTTCAGTGACATTTAGCCAAGGATTTGTTGATTTCTGTTGTGTAATTTTGGAGTCAATCCATAGCTTTTCAGAGCTCGGTGACTTGTGGAGGCCCAGGCTCAGCTCTCGGTCCCCAGGGATCGAGGTAGAACCAGGTGTTACAGGAATCAAGTAGCCCTGCAGGTGGCTGGCTTGCCTGGACTTACTAGTTTGTTCATGAATATAAAAGCAAGCCATTCTCAATATTATTTTTTAAATGAAGATGAGATCTTTTTAAATGAAGATGAGATTTTTTTTTAACTTTTAATTTTCTTTCTGCATGTGTGTGTATGTGTGTTTGTGTGTGTGTGTGTGTGTATGTGTATGTATATGTGTGTGTGTGTATATGTATGTGTGTGTGTGTGTCTGCTGGGGCTTGAACCCAGAACTTTGAGTATGTTAGGCAAGCACCATGCCCATCCCAAGCCTAACATTTACTAATTACCTAGTCCTAGCCATTCAAAAATGGAAACGATAGAATTCACAATGATGATGGTGACAATAATGATGCTATGAGCCTGTGCCCCTCAGTACCCCAACTTCCTGTGGGTTATCTCCTGGTACTCTGGTTCTCCCCTGGCCCCCAGCCCTGGAGTAGCCACTCTTTTTTTTTTTTTTTTTTGCCACTCATGTTTTAGGAAGGAGAATGCCAGGGCTCAGGGGTTGACTGGCCCCCAGTCTTACAGTGTGGCTGTGTTTCCCTGAGTGTTGGAGGCAGATGTAGCTCACCACAGCTGGGCATTGGCTCCCACCCTGTGAAAAGGACCTTGCACTGGGCCGAACTTTATTCTGGGAGCCACTGTTCTTCCATCTTCATTTGGAAACAGCAAGTAGCTGATGCCATCAGAGGAGGCAGGAGTGTGGACACACTCACAGGAGAACACTGGCTGGCTAGTGAGTTCCCGTGTGTGCTGTAGTGAAGGGCAGGGGTGTCACTGGCTCCAGGTCCGCCCTGCTGGCTGACTGTCCCCAGAACTAAGCTCATAAGCTGCTCTGCTTTCTATGGAACTGACAAGTTTCATGTCTTCCACAGAAATGCAGGTTTTAAAAAAAAAATAGTATGCCTTTCTTCTCCTTTCTCTACTTTTCTACTTGATATTTCCCTCGAGTCTTTTCCCCTCTGTGTAAATATTTATTTCTAACACATAGGAAAGGTTGTATGTGTGTAAAATGTTCAAGCAAAATGTCTCCCCAGTTGGCATAGATCATTGTAGAGCCACTTTAAACACCTATGAATAATAAAATAATAAAACTTTAATAAAGTTTGTGCTATACAGGATCTTGAAATTTAACAGTTTCCTTCCACTGCGTGGGATTCAACAGGCTCTCAGCCTTTTAAAGTGCTGCATGCTGGCTCCCAGATGACTTTAAAGTACTTCGTACATTAGATCTTACAGATCTGCTTTGAGGCGTCCCCACTGTTTGTTTTCAACATTCCTTCTGGATTATTCTGACTGTTCGACAGTTGAGGTGTTGCTGGTTTTCGGTTCATTCTCCCAATTATGCCATCAACATGAATGTCCCCAAATTGGAATCTGGGCTAAGGATTCTTTTTGATCTGTGTGACACTGTACCCGTGCAGAGGTAGGCACTCCCCAATTGCACTCTGTGTTGTGAACGTGTTCCCTCTCGGAGGCCCTACTGATGACTGGTATTTCTTCCCCTTCTCTTGTGTTCTGTAGCTGAGTCTTCTCTACACCTGCAGACCCTCCCCGAGGCAGTTCAGAGCATCCAACTCTAACTTCTTCTTCCTGCTGGTGTTGCTGATTGGGCTGTGCTTGGCCATCATACCTCTGACCATCAGCATGGCTCGGTAAGGATTTCTTCATTTTCTAAAACAGTCCTTGGTTTTGTGACTTGTATCTCTTTATGTTCAAGAACTTGTAACATTCCTCAGGGCTTTTCTAGAGTGTTCTTCCCTTAGAGATCAATACGTTCCTGCTGGCGTCTCCATATCTACCTTTTTTATTTTTTGGCTTTCCTTTATTTTGTTTGATCGTGCTACGTTTTACTGGGGAGCAGGCAGAGACAGCTGAGGGGATGGACATGGGAAGATCCCAGGGACTCACTGGCCAGCCAGACTGCACTAAAGGACAAGCCCCAGGTCCAGTGTTCACTGAGAAGCCTTGCTTGACCTCTGGCCTCCAGGCAAACACTCTTGTACACTTATGTGTATATGCGTGTGCATGCACACACACACAGAGAGAGAGAGAGAGAGAGAGAGAGAGAGAGAGAGAGACACACACACACACACACACACACACACAGAGACAGAGACAGAGACACAGAGAGAGAGGGAAGGGAGGGAGGAAACAGATTGTCCATTTATCTCTGCTAGTTTCAGATTTCTCAGGTACCCCAGCACAGCATTCCCTCCCAGGTTTATTTACAGTCTTTCCCACTTCCCACATTGTGCTCAGCTGTCATGTCTTTTTAGTTGTCTTTGATTCTCTGGGGAGTCTAGGCCATTTTCTCTGCCTTTCAATTAAGAGACTGGAGGAAACATGTATGTCTAATTGTTTCTGTCCCACGACATCAAGCTTTCTCTTCTGTCTTGAGTGTCCTGTAAACTGAAAGCTTAGACCTAGAGACTTGATGCAGTTTCAGGGTCAGCATTCTCAAACATAATATCCCAGAAACTTCTGGACTGGGGAAGTTCCCTGTCGACTATTGGAAATAAATACGCTGGCCATGCAGAGGCAGACCTCTCAGCCTGGCCTGAATTTCCTCCCTCCCTGTCCTGGCAGCATCCCTTCCTCCAAAGCCTGCGGCCCATTTACTAACTTCAACACCACCTGGGAGGTGATTCCCCAGACCGTGAGCACCTTCCCCAGCTCGTTGCAGACCCTGATCCATGCCATTACATCAGAAGCCTTTGCAGTGCCTTTCTTCATGATCATCTGGTGAGTGACAGCCAGACCAGGCCAGTACATACATCTCCTCTCACTTGGGAAATGGAGTTAGTGTGTTAGAATTGTTGGGTCCAGGAATCGCCTCACAAACCACACAGACCCCCATCTCAGTCAGACAGGGATGGTTTATTGAGCATCTGCTCCAGGACTGATGGACCAGGGCATGGTCCAGACTTGAGAACTGAACCATGACCCTGAGTTAAGATCCTACAGGGTTTTTAAACCCCAAATCCACAAACATCTATGCGAAGTTATTCCACCAATCAGGATTTAGGGATAGGGGACTTCCTTGGGAACATGTCTTTGTCTTATACTTACCCTGTCAACTGTTGTAGGGGACTTGCAAGTTTCCTTCTAATGGCAGGCTTGCTAGGTAACTGTTGCCTAGGCTGTAACATTTTACCTAGGTCCCAACAGAATGCTTTCTGCTACTGTGACAAAATACTGGAGAATCAGTTTATAAGACAGGAAGGTTTATCCTGGGTTAGGGTATCAGAGGTTCCATTCCATGGTCACTTGGCTCTGTTGCCTTTGGGCCTGCATGGTGGGAGCACTTGGTGCAGGAAGCCCGTTCACTGTCCACTGGGAAGCAAAGAGGGATTCCCTTCAATATCCCCTGGCAGGACACAGTCTGTGACCTGCCTTCCTCCTGCAAGACCCCATCTCCTCACAGCACCACCTGCGGAGAGCCACACTTTCAGCACATGGCCTTTAGGAATGCCCCCGAGTGTCACATGCTAGGGGAATGTTGACTAGACTCAGATCACACATGTGAACGGAGTCCCGTGATCCTGCTCATAAAAACCAAATAAACATGGGTTATTCTAAACATCACTGGTGGTTTGCCTAAATCTCACACTTTATGGAGAAAAAAAAAAAGGATCAGTGAACAACAGAGAAACTGCCGAGAGCAGCTTGCACCGAGCCCTGGCTCGGCCACATCTAAGCCACATTTAACTGTAACTAACTGAGCCTTCTGCCTTCCATGCCTTAACTTACAAATGCTCTTATCCTATGATATCAATAGTCCAGTAAGAGCCCACTACAGGAAGCAGGTTTAAAAAGAAAAAACAAAACAAAACAAAACCCTCATGAGAAGTGGAATCCTATTCCCTGCTGAGATTAATAAAATGAATCAGGGCTGCTCTGCTGAGCTTTCTGTTGCTCTGCTGGCTGACCTGGGCTTCTCCGGAAGCTTAGTCCCTGTCCGGAAGTTCGCTCAGTGCCCCTGGGTGAGTGTCTGCTCCGCCTTTGCTTTCCTTGGATGCTGTTTCTTGGGGGGACTTAGAGAATCTCTAGATGTCCTGGTGATTTGGTCCTCATTTTATCAGCCCTGTCTGGGGACATTAGGCAGGAATGAGGTGGGGGCTCGCCCTCTGTCCCACTTGGAACTCTTCCATGAAGGTAATTTGTCCCCATCTGAGACCTAGAGTTGCAGACAAGAAGCTGTTGATGGCTTTTAGTCCTAACCCGTTGTTGCCGGGTTTTCCTGTACCCATCTCACAGATGAGGAGACTGAGGCCAGAGCACTTGCCCAGTGATCTTTCATAGCCAGTTATTGACACCCTGAGCTGACTTTCCGGACTGCACCTCATCTCACTTTGTCACTCTGCTTGTCAGAGGAGCATCAGTAATTTTATAATTAGCTCAGAAAATTAAAGACTTACAAGTCAGAACCTCCTGGCTCCAGCTGCTTCACAGGCTGTCTGCTTCGGAGATATGAGGACTTGCTTGCTTAGTTATTTTCCCTAGCAAAAGAAAACAGTTCAGATGGAATGTTCTGTGTTGGTTTCTATTGGCCTGTGGGTGACATGACTCCCCAGTGAGTGCTAGGCAGTTTTTAGTGGCCTTAGATGATACAGGTGCCCATGTGAGTGAGTCCAGAGTCGTTTTTGTTGGCCTTCAATGATACAAACTTCCCTGTGAGTGCTGGGTGATTTTCAGTGGCCTTCTGGTGACACAGGTGACGTGTCTGTCTTGCTTTACAGCCTCATCATGTTCTACTTCATTGCGCTGGCTGGAGCACACAAACGGGTGGTTGTACAGCTTCGAGAGCAGCTGTCCCTGGTAAGGAGGCACAGGCCAAAGGGTCAGGCATGACTCGGGGCCATTAAACCAAGACTCAGGGCATGGTGGCACGGGACAGGCCTGTCACTCTCGAACTCAGGAGGCTTGCAAGTTCCACATGTCTGGTCTACTTAGTGAGTTCTACACCAGCCTTGGCTTGATAGCAAAACCTGTTTCAAATACGAAAAGGGGAAAAAACTATAACAAAAATTATAACAGCCCTCTCTAGTTTCTGTCACTCACCTGGTCCATCCAGCACCACACCAGAGAGACAAAGGACTGAAGAGTTCGAGAAGCTAACTTTGGAAGGGGGAGACAGTTCAGTGTGAGGTGCTGCTGCACAGGCCCAAGGACCCGAGCTCAACCCCAGCATCCATGTAGAAAGCCAGGCGTCATGGCCTGCACTCTGTAGCCCCAGTACTGGGGAAGCAAAGTCAGGGGGGGTCTGTGGGCTGACTGTCCAGGAGGCCTAAACTCCCAGCAAGTTGCAGGTCTAATTAAGAAACTGTCTCAACAAAGGGTGGACCAGGGAGTGGGAGAGACAGCTCAGTGGTTAAGAGCATTTGTTGCTCTTGCGGAGGACCAAGGCTACTGCAGCCAGTGGCTGGGGAAGGCCTGTTGAAGGCAGTAACATTGAAAGTGAGATGTGAATTATGGCAATAGCCAGTTATTTGAGGTCCTGATTAGGGGTGGGAGGACCCAGTGTGGGAATTAGCCAGGCACTTTGGGGAGACAAGAGTGTGTGTGTATGTGTGTGTGTGTGTGTCTGGAGGACTGTGAAGGATGAGGTTTGAGGCAGAATAATTCTTCAACACTAGCCAGAAGTCACTACATTGCCTAGCAGATCTGATCTCCTACATTCACTTCCTAAGGGTTGGAATTATGGGCATGGACCACCACACTTAATTTATCCAATGCTGGGGACAGAACCCGGGGCTCTGTGCATGCTGGGACCTGAGCCACATCCTCAGCCACATGTACATTTCTAGATCTCTAGCTATTGTATGGACAGGGGACTATGGTTGTGACTTCAGTGAGGGAGACAGGCCAGACTGGAAGTCACTGTGGTAATCTAATGACTGGAATCCCTTACCCTGAGTCAGAGCAGAGACTCACTACATAGAACTAGCTTTGTACAGTTCCAAAGATACAAGATGCCCTTTGAATCTGTTTTGTCATTTTAGGAGAGTCGTGACAAGCGTTATCTTATCCAGAAACTAACAGAAGCTCAAAGGGAGGTTCGGAGCCAGCCGGCTTCAGCATGAAGATGCTGCCCGACACGTCTCAACACATAGCTCTGATGACCCTACAGAGTTCACCTGGGGTTTAAGTGGAAATGACTTTTGGTGGCTTAGCCAAGCAGGCTGACCCCAGCCTGATCCCCAGGGAGTTGTGACTCGCTTTGGACTCCAACAAAATACTAACTTCTCGAGCTGCTCAGCCTCTCACCATCAGAGAGGGGAGACTTTTATTTATTTTTTTTGTTTAGACTTTTGTATATATATATATATTTTAAAGGGTTGTGTGTGTTGTTTTTTAGAGTAAAACTGAGATTTCTCCGAAAGCCTTCCCAGGCCGAGTGAACACCCTCCCAGATGCCACTGGTGACTTCAAATGAAACCTGACTTCTTTTTTCAGATGAGCAGAAATCTGCAGATGCTAAGGCTTAGAACAGCTGATAGGAGTGTGGAGAGACCATCCTGGCAGAAAGGCAGAAAGGAAATCCATCCCCACTGTGCACCCTGTCACACTTGAATCGCCGCTCATGACAGTCAGTCTCACCCCCTTAAGGAGGGGACTAGGCCAGGTGGCAAGTTCAGCTTTTTGGAACTTTTCTCCAGCCTGTTCACTCCTCCAGGGAAAGTAACCTTAGCCAACTGGTTAGCCATTAGCCTTTAGTCTCCACCTGGCCCCAAGTTCTAAGATTTGGTGACAAAATTGAAGAGGGGTTTAACCTTGCAAGGTGCACACAGACAGTCCCTCTGTTTTCCAAGTGCTATTCCTATTCTGTGCATGGAGCTCTTCATTCCTGAAGGGCACAGAACATTTCAGAGCCAGGCTGCAACACGCTTTTTGGAATTGGAGCTGGGTTTAAGGATCGGGGTTTTATGTATGATTTCAGATGTAGGTCCACAGCCCAGCCTGTTCATAAGAACGCCCCATAATACAAACATAGGTTGGGTTCTGATTACTTAAGTACACATTTCAAAGGGCTAGATTTTGTTTGCCTGAGTTTAAAACGTTGCGTGTGTGTACCTTTGTTTTTATAAAACATTACAGAGTATCTCTTGAGATCTCAGTATAGTAAAAGCCGTATTTAATAAATACCTCATCGTAAGCCTCCCTTATGGGGTGACCCTTTTAGTGGTGTCTAATTTGATCTGCTTTCACTGTAAGGTCTTTGTCAGTGCGCTGCAGTCCTGTGATGGACAGTGGAGTCTTTACTGTTTTTTCACTGGCTCCCAACCTTTACATTTCAATTAATGTTTTAGAAAGAAAGCTGCCAAGGTGGACTTCCCTGCTCTGACCACTGCCTTCTTCCTCAAAAATGATTGGCTTCTCCCTGTGGAAGCAAAGCAAACTCGTAGCTTACGTGTCTGTATGTGTATAAAGGGTGCTTTGTCAGGTGTGTGTCTGTGTATTTATGTGTGTGTGTCCATATCTTACATGTCTGAATTCGTATAAAGGGCCCTTGGTGAGGGGTGTGTCTGTGTGTGTGTGTGTGCATATGTACATCTGGAGGCAGAACTCATATCCTCAAGCTCTACACAATCATTTCCTTCATTTTCCATGAGGCTGTTGACCTGGGATATTTTTATTCCTGTGGGAACCTGTGCTTCATAACATTTTCTTGTGTTTGAAGATCTATGAGTTTTTAAGCCTAACAATAGGAGTTTTGAGTAAACCAGAGTTCACTCCATTCTCATTTTACAAACCCTGGTTGTTGGCATTTTTGCCTAGTGCTTTCATGGAACATTCTTGTCCTCGCTATGGCCCTAAGGATAATCTGCTGTCCTATGTTTGTAGGAATGGTAGATAAAATAAGCAACATATTATCTTTATTATAAAACAGATAACAAAATATGCCAATTGGTATATTGGTTTTAGTTAGTGCTGCTAATGTGTGCACCTCCTACTTGAATATTTTGATAACTTTGAATAAACAGGCAATGTCTGTATAGTTTTAAAGTGCGGATCTCTAACTGGTGTGTGTTAAACTACTGATACAGTGTCTTGAAAATTTTAAAGTATGGTTGTCCTCGAACCCACAGAAGCTCCTCATCACCGATCAAGTGATGAAGAGAACTGCAATACTCTGTAAAGTTGCTCTTCGTCACGCAGTTAGAGGAAGTTGCACTTTGACATCGGTTAGATGAGTCTTTGTCTCTTCATGGCTATTCAGAAGCCAAAGAAAAGCAGGTTTGTGTGTTTTGAACTTCAAAGACAAAGATATCTTAAGCATTTTATATCTCGCTACCATTGAAAGCCACTGTCTGTATTTATTTTATTATTCTATAAATATATAATATTGAAAGTACCTATATATGTGTTGGGTGTGTGTTGTGAATACATATTTCTGAATTTCTCCTTAATAACATCTTGATGTTCTCTCCAAGTAGCTCCCTTTTTTAATGGCCATCTAGCCTTCCACAGTGCTTACATTTCTGGTAACTATGCAGTCACTGGTGGGTACTTGAAGTAGGTATTGTCATTCTTCCCCCATAGGAACACTGGGAAATTGAACTTTAAATGCCTTTGCAAACATTTTCACTTCCCTTCTACTATAGGCTCCGGTTCTGTTTTTCTTTCTTCTGTCTCTTTCCCCTTCTTTTCTTTTCTATTCTTTTCTCTCTCTCTCCTCTTTTTCTCTTTCTTTCTCTTTCTTTCTTTCTTTCTTTCTTTCTTTCTTTCTTTCTTTCTTTCTTTCTTTCTTTCTTTTCTTTCTTTTTCTTTCTTTTCTTTTCTTTTCTTTTCTTTCTCTCTTTTTCGTTTCTCTCTCTCTCTCTCTCTCTCTCTCTCTCTCTCTCTCTCTCTCTCTTTTAATATTTGAGTTGCTAATTTGAGTTTCATTTAAAAAATCATTAAAGTAACTTTGATCTTGTTTAGGATCAGAATTTCTAACAATTTCTAAAACAGCCCCACACACGCGTCTGGTACTTTGCAT
>NC_034590.1:88212271-88233348 GCF_900095145.1 Mus pahari | reverse complement strand
CATGGGATGTGCCCCTTGCTGGCCCATGGGATGTGCCCCTTGCTGACACATGGGATGTGCCCCTTGCTGTGTGACAGTGAACAGGTTCCTTCACCTTCCGAGACAGTTCCCTTACACCTAAAATGCAAAACTAAGACAAGCTTGCTTTTATATTTCAGAATTTGATTAGGGAATCACATATTCTTTGTTGTCTTTTGAAAATATAAAAATATGAGAACATTGACAACCACAGAGAAAAATCAAAATCACTCAAAAGCACACAAGTGTTTTTTAAAATAAAGTACAGAGGCACCAAAGGCCAGCCTGGACAACACAGCAAGTTGAAAGACACCTCCTGAATACAGGGTGAGATTCTTGTCTCATAACCAGAGTGAGGGGAGGGGGAGAGGGAAGGGGAAATGGGGGAGAGGGAGGAGAGAGAGAGCATGCATGCAAGCACAAATGGAAGAAATATGTAGTAGTCTCATCTTTTTCACTTAGATGTTCTATTGTTTGTTTGTTTGTTTGTTTTTTGGTTTTTCGAGACAGGGGTTCTCCGAGTAGCCCTGGCTGTCCTGGAACTCACTTTGTAGACCAGGCTGGCCTCGAACTCAGAAATCCACCTGTTTCTGCCTCCCGAGTGCTGGGATTAAAGGCGTGTGCCACCACGCCCGGCTTGTTCTATTGTTTTATCCAAAGTTTTTTCAAAGTTCATTGTTCTAACACACCTGTAAGCTCCAGATGCCGAAGCAGCCGGATCACCAGTTCGAGGCAAGCCTGAGTGACATAATTATGTCATTATTAATGCATTCCAATCATTACAGTTCAGGGAGCTGCTAACTGTGCTCACGAGTCAGTTTGTTAGCATTCTCTTGATGGTAACCTTTTAAAAAACATGTATTTGTCTGTGTGTCACATGTGCAGAGAGTCCAGAGGAGAGTGCTGGATCACTTGGAGCTGGAGTTACGGGCCGTTGTTAGCTTCTTGGTGTGGCTTCTGGGAATCAAACCCAGGTCCTCTGCAAGAGCAGGAAGTATTCTCAACTTCTGAGCTGTCTCTCTAGCTCCAGTTTTTAACATTTTACTTACAAAAATTTCCAATAATAACTAGGACATACACCTCAACCTTCTTTTATTAGGACAGATCTACAAGTGGAATGCACAGAAAGGTTCTGAACATTTGAAGGCTTTGAGAGCCAGATTTAGACCAAGCATTCCACAGATGTTAAAGTACTCTCACTGCCGCTAAGACCCTGTGCTTGGGCTCCTCTTAATTTTAAGTTACTGTAGTATACTCACTTGAACACTATAATTATATAGAATGGCTTAGTAGCTTCAATTATTTTACAGTAGCTATGAATCAAATATATACCCCTCCCCCCACACACACACAGGGTGCAAACTCAGTTTTCCGAAAGCCACAGTCTCTAGTGGTCCTCTAATAGACACTGTTTATCCTTGCAGGTATGTTTTTCCCCCTTATATACGTATCTGACTTGAAAATTTATTTCTATTGGCTAGATCCTAGCTGTCATATTAATGGATAGGCACTTTAAAATGTTTAATGTATGTTGCTAAATCCCTCAACACACAGCTACCTTCATCACTAATGTGCACTAGGCCATGAATAATCCAGTAACGGATGAAGAACAATGAAGCAAATCTCAATATAAAAATTGAGAAGGAACGGGAAATACCGGGAAACAAAAATAATCTCCGAAACGTGGAGGAAACAACAGTGACCTGCGGGTCACCTTTCCCAAGCCAGAGAGAAGCCCTAACCTAAACTGCCTCTCCAGGGCAGCTCTGCATCAATCTTAAGAGCCGACCCTGCGCCTTCCCGACGTCCCAATGATCGACAGGGAGCACACCCAATAGAGTACGCGTGCATCGGTTATTTTCAACCAATCGGGTGCAATCCAGGGCTTAGGGGCGTTTCCTCTGGCTCTCGGTCCGCGGCATCTATGCGTCATCACCCTGAGTCGACAGCACGATTGGCGGGGCGTTTGGACCATAGCTGCATTGTCACCAGCGATGAGCGCCGCGGGAGCCATAGCGGCTGCTTCCGTGGGACGCCTGCGCACTGGTGTCCGGAGGCCCTTCTCAGGTACCGGCCGCTCGGGGTCGTGGTTCGGCGCGGGGTTCTTCGCCGGTGACCATTTGCAGTGGAGGTCACGGATGTCACGGGGAAGACGTGTGTACGTCACAAGCGCGCGACATGGGGGTGGGGTTTGCAATACGTCTAGTTGATTGACAGGAACTGGTGAATTGCTGGATGCCCTGCGGGGGAACAAGTGATTACCAGCCTGTGATGTGACGTCAGTGCAAGTGTGGAACTTGAGTGTTCCGCAGTGTCCCTCCGGTCTCCACTCGGGACTTTCTCAACCAAAGTAGCCTTCCGACGACAGCATCAATCTGTTATAAATGCAGATTTTTCGGTCCCTCTCATTATCTACTGGATTGATATGTTTTAGATTTTTTTTAAAAACGTGTGTGTGTTCGCGCGCGCACAATAATTAAATTCTAGAGAGGCCAGAATTGGGGTTTGAATCTGCAACTAGGGTAACAGGCAGTTTGTGAATCCCTGTATATGGGTGCTGGGAGCCCAGCTCAAGTCCTTTGCAAGTGCAGTACACATTCTTAACTGCTGAACCTTCTTTTGAGCCCTGGAGTCTGTTTTTATCAAGCCTTTCACGGGACTGTTTGCATTGCAAAATATAAGCTTTGAACTTGGAATGGAGAGAGGTAGGTCTGGATTCAGGTCAGAATCATCTGAGCTGGCCCAGAAAATCATGGTCATTTTCTCGTAACTAAATCTTCAAGCGTTAGATTTCTATTTTACCTGAAGGCAATATTGTCTGGAGGTTTGGGATGTGTTTATGTTTAACTACAGCTTATTAAGTAATTTCATCGAAACTACATCCTTTTGGTAAATAATAAGCCAGAATTGCCTGTCCCCAAATGGATGAGTAACCACACACACCACCACCACCACCAGTACCATGAGAACAAGCTATGTAGCTTCATTAGATATTGTCGTGTGTGCCTACCATGGTTTGAGTCCAAGGCTATTTTTCTTTCTGAAAGAGAAGAGTACTTAGCAAGTGTTTGGATTATTCAAGTCATGCCAGTTATAGGGATGTTTTCCTTGATGATAAATGGTTCAGAAGAGACTTTTTAAGAGCCTCTTAGTATGTAATTTATGTGTCCACAAGCCCACTTAAAATCTTCTCATATTTCACTTAAAATCTCCCAGATACCATGGTTGGAACAGCACACTTGAAAGCTTCTAGCTCTGGGATTCAGCTTTATTTTAAAGTGTGTAACAAGACAGTCAGGTCTCAGGGATGTGAATTTTAAGGTTCCTTGCTAACCCAGTGAACAGGTTAACGATAAGAATCACTTGTTTTCATTTATGAAGTAACTTAGCTTCCTTTGTTTCATATAACCTAATAATAATAATAATAAACTTAAATGTGTGTCTCCTTTAAAAAAATAAAAATAGCCTTGCTACTGGGTAAGTTTTAATTTGGTTTTGAGACAGGGCCTCGCTCCAACACTGGCTGACCTGGAACCTGCTTGTTCACCAGGATATCCTTCAAATCACAGAGCTCTGCCGCCTCATGCTGGAATTAATATCTGTACTGATTTCTTAGATAAAAGGACAAACACTACCGTCTCCCAGTCATTGAGTGCAGAGGTTGGGTTTTAGGGAACTTTCCAGTGTGTTCTCAGTTACAAAGAATCCTGTTTATCACACCTCAAAAGCCAGCCATATAAACTTGGCCCACCTGCTCAGCTCCTTGTTATTCTTTTTTTACAAAAAGATTTATTTTGTATATATGAATACACTGTAGCTGTCTTCAGACACACCAAAAGAGGGCATCAGATCACATTACAGATGGTTGTGGGCCATCATGTAGTTGCTGGGAATTGAATTGACCTCTGGAAGAGCAGTCAGTACTCTTAACCGCTGAGCCATCTCCCCAGCCCCCTTGTTATTCCTTAATATACTTTTTAAAAAGGAGTACTGGGTTGCCTTGAACTTTCTTTGCTAAAAAGTAAGAGCATGAGCAAACAAGATTGTGTTGGGAAGTACAACTGGCTCATCAAGTCTGTCTCCAGACCCTGCTTTCTGCAAGGAGACAACCTGGCCAGAAGCCCAGGCCTTTGAACTTGGACACAGAAATGCAGCAAGTTCCCGATTGTGTCCCATCGCTGTCCCATAAAATAGGGGCCTCAGACCGTAGAGCCCCACTATCTGAAGACAATTTGGAATTGTTGGTGTCTTACACTCAGCAGGAGAGCTGAGGTGTCGTGTCTGCTCCATGGACTCTGTCCAGTTAGAGTCAGTGAGCTGGGTGAGGCAGAGCATGCCATGTGCAGCACACCAAAGCCAGGCTCACTCCTGCAGAATCCATGTTCCTTTGCACACACAGCGCTATTTGTCCCAGGACTGTTAATGTAGCTCAGTGGTAGCTCAGGGCAGGCTTGCTCTCCAGCACCGTGATAAATAGAGCATTTAAAATTCTACTTGGTAGCAAAGCTCACATTCTCAACTATGGCATGCATACACACCAGATTCTCCAAGCCTGCCCTGTGGCCTTGTGTCCAAAGTCCTTAAGCCTTCTTGATGAAAGAGCCAAAGATGTATGGGAACTTTTCCACCTGTTTTCTGGATGATGAAGTTTGCTTAGGTGAAATGAAGTGTCTTCCAAAGACATGGTGGTCATAGCAACCAGAGAGCCTGCAGCACTTTAAACACCATCCCAGGGTGCAGCTAGAGTGACAAACCAGAGGGCCCGTGGGTTTCCGTTTTCATATGGGGTGAACGCACATTACTACAGGACCCTTCTGGGAGAAGGGAAACATTCAAGATCCTCTAATCTGGAGCTTGGAGGTACAGTGGAAGTGTTTGCCATTTGGTTTCCTGAAAAGGGTTTACATTTTGAAGAAGAGTTTAGTCGGAGGCCAAACCTTGTCAGGCAGTCAGGCAGGGTCTCAGTCACCTGCCCATGGAACTGGTGTATTAAAAGAGCGTTGACGTCCCAACTTGGGGTGCCAGGCTTTGTATCCTGAAAAAGCTCAGGGTACAAGCACACTGGTGGCTTCTTAGGGAGACTTGGGGAGAGCATCATGGCTTTGGGTGCACTCCAGGGGCTTCGGCTATACAGCTTGGGAGGGGAGCCTCCTTTTCCTGAAACCGCTGTCACATCAGCTACCTGGTGAGGACAGATTTCGGTCCTTCCAGATCGCCATACGTTTAAAGTAAAGCCAGAAGCCTCAGTCTTTAGGTGAAGTCTTTTGGGTTTGAGCAAGGCAGGTGATAAAGAACACATACTGGTAGATGTGTCCAGTCCTCAGGCTTGTTCTAACATGTCTTTCATTCTGTCGGCAAAAAGGCAACAGGCCAGCAATATGACTCAGTGGGTAAAGGTGCCTGCTGTCCAGCACAAGGGCCTGAGTTTCATCCCTGGGCTCCACATGGGGGGGCGGGGGGGGCGGTGAGAACCGATTCCTGCAAGCTGTCCTCTGACTGTCATGTACACGTCAGCACATGCACACAAACCAGTCTGTTTTCACGAATGTCAGTGTCCTGTGTGGATAATGAGAGACGGACACTTGCTTTTTCATTGCAGCATATGGAAGAGGCCTCATCATCAGGTGTCACAGTTCGGGGATGACCTTAGACAATATTAACTGGGCAGCCGTGGATCGAATAATTCGGGTGGATCACGCTGGTGAATATGGAGCAAACCGCATCTATGCAGGGCAAATGGCCGTGCTTGGTCGGACCGGTGTTGGCCCTGTCATTCAGGTGGGTTCTTCCCTGAGTCTCAGCCAGGTTTGTTGCCCTAGCACTGAATCTGAAGCCCTTAGGCATCACTTTTGGCTCTGTGCTCCAAAGGGAGGCACTTGGAACAAAGCAGATGCTGTGTTGTCTAAAAGCACAGATGTGCACTGACTATGGCTGGGTGTGGTGGCGCATGCCTGTAATCCCAGCACTTGGGAGCCGGAGATAGGGTGATCTCTGGGACTTTGAGGCCAGCCTGGTCTACATAGGAAGTTCCAGGTCAGAAAGAGAAAGTATAGAGAGGAGTAAAGTAAGAGAGAAAGAGATCGGTCTGGAAATTGGGTGTATTTGTGGTGTTAATGCTTCCTTGCAGAAAAGGCTGGAAGTGCCTCCATTAGAAGGATGCTCCGCGTGCCGGGAGGTTGTTGTAGGCTTGTCCTAGCACAGAGTGCCAGGGAGAGGGGTTAACAGTCCCAAAGATCTAGGTTTCCTTTCCAGCTCACCTACTTCGGTGACCTTGAAGAGGCCACATGACCTCTAGGTTTTCATTTCCCTGTGTGCACACTAGCCTGGTAACCCCCACCTCCCTGGGTCTGGCTGGGGGAATAAACCAGCTCCTGTCGAGCCATTGGCACCATGACACATGGCAGCTTAGCTGTGTCCCTTTAGATTTCCCTGCAGATCCCAGTCCCCAGAGGTCATCCACATGCAAGATGGTGGACATCTGCTTGGGGCCCCGCACATCTCTCCTTCGAAGAGTCCCTCATGCCAGGAGAATGCCTCTCATTGGCTGTCCTGGTTCCTATTGAGAACAGTCTGTGAATTTTCAGGACACAGGTTTTTTTTTTGTTTTGTTTTTTGTTTTGTTGTTGTTTTGCTTTGTTTTTTGTTAGTTTTTTCATTATTTTCTCTTGTGGTTGCTTGAGCCGGTGGCTCAGAACCTGGAGTTTTAGATGGCTCACTCTGCAAGCTGATGGTGTGGTCACTGAGGTGTGTGTGGGTCTGGAGGTGGAACACTTAGCTCTATCTGAGGCCTCGGTTCTTCATTTACTTTGCAGGCTCTTTTCTTTATTGAGAGATTCTTCTGTGTTTTGCTTTTATCTCATGGATATTTAAGATGATGGAAGACAGCATTATACCAATTCCTTATTACCTCTTGTGTGCTCAGTGAGCCATGTCCCTGTGATGCCTCTTTTTATGTTTCCTCCCCCAGAAAATGTGGGATCAAGAGAAGAACCATTTGAAAAAGTTCAACGAGTTGATGATTGCATTCAGGGTCCGACCTACAGTTCTGATGCCCTTGTGGAACGTAGCAGGCTTTGCCCTGGGTATGTGTCTGTCCAGCAGCCGCTTGGGCTCATATGATGGGCTGTTCCTGCCTCTGGAGCCCTTGTCATAGCCTCATCTAACCTTTTAAAATTTACTGTGTTTTCCTAAAGTTAAATTGAAGTTGATGAAGTTGATTGAATTTCCTTTGCTTATATTACTTTAAGATAGAGCCATCACTTTTATTTTTTTGTAGTTTTTTTACATTATTTTATTAGATATTTTCTTTATTTACATTTCAAATGCTATCCCGAATGTCCCCTATACCTCCCCTGCCCCCACAGAGCCATCACTTTTATAAATAGATGATATAATAACTCACTGAGGGAAGCTAGGATCATGCCACCACAGCCAGATTCTGTGTCCTGAGGATCCTGACCTCAGAGCAGCCTGAATGTGGAGTGCTGGTGCCCACCTTTAACCCCAGCACTTGGGAGACAGAGGCAGGCGGATCTCTGAGTTTGAGGCCAGTATGATCTACAAATCGAGTTCCATAACACACACACACACACACACACACACACACACACACACACACACACACACGGAGGAACAGCAGAGAACCCATATAACGCTCTCAGCTCTCTGCAGAGGGTCAAGCCTCATTGAGCCCATGTGGTGGTGCATGCCTGCAGCCTCAAAAGTGGCAGAGGCAGGAGGAAGGAGACTACAAGTCAGCCCTGGCTACACAGGAAGTTCCAGGTTAACTTGGGTTTCATAGTGAGACCTTGTCTCAAACAAAACTAAACAACCAAATAAAATAAAAATCGATTCAAAAAGAGCTTTGTGACTGGCATCTGATATGAGCTCCAGCCGCTTCTCAACTTGGGGTGACTGTTTCAAGGGATTCATGGGAATAGCTAAATGTCCAGTGGTTATGATCAGCAGGTACTGCTGACATCTAGAGGATGGATATCGGGTGCCATTAGACACCCTGAGAAACACGACACAGCCCTCCCTGAGACTTACCAACCCAGGTGTCCGGATGCCTCACAGATGACCAGCAGCCGGTGGCTTGACTTTGTTTGACGGTTGCAGGGGCAGGAACTGCCTTGCTGGGGAAGGAAGGAGCGATGGCCTGCACTGTGGCGGTAGAAGAGTCTATCGCTAATCACTACAACAACCAGATCCGCCTGCTGATGGAAGAGGACCCTGAGAAGTACGAGGAGCTGCTGCAGGTGACTGACTGTGTGCTGCTTGAGGGGAGAAAGAGCAGGTGACAGGCGATGGGTACTAAGGAGACAGGGAGTTGGGGAAGGGAGTGTCTCTTTTAGGTGAGACACAGACGGATCATACAGCTCAGAACTGTCCCAGTCCAGGTCGGTGTGGCCTCTGCACATCCATGACTCAACAGCACGAGGTGAACAAGGATGACGTCAGCTAACACGCTAACTAGACAGAGAAAAATCCACAAGGCCTGACCCCTACACAAAAAACCATGAGCAATGCAGGAAGGCTGAGGTGGGAGGGGTGGCCTTCTCCAGGGAAGAGCACACCGTTCGTTCGTCCAGTGCCAGAAGGTCAGCCTGAAAGCATTCTGGGACAGAGCAGGCTAGATTTAAATATGTATAAGGAAATATATGTACACGCGCAACAGCAACTAACGAAAAGAGAGGCCATGAACTTGAAGGAGAGCAGAGAGGGGTATATGGGAGGAAGGAAAGGGACGGGAGAAATGCTGGAGTTAACTAATAATCCCAAAAAATAAAATTTAAAAAAATGGTGATCAACTCTTCAAGTTGAGTGATTTTCCTCGGGTAATTCTCTATAGGAAAGAAGGAACTATTTGGCCCTGGCTGGTCTTAAACTGTCGGTTACAGAGGGTCCTCCTGCCTGGTCGCCATTCTCCAGCACTCTCCCCAACAGCAGTTCAGTTACTTAGAGTCTGTTTGTTTTACTTTTGAGACAATGGCTGTCTCGACTCTTGGCTCTCCTGAGTCTGCCTTCCAAGGGCTGGGGTTGTCAGTGTGCATTACTGTACATGGCTTGAATAAGCACGGCCCCCAGAGTTTCACATATTTGAATGCGTAGATGTCAGGGAGTGGCATGATTTGAGAAGGATTAGGAGGTTTAGGATTAGCCTTGTTGGAGGAAGTTTGTTTTGGGGAGGGGCGGGGTTTTAGTTTGCAAAAGCCCATGCCAGGCCCAGTCTCTCTTGGTCTGCA
This sequence comes from Mus pahari, assembly GCF_900095145.1. NCBI lineage: Eukaryota > Metazoa > Chordata > Mammalia > Rodentia > Muridae > Mus > Mus pahari. The sequence goes on along the minus strand of NC_034590.1, from coordinate 88,224,085 downwards.
GGTCAGGATGCAGCCCTCAGCTTCTGCACCAGCACCCAAGTGCTGCCATGCTCCCGGCTATGCTGATGATGAGCCAAACCTCTGAAACTGCGGGCGAGCCCCCAGTTAAGTGCTTTCCTTTACAAGAGTTGCTTTGTTCATAGTGTCTCTTCACTGCAATAGAGTAGTGACAACAACTCTCACCTTTTAAAACCTGAAGTCAGCCACTGGCCGACTCTAGCCTGTGGCCACGCTCCTTTCAAAAATAAGTCTCCTTAGAGCCACAGCTATGGTTTACTCTTGCAAGGCTGTTCACCCCACTGGAGTGCCAGCGTGAAGAACTCTAGCCCTTCATAGAAAAAGCATGCAGGCCTTTGCTAGCCGTATGCTAGGACACAAACTCTGGCCTGGAAACAGGATGAGCTGCCGGGGACCTGGGCTGCTGACTCACTTTGGTCTGCAATTCCTTTTCTTTTCCAGGTCATCAAGCAGTTTCGAGATGAGGAGCTTGAACACCACGACACAGGCCTGGACCATGACGCGGAGCTGGTAGGACCAACTCTTCCTGTGGTACTCCGGGGCCATTTTAAAGGTTGAGGAGCCAAAGGTTTCTGTTCCCAGAAAGAGACATTTGAAAGTACAGGTCAGAAGGCAGGGAAGCAGGTACTTGGCAGAAAGCACCCAAGCTCAGCCTTGGTCCATGGTGAGGCTCCTGTGTCCTACTCTGTTACTATCCCAAGAAACAACCCAGGGGTTCAGTGGCCATAGATGCTTCTAGAATTTTGAATGGCTTTTGTTTCAAATTAAATCATTTCCCAGATCCTGTTTTATCCAGAGGAGCCCAAAACCCTGCCCTACCAGTGAGTCCAGGCCTGACATCTGGAAATAGATGCACCTTGTGGGGTTTCATTGCTGTCTGTTTAGGGGCTGGCATTGAATCCAGACCTTGCTAGGCAAGCTCTCTACCACTGGACATACCACTTGCCCATTTGCTTATTTTCCAAGCTCAGGGTGCCGTCCATGTTAGACAATACTCTACCACCCAGCTACATCCCAGCCTTTTGTTCTCCACAGGCTCCTGCATATGCCTTGTTGAAGAGGATTATCCAGGCCGGATGCAGTGCAGCCATATATTTATCAGAAAGGTTTTAAAGTATGTCTATTGATCCATTTCTAGAAAAGATGGTCGTAACTTAAGGAGAGATGTTTGTGGAGGAGGAACTGTACAATTATCACAGTGTGCGTTTTGTTAATACAAGAAGCGGTGTTAGGGGGTTGTGTTTGTCAATAAACTCTTTGGCACTGGATTCCTTGGTTTTCTTGTGCTGTGAGGCAGGCAGTTAACTAACTCTGCTCACCTTACAGTGCCTGCAGCTGGTCTTCCCTTGGTCTTATAGTTAATTTGGGCTTAAGATACCAAGAGCAAACCATTCATCAGTTAGCAGGAATCCTTTTTTAAAGATTTATTTTACTTCTATTTCTCTCTCTCTCTCTCTCTCTCTCTCTCTCTCTCTCTCTCTCTCTCTCTGTGCGTGCGCGTGTGCACACACACGCACGTGTACTCGAATATGTTTGGATGTCTGTGGAGGCCAGAAGAGAGTGTTGGATCCCTGGAGCCGGAGTGGCAGGTAGTTGTGAGCTGGGGACCAAACTCAAGTCCCCTGCAAGAGCAGCAGGTGCTCGCTCCTCACCCCTGAGCCATCTCTCCAGCACCTGCAGGAGTCTTTATGAGGAAAATAAATTGAGTTTGCAGGTTAAAAAAAAACAAAAACAAAAACAAAGTCACTTAAAACCTTAGGCTGTGTAAGATGGGCTAAGCAAGACTGGGAAGCCTATCCCGGGAGTGCTGTGCATGCTGATTTCAGCATGGTGTGGCAAAGCTCTGTGGTAACTGCATCTCCTGAAAATCCTCACCCAGAGCCGATGGTAGGAGGTGGTAAATCCCTCACCCCAGAGGAGACACCTGAAGGGAGAGGAGGCTGGAAGGTGGTAGATAAGGGGGCAGAGACCTCAGGAGTGGCATTAATGCCCTTATAAAAATGAGGCCTAGAGAGACCCACAGTCTGTTCCACATCATCTGTTGTCACCCTGATATTGAACTTCACAGCCTCCAGAAATGCAAACAAGTTCTTGTTCACGAGCTCCTGAGCCTACAGTATTTTAATAGCAGCCCTTGCAGACTAAGGCACGATGGCATTACCCCAATCAAAAATATACTTAAGTTGGGCGTGGTGATGCAGGCCTGTAATCCTAACACCGTGGGAGGTGGAGGCAAGAGGATCCGCAGGCGTCCAGGGTTATCCTCAGCACACATCAAGTTTGAGGACAGCGAACATGACACCTGGCCCCAGCAAACAACAATAACATACAGAGCTGTGGGTTATTTACAATTGAATTATAATTTCTGCAAGGTCTGCTACCTCCAAATAAGCCAAACTGACTAAAATTTAGCATTTCTGTGAACTATTTTTTATTATTTTAAGTTTTCAAAATATATTTAAAGAAAAAACAAACAAACAACCCAAGATCAAGCAGAGTGTGGTGGTACATGCCTGTAATCCCAGCCGTGGGAAGCAGAGGGAGAGAGAGCTTCATGAGCCAGTCTGGTCTATACACCGTGTTCCAGGCCAGCCGGCTACATAGCAAGACCCTGTCGAATACGAAAGCCAATAAAAAACCAAAAAATCCCCAGGTCCCCTCTCACAGCAGAATGTTCCTTCAAATGTCCCCAGGAGGCTGAGGCAGGAGTTGGAGGTCAATCTGAGCAATACAGCAAGGAAAAAAAAAAAAAAAAAAAGAAAGAAATTTGCAGACCAAACTTTTGACCTAGTTGCACTGGTCAGTGGTTCCCATAGCCTAAGGCCCGCTAATCAGTGTCCCATCAGAGGAGCCTGAAGTGAGCTGGGCTTGTTGTAGTGGCTCTGGCTTTGCAGGGTGGTGGCCACCAGATAGTTTCTATGCTGTGACCTCTTCCCTGCCACTCAGTGGATTCAGCAGTCGGGAGGCTGAGGCAGGTGGATTACAAATTTAGGGCCAAAGTAGGGTCCATACTGAGACCCTACCAAGAAAACAAAACAAGGGGCTGGAGAGGTGGCTCAGCAGTTAAGAACATTTGTGTCTCTTCCAGAGAACCCCCGGTTCAGTTCCTGCACCCACACTGGGAGGCTCAGAACCATCCATTCCTCCAGCTCCAGGGGGTCGAATGTCCTCACACCTAGGACCAAAGCATACATACATAAATAAAGATGAAAGTAAAGAAAAAAAAAAAAACAACAAAAGTGATTTCAACTTTGTGACCAAGTAATAGTAAGCCGTTAAGCGTGAGAAGAAAGGGTAAAGACGGCTGTAGCTTCCTCCGCGTGGACTGCCATCAGACACCTCTAGCCGGGCTCAGGTTGCTGCTGTGTCTCTCCTGTGAAAGATCAGCTGTCCTAGCACACAGTAGGTGCCCATTCAAAGGAAGGGAAGTGGGTGGCATGCTACGTGTTCCAGGTGGTGAACTATGAAGACAGCAGCCCTGAAGACCGCTCTGAAGGCTCCCCTGGCTCGACCTTTCCACCCGATCTCTTAACACCTGAAGCTCCAGGCGCACCCTCACTCTCCTGCTTACCCTCAGGCCATGGCTGTTTGGCTGAGGGCATTTGTCTTGGCCTGCTATTTTCTAGCTGCCTATCCAATGCCTCCATTTGGACGTCGAAGCGTTTTCACCAAATGCCACAAGTTGAACCCCTTGCCTCCCTGACTCTCCAAGTCTGGTTCCACAGTGGCCTCCCTGATAGCTCTTGTCACCTCCCTCTAGCTGTCGAGGATGTGGTATCAATACATGAAAACCCGTCTACCACCTTCCGTGTTCCATCTGGGCCCAACCAGACACTTCCCTCTCTTGACCGACTGAATCCAGAAGCTTCCTTCATAGTCTTGTCCTCCCACACTCCGTCTTCACGCTGGCAGCAGGAAGCCAGCTTGGCTCACTCCCACGGCTCTTTTTGCAAAGCCCTCATGGTGGTGAAAAGGATTCCAGATGGCCTGACCTGGGCATATCCCTGCCTCACTCTGCTCCAGCCACTGGCCTCCTTGCGCTCCTCACAAATGCCACACCCAGGCCTGTCTGATGTTCTTCACAGTGGCTGTGTTGGCTTAGAATACTTTCTGAGACAGTGACCACACAATCCCTCACCACCCCCTCTCAAGTTCAAACTCCAGCATCACCCTTGAAGAAGCCCACTGTAGCTGCCCAGTGTCTGTCTCTGTGACTAAAATCTCTGGAAGAAAAATGGAAGAAGTAAAGATTCAGGGGTTGTTTTCAGTTCATGGTTACTCAGGTCATGCACTGTGGTGGAGAAAGGACGTTTCTCCATGGTGAACAGGAAGCCGAGAGGGAAACAGGAAGGGGGCACTGGGGATATAGCCCAAGGACACGCCCCCAGCAAGCTACTTCTTACATCGAGGCCCCGCCTCCTACTTTTTCACATCCTCAGTATTGTCATGTCTCGACTCCATTAGAGGATTAACCCTCCTGACCTGATGGTCCTGACATGCTCTTATAGACACTTCAAGAGACAGCTTCACTAACTGGGGCTTATCTAATTAAGTTCAGGAAATTAAGCCCAATGGCCCCGCCCCCCGCCTGGCCCTGGGTGACCTTTATGAGTATTTCGATCTGAGAGATCTAGATCTTTGAGTCTCCCACAGTAGGTGCTCAGTGAACAGCAGGTGGGACTGAATGAAGAACTAACTCTTGTAGTAGTAAAGTTTGCTTTCAAATAACTGCTCACTGGAGACTCATTGTGTGTCTCTTAGCAGAAATTCAGTGGGGACTCATATCACCAAGGACCAACAGAGGCCGTTTGCCTGTGGTTTTGCTAATGGCTTTAATTGGGTTTCCATCTTATGAAAAGAGTGAGTTTGAAGTCAGGTGCAGTGGTGTACACATTTAGTCAGTCCCAACACTCAGGAGGCAGAGGTAAATGGATCTCTGTGGGTTTGAGGCTAACCTGGTCTACACGGTGAGTGGCAGCCAGCCAAGGGCTACACAGTGAGACTTTCTCAAAACCTAGAAGAGTTTGACCCTTACAGCATATATAAAAGTTAATTTAAAATACACTACAAATCTACATGTATCTTTGTTTGCTTTCTGTCGTTGCAATAAAACACCATAACCTAAAGCAAGCCTATGATACCTATCACAAATCAAGTAATGAAACCTGTTACTAGACTCTGTCAAAACTAAAACCCTGGGCTGGAGAGATGGCTCAGCGGTTAAGAGCACTGACTGCTCTTCCAAAGGTCCTGAGTTCAAATCCCAGCAACCACATGGTGGCGCTCACAGCCATCCGTGATGAGATCTAATGCCCTCTTCTGGTGTGTTTAAAGACAGCTACAGTGTACTTACATATAATAAATAAATAAAACAAATAAATCTTAAAAAAAAAAAACTAAAATCCTATGCCATAACAATCAAGGCACTGAGAAAAAAAATGTAAGAGATGAAAGGTATTTGCAAATTGTTTATCTGATAAGCCACTCGTCTCTATAGTACATAAAGAAACCAGGCATGGGTGGCTCATGCTTTTAATCCTAGCACTCAGGAGGCAGAAGCAAGTGAGTCTCTGAATTCAAGGCCAGCCTGGTCTACAGAGCGAGTTCCAGGACAAGCTAGATTGTGTAGAGATGCCCTGTTTCCAGCACCCTCTACCCAAAAGAGCACCCACAGCTCAAGAAAAAGAAACCGCTCAACTGAAACACAGGCAAAGGATTTGAATAGCCATTACTTCAGAGGAGATACAATGTTACAGACGATCAGCTAAGAAAGGATGGTCATGATCATTAGTAGCTAGGGCAACCGAATAGGAAGCATTAGTGATGGTGCAGAGGAACTGCAACCTTCAGGTGCTGATAGTCACAAGGTCAGTGGTCCAGCTGCTTTGGGAAGCAGTCTGGCAATTCCTCAGTCATGTAGCCAAACTAACATACCCATGGCTAAGCCAACTGAAATGGAAACGTGTTTACATATGTTTCGTACATGAATACCCATGACAGCATAATTCCTAACAACCCAAATGCCCACCAGTGGAGGGACTGAATGAAGAATGATCTCGACAGAGAATGGAATATTATTCAGCCATCAAAAAATAAGAATCAGCCCCTGCTGTAACATGAACGAGCTGTAAAGCATGTTTGGTTACAGGTGTTCAGTACAGGAGGACAAGAAGAGTCCTGGAGAGGGAGGCTGGAATGAATAACCTGAGCTGTTTATTAAAACTTGGCTAAAGTGGCAATGTTTCATTAATGTTTTCCCACTATTTCAAACACATGTTCAGTGAAAGAAGCCAGATCCAAAGGCCACTTACGATCTCATTTGTATGACATGTCAAGAACAGGCCAGTCAGAGACAGAGGAGAAATTGGTGGTTGCTTGGGGCTAGAGTGGGGGATGGGAGGAAAGAAACTCCCAGTAGATAAGGGTTGCTGGGTGTGTGTGTATCATAAGAATGTTCTAGAATTGGTGGTGTCCATTGTACAGCTTGTGAATATAGTTAAACCTGCTGACAGCTTAACAGTATAGATTTTATGCCACAGAAATAAAAATAAAATTATACAGTTCCAGCTGTATTTGGAAGCAAGTTTCAGTCCAGAGAATTAACATAGGCTGCGTGGTTTGTGTGTTTGTGGGAGGGGGTCAGTACTCGGAGAGAGGCAAAAGGTCACTGGTGGTGGCTGTCTTTCTCAGCCACGCTCTGCCTTATCGTTTGAGACAGGTCTCTCAGTGAACCCGGAGCCGATGGATTCAGTGGGCTGGCAGTCCATATGCCTCCAAGGGTCCTCTGGTCTCTACTTCTCCAGTGCCGGGCAGAGCTTCTGAGAGTGTCTTCTGATTGTGGCATAGTCAGTACTATGGCCCTTCCCATAGCAATACTCTTGAGCCAGATGACCCAGCCACATGAAGGGTTTGACAGCCAGCTGCTGTGTGTTTGGCCTCCCCTTCAAAATGAAGGGCTGGCGCTTGATGCTTCTGAGAGCTCCCAGAACAAGGCCAGAGAGGTTCCGACTCCCCCTCCCGTCATTAGTCTATCGCAGCATGTCCTCACATGGCCACAGTATTCCCTTGTCTCCCCTTTCCTTACCACTCTGACCTTTCAGGGAAATACGATTTAAAGTTGGACAGAACCCAGGGCTGATGCCAGGATGATGAAGGGGCAGACTCTGTAAGCACTGTGTTTCCGCAGGCAGCAGAGCTGGGTTTCTCTGCATGCCCCCCTCCCTCCCTACTCTAAACAGTAGTGGTACCAGCCAGAGAGCAGGTGGCAAATACAGTTTGAGGCTGCTCCCTCACCCCAGTCAGAATCTACCTCCTGGCCAAGCATGGCTGCCAGGACCCCCACAGGTTCCTTGGTAGTTTCTGTTTGGTAGTGCCTACCTTCCCGGGTTAATGGTTACATCTGGAGAGACATTTCTCTGTGGTGTGCCACTTGTTAATTGCCTGTACTCCCATTAGGTTCCTTGGTTGACTTGGCTAGACTTGGGTGGAATGATTGTGTGGATTTGGGTGGAGATAATGGCTCAGTCTGAATCTGTTTCTCTATTGCCTGGCCCTGTTGCTTCAGGAGACCACCTGAACTTGTAGCTCAATGTGGGATTTTTATTGGTGACTACTGGTTGCAGCTCTGGGCCTTCCTGCAGATCGGGAACTATGGAACTACTTGTCCAGTCCTTATGGTGCAAGAGTTTAACTCTGTTGGAGACCACACTCTCTTTGAGCCTCACCCCAGGACCTTGCAAACACCTGTATAATCCAGCTTGAACCTTGATTTGGGGAAAGGGAGCAAGACCGAGCCTACTCAGGGAAAGTGAAATCAATGAATAAACACATAAAGCCGGCCTTTTACAGCAGGTCTTCAGTGCTACCCAGGGCTGTCTGCAGCTCCAGAGTCCTTTCTCATAGCCCCACAGGACCACGCCCGGACACCTCCGAGGAAAGGCCCACGACGCCGGTGGCCTCCAGAGGGCGCGCGCAAACCGAGCGGAGCCCGAGGCGGGAGCGTGGCCGCCTGCTGGCAGTCTCAGTCCTCTTGGGTGAAGGCACCTGGGAGAGGCAGAGAACTGCCACAAGGTGGATAACTTGGCCCTGACAATGCCACCCTTGGATCTCTTCTGCAAAAGGAGAGCATCCCCCAATGTCACACCTGAGCATTGCTGTGGGAGGGTGAGCTGGAGGGTTCCCGATGGCAATGCCCACATAGCTTCAGTGTCCTTGTCCTGATGGATTTATTTGCTTTCTCTGAAAAGGGAGAGAGATGCGAATATGGGAGGGAGCAGCCAGTCAGTCCCTCCCTGTCCAGGGTTTCCTCGAGAGGTGCCAGCTTCCAGCGCCAGGCAGCACCTGATAGATCCTGCTCTTCCTGCACAGCTCCAACTCTCACATTAACTCTGTCCCCTACCTACATGGGCTCAGCTGCCCTCCAAGAATGGGGATTCTTGCCTCTGTAACTCCCCTCATTCTTATCCCTTACCTGGAAACCCCCCCCCCCCGTCTCCCCTGTTTGCCAGCACCTGACCTGTTTGGTACTCGCCTTCTCCTGATCTTCTAGTACCTGAAGTTGTGGGTTCTTGGCCACATCTGTAAATGAATCAAAGGCAAACAAGGTGGCCTCAAAGACTCAAAATGGAGGACATAGTAGCTGCAAGTCGGAATGACCCCTGAGCTGGGGAGCACCTGGGGCCATCCCCTGAGAGTCTGAACGGAAGGGGGATCCCCTGGGCTGGAGGTCAGACCTCTAGTCCATCACCACACCCAAACCCAGCCCAGGGGTGGCTGAGCTTGCTAGCCCCATATCTGTACCTCAACCTTTCCTTTCCCAAGCACTTTTGATTTCTTTTCCTTTTTTTTTCTTCTGTGTTTGTTTCTGTTTTGGTTTTGTTTTGAGATTTTTCTCAGTTCTTCATGCAGCTTTCTCTCTTAGGTACTTTCTTAGCTGTGATGATAAAAACACCCAGATATAAGCAACATAGGGGAGAAAGGACTCTTTTTGGTTCATATAGTTTGCTGATTTAGTCCATCATGATGGGGCAGGCCTGGCAGTGAGAGCTGGAAGAGCCTGACTGGTCCCATTGCACCTGCTAGTGCTGGCAAGAGCAGAGCTGCTGCCCACTACTGCCCACTGCTACTCACTGCTGCCCACTGCTGCCCACTACTGTCCACTGGTGTCAACTGCTGCTCACTGCTGCCCACTGCTTTCCACTGCTGCCCACTGCTGTCCACTGCTGCCTACTGCTGATCACCGCTGCCCACCACTGCCCACTGCTGCCCACCGCTGCTCACCGCTGCCCACTGCTGCTCACTGCTGCCCACTGCTGCTCATTGCTCCCCACTGCTGTCCACTGCTGCTCACTGCTGCCCACCGCTGCCCACCGCTGCCCACTGCTGCTCATTGCTGCCCACTGCTGCTCACTGCTGCCCACTGCTTTCCACTGCTGCCCATTGCTGTCCACTGCTGCCCACTGCTGATCACCGCTGCCCACCGCTGTCCACCGCTGACCACCGCTGTCCACCGCTGCCCACTGCTGCTCACCGCTGCTCACTGCTGCCCACTGCTGCTCATTGCTGCCCACTGCTGCCCACTGCTGCTCACTGCTGCTCACTGCTGCCCACCGCTGCCCACTGCTGCTCACTGCCCAGTGCTGCTCACTGCTGCCCACTGCTCACTGCTGCCCACTGCTGCTCATTGCTGTCCACTGCTGCTCACTGCTGCCCACTGCTGCTCACTGCTGCTCACTGCTGCTCACTGCTGCCCACTGCTGCTCACTGCTGCTCACTGCCCAGTGCTGCTCACTGCTGCCCACCGCTGCCCAGTGCTGCTCACTGCTGCCCACTGCTGCTCACTGCTCCCACTGCTGCCCACTGCTGCTCACTGCTGCCCACTGCTGCCCACTGCTGCCCACTGCTGCTCACTGCTGCCCACTGCCGCCCATTGCTGCTCACCCTCCTTACTCAGTGCAGGAAGACTCCAACCCACAATCAGGAAAGCTCCCTCGTAAGCATGCCCAGAGGCTAACCCAATCTAGAAACTCCCTCAACCATGTAAGCATGCCCAGAGCCTTGTCTCCTCAGTGATTCTGGAAACGACTGACAATATTAACCATCACATCTACCTATAAAAGTCTATTCCTCTCCCTAGGGCTACACAGAATATTCACGTGCTTCATCCTTGGTTTTTGGTTTTGTTTTTAACTAAGCCAGCATATCAGAATCAACAGGCGAACTCTACAGACTCTACTCTGCCTACTGAAGCAGAGATTCCCAGGTCAGGCCTAGGGGCTGTATATCTTTGAAAACCACACGTGGAAGCTCAGAAGTGCAGGCCATATTGAGAAGTAACAGTTAATTCCAGGACTGCTGCAGGTGCCCTCCAGGGACGCATTCCCTCTGCCTTGAGGCCGCTTTCTTGGCAGAGGCAAGGTCCGACTTCTCAGTTTCCGATAAGAGGGTACCTGTTTTTGCAATTTTTCTCCAGCCCTTTTGGTGCTTCAACAGCTGGAAACACATTCCAAGCTATATGTCTTCACCAGTCAGGGACAATGGTGAGTGGCCTGCCTCCCCAACCCCACTTTCCGTGTGTGTGTGTGTGTGTGTGTGTGTGTGTGTGTGTGTGTGTGTGTGATGAATCTTTTGTTTGGTATTTTCAGAGCCTAACTCTAAAATAGCTTCCTCCCAAGATGAAAAATTGTGTTGAGATTCAGTTTCTCATGCTTACTTGCTGATGCAGTGTGTGTGTGTGTGTGTGTGTGTGTGTGTGTGTGTAAATAAGGCCATGTGAACATTAAAAGAATAAGTTAAGGGTACACCTTGTCCAAAGGCTGTGAAATAAAATAATTTTTGAATGTGAGTTCACCACGCCATTTAGAAGGGCTACAGAAATTTGACCTTTTTGCCTAACAGGAAATTAAGAGCTCTGCTAATGGAAGAGCCCGGAGGTCCCTTTATTCCGGGACAACTTGATCTGTGTGTGAATGACTTTGCTTGTCACTCTTTCCAACTTACTCAGCAGATGCACACTGAGGGAGGACAGGCTTATTTTGGCTCATAGTTTCAGCACTGACAGTCCATCCTTGGGGGAGGGGGCACTGACAATCCATCCTGGGGGAAGGGCACTGACAGTCCATCCTGGGGGGAGGGGGCACTGACAGTCCATCCTGGGGGAGGGGCACTGATAGTTCATCCTGGGGGGAGGGGCACTGACAGTCCATCCTGGGGGGGAGGGGGCACTGACAATCCATCCTGGGGGAGGGGCACTGATAGTTCATCCTGGGGAGAGGGGCACTGACAGTCCATCCTGGGGGGAGGGGCATTGACAGTCCATCCTGGGGGGAGGAGGCACTGATTTCATCCTGGAGGGAGGGGCACTGACAGTCCATCCTGGAGGGAGGGGGCACTGAGCAGGTCACAACCTGGTGGCAAGAAGCAGAAGGAGCTAGGGCAACACATAGCTCCCACTCCACCAACCTGAGGCCCATTACCTATCTATTTCTCTATCACCTAGCCGTGTGCCTGTCTGTCTATCTGTTTATCCATCTATCATTCATCCATCATGTATCCACTCTCTTTTTTTCTCTCCTGTTCTCTTTCTCCTTTCCTTTTCCTCTTCTCTCTATTCTCATTCTATCTATCTATCTATCTATCTATCTATCTATCTATCTATCTATCTATCTATCATCTATCTATCATCTATCATCTATCTATCTATCATCTATCTATCTATCATCTATCTATCTATCTATCTATCTATCATCTATCTATCTATCTATCTATCTATCTATCTATCTATCTATCTATCTATCT
>NC_034590.1:88206628-88212121 GCF_900095145.1 Mus pahari | reverse complement strand
AAAAAAAAAAAAAAAAGAAAAAGAAAAAAAAAAAAGAAAAAAAAAGATGCAGGACAGATACAAGGAGGGAAGTGACTGGTTTGGGGTATGGAAAACTTTATTTTTTAATGCAAAAGCATTTAGCTAGCATCTGCCCTGTGCCAGATGGAGTCCCAGGCGCAGGAATGAAAGTCTGAGTGTCTAACCAAAAGCCAGGTTCACCTTCCACCCTGCCTGCAGCCCCCCACACAGTGTGAATTCATCTCTCAAACTGAAATATTACCTCCCCTAGCTGAGCTTTAATTTTGTTTCCTTGGCAGGTAGAAAGGGTTTGAAGGTAGAAAGGGTTTAAAGGGTCATCCTTACCCCAGAAAGGCCCTGTCCCACGCCCTTCCAGAACTGTTCTACTTCTAATGATTTCACTCAACCATCAGAGGATTGTGGAAATCTTTGAATGAGTTACGGAGTTCCTGAATGTGAAATTAGGACATAGGAAGCTATGGGTGTTGGCCAAGAGTCCAGGACATAACATGTATTTTTGCGTCTACGTGTTCAGACAAAGAAGAAAGATGTTGCTGTCTGTGAAGTGTTTGTGAGACATGATGATGTCTAACGGAAAAGATCAGAAAATGCCCTGTAAAGGCCATTACTCCAAATCGGTCCTTGATTAGAAGGAAGATGGATGGGGTGGTCACCGGTGTTGGCTTTATGTCACTGTGACACAATACTTCAAACCATCAAATAGAAGAAAGGTTGGCCCACAGTCTCAGACAGCTCACTCTGCCCAGCTGGCTTCACTGTTGTGGGGTCTGTGACAGGGAATAGGTGGTAAAGAAGTTGTTCACACTGTACAAGCCGCAAGGCAATGAGAAGGGAGTGACTTTGAGGAGGTGGAGTTCCAACACTCCTAAATCTGAAGTGTCCTCTAGGGGCCGTGCTTTCTGTCCCCAGCTCGATGGTGGTGTGTGAAGGCTGTGGAGCTGCCTGGGCCTTTGGCAGCTGTGCCCACCCTGGCTGTGGAGCTGCCTGGGCCTTTGGCAGCTGTGCCCACCCTGGCTCTGGTTTTGCTTTCTCCTTCCTACCCAGCATGCTACGGGAAACTGCATCTCATCTCTCTTACCACAGACAGAGCCTACCACGCCTGGTTGTGGATTCTCCACAAGCATGAGTCAAAAGAAACCTCTGTAGGTTGTTCTTGTTAGTTTTTTACTTTAATCATAGCAATCAAAAGCAACTAATACAACACTCACTTGCATCCTGGGGTATTACATGTTCACACATGCACATGTCTATACATGAACGTACACAGATCTACTCACTATGATTTGTGTGGGGCAGTTGTGGTCTATGTCTGTTGTCCTAACTCAATTTTCCTTGTAACCACTTTCCCTCCATCAAATCTGAGTTTGGACAATAGATTTTATGGCCCGTGTATAATTTCCTAGACTGGAAACATCATCTGAATGATAGTGAGATCTCTTTATTAACTGAGTCTACCACAGAGGACAACACATTGCAGATAGTCAGTCAGTGTCCAGTGACAATACTGAAGGGATCATCTGCTGGCCTGTCAGTAAGCAAAACTCCTCCAGGGGACAGAGATGTCCTGCTCAGGGAACTCTGGGCACATAGGCTGTCCTTCTCTGTCCCTCCTCGTGGCTGTGGGCCACTGAAGCCAGTTCACACATTGTGTCTTACTCATGTAGATCAAATACCCATTTTATATCATGCACAACACAGGCTGGGCATCCAAGATGACTGGTAAGCAGGTGCCCTTCCTGGTCTCTACTGGAGTTTGGATAAAAGTCCTCAAATACTCTATACCTTACTCTCCAGGCACAGCAGGACCTGTAAGGGGTGGAGCATAGCTGGAGGCCTATCTGTATTTAGGGGTGTATCCTTAGAGAAGACAGCACACACACACATACACACACACACACACACACACACCATGCCTCCTTTTCCATTCCTCGCCACTGTTCTGACTCCCGCCAACCTCCACCTCTCACCAGATGACCATTTCTGCTCTCCTACCCCCTACCTGGATGTGTGGCCTCACCACGAGCTTGAAAGAAATGAGGACAGACTGGCCACAGTCTGAAACTCAAAAACCTTGAGCTCAAATTTACCTTTTGACTTTGTAAGCTGACAGTCTCTGGTATTTTGTGATTATCATGGAAAGCTGGCTAACATAGCCATCCAAAGGATACCGGTATTGGGACAACCCTTCATGCAGAGTCAGAAATAAAATTCATCAAACTGAACCTTAGGTGATTTTGCCCAAGAAAAAAGAGGTAGATTATGTGCTCAGCGCAGGCCTGATGGGAAGGCAGGCTGATAATCCATCCCTTTTATGCACACAGTATGGTGTGGGCCTTTTCCAGCTACAAGACAAAGCCTGACCTTTGCAGAGGACTATAAAAAGACAGCCCAAATTCACCTCTTCTTCCTCACAGTGCGCCTCTACAAAGGAGGGAACCTGCAGGGCCTCTGTGTTCAAATGGATGGTGCACACAGACAGCTCGGCATTTTTCAGGCTGATGGCTGGAGCTGGAAATGACAGACAAGGTGCTTAGGCTCTGGGCAGCCAATGTGGCCACGAGCAAGTGTGGCATCGTGGCTATCAGCAGTGGGTATCTTATTTGCACGAACCCTATAGCACAGTCAGGCAGTGGGAGGTGAGAGAGAAGGGCCAAGGCCTTCGGGAGTGATTGTGTGAGAAGTTGGTACTGGAGGATGAAGAACTTGGATCTGTAAATTGTTTGAAACTGTAACAGATTCAAACCTTCCGGAGGAAAAAAACACACGTGTGGGAGCAATCGAGAGCTGTACACTCAGCCCAGGTTACTCGGGGTGGGGAGAGGACAGAGGAAGGCTCCACACTAGCAAGGTGCCATTGAAGTCATTCCCTAGTGTTCTGGTTAGGGCTTCTATTGGTCATGAAAGGGCTTATTTGACTTACACTTTCAGATCATTCTTCATCACTGAAGGAAGCCAAGGCAGGAAGTCAAACAAGGCAGGAACCTGGAGCAGGAGCTGATGCAGAGGCCATAGAGGGGTGTTGCTTACTGTTTTGCTCCTCATAGCTCACTCAACCTGCTTTCTTATAGAAACCAGGACCACCAGACCAGGGACAGCACTACCCACAATGGGCTGGGCTCTCCCCATCAATCACTAAGTAAGGAAATGGCCTGCATGCTTGCCTGCAGCCTGATCTCATGGAGGCATTTTCTCAACTGTAACCCCTTCTTTTCAGATGATTTTAGCTTGTGTCGCCTTGACACAAAACTATGCAACACACAGTTGTGGGACCTCTCAGGAACCTATGCACTTGGCTGACTTGTTCCTGAGGTTGGGATACATCACCCCATTTCTCTCATGGATCTCAGTAGAAAGTTGTTTCTAGGGACACAGTGAAGGGAACTGGAAATCATTAAGTACTAGTCACATGTGGATCTTTCCTTACTGTCACAAAGACTAGAGATAGTCAGCTTGAAAACAGAAAATGTTTCTTTTGGCTCGCAGTTTTGGATGTTCTGGGCTGGCAGCCACACATCACATTGGAGCATGTGGCAGGTCTAAACTTCTTATGTTGTGGCCAGAAAGGAGAAGAGAAAGAGGGATGGTGGAGAAGGAGGGAGGGATGGGGGGAGAACTTCAGGCTATCCTATAGCCTTAAGCTGTTCCACAGGGCCTGTAATAGTTACTATTGATGGTGAACTTGGCCGACCTGGAAGAGGAGGCTGTGAGGGTCTGTCTAGGGTAAGTTGACCTGTGGGTGTGTCTGTGGGGCAGTTTCTAGACTTTGTGGGAAGACCCACCTCTACTGTAAGTGGCACACATGCCAAGGACTTCAGTCTCCCGTGAGGATGCCACATGACCATATGCCTCAGTTCCTGGCCGTCTTGACTTCCCTCATGAAAGACTGAACCCCAGAATTGTTAATCAGAATAAACCCTTCAGTAAGTTGTTTCTGTCAGGGTGTTTTACCCCAGCAACAGGAACAGTAAGTCAAGGCCCCACCCCTTCCGGTTCTACCACCAGATAACAGACAGTCGATGTAGGTTACAGAGTCGGAGTCGGTGGTAGACTCCAGCTCTGGTTGTCCTCATTGTGAGGCATTCACCGCTCAGTGGATTCTCACATAGGTGTGCGTGTCAGGGGTACCTGTGATTCATTCTTTCCCCCTCTCTCCCCCCTCCTCTTTTTTACCCCATCCCCTCTGTTTTCTATGCTTGTGTTTGTGCTCAAGATAAACTACAGGGCCCATTCTAGAGAGAAGGCAGTAATCCACCCTCAAAATCTTAACGCTCCACTACTTCCAGAGCAGCTGTCAGATGCTCAAATAGTGAGAATTTGGTTTTGATACTGCATGTCTTAGTTTGGGTTTTACTGCTGTGAACAGACACCATGACTAAGGCAACTTCTATAAGGACAACATTTAATTGGGGCTGGCTTACAGGTTCAGAGGTTTAGTTCATGATCATTAAGAGGGGGGAGCATGGCAGCATCTAAGCAGGCATGGTGCAAGCATAGCTGAGAGTTCTACATCTTGATCTGAAGGCGGCTAGTAAACTACTGACTTCTAGGCAGCTAGGGTGAGGGTCTTAAGCCCACACCCACACTGACACACCTACTCCAACAAGGCCACACCTCCTAATCATGCTACTCCCTGGCCTAAGCTTATACAAACCATCACACTGGAGAATCTGGTTGCCATAGCCAATGAGAGAGTGAATGCTGGCAGCTTCTAAAGAGAATCCTAAGTGTATCGTTTCCCTCTCAGCATTCGATTTAAAAGCCTCCCAGACATGCAGAGAAACAGAGTCCAGCTGTCTGTGTGGCCCTGCGCATGAGCCACCTGAAGCCCAGCAACGCATCTCATTTAGCCTGCTTTATCTTCCATCTTCTGCCCTTCCCTCTGTGCACCATCCATTCATCGAAGTTACCTCTGCAGCCTGCCTCCTACTGCACTCCACCACGTGTCCATGGGATTTAGAAGTGAAATCCATATGTAATGGAACACATGACATGAGCCAGCTGGGCAGTGATTCTGATGAGCAGGTCATGCAGACTTCTCTGCCCACAGAGTGAAGACAATTGGAACTTAATGCAGTTGTCTTTGGCTAAGTGCTGGGTTTGAAATGCCTCCGTCCTCTGAGATAAGACTCTACTGTAAATGGAACTGACTTAGAGTTTTACTGCTGTGAGCAGACACTATGACCATGGCAGCTCTTATAAAAGACATTGGGGCTGGCTTACAGGTTCAGAGGTTCAGTCCATTATCACCAAGGTGGGAGCATGGCAGTGTCCAGGCAGACATGGGGCTGGAGGAGCTGAGAGTTCTACATCTTGTTCTGAAGGCAACTAGGATGAGGGCCTTAAAGTCCACACCCACTTTGACACACCTACTCCAACAAGGTTACATCTCTCTCTTTCTCTTTTTTTTAAAGAAACATTAGTAAAGCTCAAAGCACACATTGCACCACACACAATAATAGTGGAAGATTTCAA
>NC_034590.1:88202072-88206617 GCF_900095145.1 Mus pahari | reverse complement strand
TGTGAGCCACCATGTGGTTGCTGGGATTTGAACTCTGCACTTTTGGAAGAGCAGTCAGGGTCCTCTTACCCACTGAGTCATCTCACCAGCCCCAAGATTACATCTCTTAATAGTGCCACTGCCTCATCCAAGCATATACAAACCATCACAGGAACCTTATGAAATTTCTCTTTATATGTTTTATTTTTGCACCAGACAATGAAAAAAAAGTCATCAAAACACAAAGTGGAGAACCTGGGAAACAACAAACCTGAAGCAATGTGCAGGGTGATGAGGGAGGCATGGGTTCAAATCCCAGCTCTACCACTGCAGGCTATAGGATCCCAGGCAGCGAACACAGCCTGCCTGTGCCTCAGTGTTCCCACCTGCAAAGTAGAGATGAAGACAGAAGTTTCTTTGTAACAGTGTTCTGCATGGGAGGGCTGAACAAGTCCCACATCGGGAGGGACTGAGGACTGCCATTGAGGAACTGTTCTGGCTGGCTTCCATCTCTCTCCACAATACTGCCAACAGACAGGGAAGAGGGGTCTTGTACCTGGCATGCTTGCTTTGCAAACTTTGTGCACAATGGCTTTGAGGTTCTCAGTCCCACTGCCTTCTGAGTTTCTTTGGTTCTGTTGGACTCTGGGCCAGAAATGTAATGACCGTCATGATTCTCACCATGACATCACCTGACAGTGTCAGTGGGAACTCGGTGTCTGTAAAATGATTCAAAGTCAATGAGATGGAGCAGATGAGTTTGTCTAGTTCTCATGGCCTTGATTCATATAGCGACACTTTATTGGTACCCAATTAGATGAGAGACTCATTAGTCCTCGCTTGGCTCTTCATCTTACCCAGACCAAAGCTTTCCTTTAACCAATGTTGGTTGCATAACTCACAGCTGTGGCCTCTGAAGTGCAGATCAGGGAACGCAGTCTCTAGGGAAAGGCTCCTATTGATCCAGGGTACTCTTCTATACCTAAGACTTACCCACACTTTCGGGTTTTCTCTTTCACTGGCACTGATCAGCAAACAAGAGCTGGGTGAGAGAACTCACATTGGAATTGCAGCACTGACTGAGTAGGTCTGCAATATCCTAGGCTATTGTGAGCGACAGAGAGCCAGGCTGTCTGCTGGTAGGTAGATAGACAGATGATACATACATACATGCATACATACATACATACATACATACATACATACATACTACAAAAGGAAGGAATAGAGGGAGGGGAGGGGATAGAGAAATGGATGGATATGGTGCTGTGAAGTGGAAAATTCTGGTTTCTTTGGAAACTCAGTTATGACTGTGATGCTGGGGCAGACAGGTAAAAGGATGTTTTGCTGAAGCAGACATATGAAAGGACACAGGGTCTTTAGAAAGAATATAAATATGACCCCACAGACAATGGGAGGGGGCTCTGGCACTGGCTTGCTTTGCATTGTGTTGCTGACCTCTCATTGTTGCCACTTGGTAGAGAGTAACTTGCCAAAGGCCTTCTGGTGATATTCTGGCGGCTTCTTGCCACGTCCACGGGTTCTGGCCAGTTGCTGATCCGTAAGGGGTGATTACTAAGTGGACTGGACTGCCACTGCTGATTCAGGTTGAGTTTTGCCAGAGGACTGCTGACAACTAAGATTGGAATTCCCCCAAAGAACTATTTCTAACCAGGTCCACAAGCCCCGTTTCCTAATAACCTTTCTTTCCCACTACCTCTGGTGGGTTGTGGGCTAGAAGGGAGGTTGGAGCTTTTAAAAACCCTTATTAAAGTAGGTTTTGAAAAATCTAAGCCTACAGTGGTTTTACATTAATAATCCCAGCTCTTGGCATGTAATCAGGATGACCAGAAGTTCTGGGCTACACAAAACCCCATCTTTATCCTTAACTGAAAAAACGAAGTAAAACAAAACAACAAGACGTTTCTTACTCTTAAAAAACATGTAGTCCCACACTCTCGAGGCTGAGGCAGGAGGATTGAAAGTTTGAAGTTTGATATCAACTAGGCTTCATGAGAAAGTCTGTCTTTAAAAAGAGCATTCTTAATCACCTCTACTAAAAAATTCACATGGAAAAATTTTAAGCCAAGAGCTCTTAAAATCTATTTGTAAATGCAAGCATTTATCAATAACTATGTGAGTTACAATTAACATGAGACTGAGCCATGAGTGGATTCTGTTGGTGTCCTGCTGTGGCATGTCTGACAGTAACCCTTCAATATTTAGACTCATTATTTATCATAATGATAAAATATGGTTTAGCAGGATCCATGACGTCTACAGTGATTACTGTATTCCCTAGCCTCTTTTGCTGTCCCTTGTGACCGTGTGACTAACTCATGAAATAGCTGAAAGAATTTCCTGCTTTTCAACAGGCCCCAGAAGGAAAGACAGGTCCCCTCCCGTGTTGATTTGGTAGGTGTGCTGAGTTTTCCTTTCCTCTTTCTTCTTTTTATTATTTTCCATGTGTGAATGGGGAGAGAGTGCACACCCATGCATGTGGAGGTTATGGGAGGACACTGAGTATCTTACTCAGCGACTCTTGTTTTAAATCAGCATATTTCTTTTGTTTTAATTTTTAAAAACTTTTATTGATTCTTTATGAGTTTCACATCATGCACCCCAGTCCCACTCATCTCCTTCCCCCCTCACATCCACCCTTCACTCTTGCAACCTCTCCCCTACAAATAACACACACACACACACACACACACACACACACACACACACACACCACACAGAACATAGAAAAACATCTCATCATGGGAACTATACTATGTCACTACATATGTATGTAGTATGTAGTAGTAGTATGTGTCCAGTTGTATATCCCTCTGTCCACGCATCTTCACTTGCAGATGTTCACTGAAGTGAGTCATTGATCTGGTTGGAGCTCACTGGCTTCTGTGGCACCATCAACATTGGATCTTCACCAGGACTCCTGGTTTTCCTGTTGGTGCCATGTCATGGTGATGGTGCAGCTTAGATCAGCAAGTCTGCCCCTTTCACACGTCCGTTTTCAGATGATATAGATGTGGAGGTGGGCCAACTCAGAGCCCTAGATCTGGACCTGGGTTGTAGCTGAGCTGGTCATCACTCTGGCTCTCCCTTATCTGCACCACCAGGACAAGCTCTCCAGCACTGCTCTGGCTAGACCAGCCAATGGCACCATGGGCAGGAGGCAGGGTCAGCTTTCCTGTTCTCCTGCCCTCAGGGCCGCTCACCTGCCCTATGGCTCTGGAGTCAACTTCACTGCCTCAAACCCAGCACTGCCTCACTCAGTCAAGGCCTGGGGCCTATTCTCTCAGGTGCTGCAGACTGTGAGGCACTGGGACAGCTCTCCTGCTCTCACACCCTCAGGGCTGGCTCACCTGTGCCCCCTCCACCAGAGCCAGCTCTGCTGCATTGCCCAGGAGAGGTACAGGGCTCACTTCTGATTGCTACATCTGATAACGAGCAGGGCCAGCTCACCAGCTCTCATGACCCCGAGGCCAGCTCTCCCAACTGCCGCAGGTGATGAGGTATAAGGCAGAGCATCATCCCTGCACCCACACCACCTGCCGGCAGATGGGTGGTGGGGCCAGCTCTCCCTGCTTCTGCCCTTGGGCCAGCTCACCTGTACCCTACCACCAAGGTCAGCTCTCCTGTGCTGTACTGGCAAGGTACCAGGCCTGGTCTCCCAAATGCTGCAGTTGCTCAGGGGCAGACTACCTCTCTTGAATTTATAACCTTGTGGGCAGCTTTCCTGACTGCTGGAGTCAGCTCTCCCACATGCATGCCCTCCTGGCTGGCTCACCCACATGCCTGCCACTAGAGCCAGCTCCATTGTGCTGCCCAGGTGAGGTTCAGGGCCTGCTCTCCTGAGTTCTGTCACCCATGAGAGGTGGGGCCAGCTCTCCAGAGGTAGTGAGGGATGGGTCTACTTCTGCACAGCCCTGGACATCCATGTGATCCCCAGTGGCTGCCCTGACCAGAGATGTCCCATGTTCTCTAGTGGTGATATGAGCCTCTGACATCGACATGGACCCGGACTTGGCCCTCAGTGGCAGCTTAGACTGGAACCTCGCCATGGCCCCGAGGTGTGGGGCTGGCCACTCGCCACAGGCTACTCCTCCATCCTTGAGTCTCCAGTTCCATCTGTCTCCTTAATTCTTAGGCTGCTCCACTTCTCTTTCTTTCCAGCCTGTCCACTACATACTGGCACATCGATGGCTCTCGCTGCAGCCTGGTCACGCAGCTGGTGGACACCTGGGTGACAGTCTTCACTATGTGGTGGCAAGCTGGCATCTATGGCCTGCCTGTGCTGTGCACTGGTGGCATGATGGTCCTCAGGTCTCGGATTTTGTCCTCCCATGCTGCGCTCATGCATGCATGAGTGGTGGTAGGTGGGGCTCTCTGTGTCTATGGCTCACCTGTGCCGTAGGATGGAGGACAGGTCTATTGGCATCTTCCTTCATCTGTACTGCATGGCATGGCGGAACAGGTCTCTGTCTTCCTCCTCCCTTGCTGAGCTGCCTGGATTTGATTTTATACACACACACACACACACACACACACACACACACA
>NC_034590.1:88198967-88201607 GCF_900095145.1 Mus pahari | reverse complement strand
TTCCCTTCCCTTCCCTTCTCTTCTCTTCTCTTCTCTTCTCTTCTCTTCTCTTCTCTTCTCTTCTCTTCTCTTCTCTTCTCTTCTCTTCTCTCCTCTCCTCTCCTCTCCTC
This sequence comes from Mus pahari, assembly GCF_900095145.1. Classification (NCBI taxonomy): domain Eukaryota; kingdom Metazoa; phylum Chordata; class Mammalia; order Rodentia; family Muridae; genus Mus; species Mus pahari. Next base: position 88,201,497 of record NC_034590.1, on the reverse strand, counting down.
TCCTCTCCTCTCCTCTCCTCTCCTCTTCTCTTCCTTTCTTTCTTTCTTTTTTAAAGGATACTATTTATTTAGTGTGATGGGTGGTTATGTGTGCCACTGTGCAAGTGTGGGAGCCAGTGGACATGGTGAGTGTAGTGATCTAAGGGACAGAAGCCACAGACTCACAGGATAGGATAGGTCTCACATAGGAGGCTTATTTGGGGGAGGGGGGAAGGAAAAGGAGAATAGGGAGAAGACTCACTGGCCTTTTCTAAGGGATGTATGCACACAGAGAGGATAAGCAACCGGTGGTGATGTGTTGCTATCGAACCTTGTGAAGCTAGCTAGTGAAGATGTAGCCTGCTGTTGCTAGGTGCCTGAGGGTAGGTGGGTGGGGATAGCTGGCTGCTCACAGGGAGGCAATGGGTCCTCTCCTTCTAAGATGTGGATTTCAGGACTTAATCCCAGGCCACTGGGCTCAGCGGCATGTACTTTATTTTCTGAGTCATCTGACTGGCCTTCTAGGTATGCTTTCTGATGGTTGTTACAATATTTGGATATGACTACCCAGAGCCACGGTGGCCATCTAGGACCAGGAGGAGGGCAAAGCTGTACATGGCAGAGCAGAGAGGTGGGAAGGAACCACGGGTGAACCACTTGTGTGTGTGTGTGTGTGGGGGAGCAAGCTCTTGCACCGCTCCTTGCAGTTACGGAGAGAACATGTTTTTATTGCCTCTGTTAGACAGTCCGGTGTCTTCTGTCAGCTGCAGCGAGGGGACATCCCGGCCAGGCGCCGTAGCACTTGTTACGTGAAACTTGTGACCTTGCCCACCACTAACTCCCCAGTCTCATCTTCTCAGGGTTCTCCCCACACTTCAGACCTACTGAAAGCCAAACCAGCTTCCTCAGGACTCTACACTGGAGGGTGGCCCCCTCTCCAGCCTGGCTGTTACCAGTTCATCCTCCAAGGTCAACTCAGCAGGTAGATGCGCCGAGGGACTTTTGGTACCAGAGCAGCTCAGAGGTCGTTCCAGATCCATTTGGCCCCATCTGCACCCATCCCTAGCTACGCTCCTTGTTTCTCAGACAGAGCATCTCTAGCCGTCACTCATGCCACTCACTTGCACAGTTGACAAGACTCAGTGCCACCCGCTCCTGTCCCAAACCAAACACTTCCTTCACAAGGTGCCAACCAATGGTCCTGACTTGCTGGAACTCTAGCTTCACCAAGCACCCTAGGGGTACAGTCTATCCTGTGGCTGGCAGGAGGTGGGAGGAGCTCTAGGCCTCTCTGGACAGCAAGGAACTGGCTCAGTTTGCAGCAAAGCTTTCTTGGGCTCACTTTCCAAGGAAACATTTGCAGGAGAATGCAGACTGTGGTCTGCTTCCCAGGGAACAGGAAAGGCCTTTGCATCCCATGCCACCCCTTGCTCCTCCCCCTTCCTAAATTTGAGCTGCCAGGAAGAGACTCATTCTATGACCTCAGGTCCCATAGGGAATGAGATGAATCCTGGGAACAGAGGCCACAGCTGTTCCTTCAACCAGATGTTGAGCCCCAGAAGCTGGAAGCCTCACAGGAGCTCTGTGCCCTCCTGTCAGCTGGTCATCTGGGGCCCGCCATTTTCACCCTCCCCTCACCAGTTCAGCCCCTCATGACTCACATGGTTTCTGTGACTGCTAGGCCTTTGCCTGTCCCAGGGTTTCTGATGCTTAAAGCTTTTGTTTATGTCTCAGTCCTGCTCCCCCCCCCCGGGGGAGGGGCTCCTCTGTTCCCTTCAGACGCATTAAGAGAGAAGACTGTGTTTGGATGAACCTGGCCCCCATAGTCTCATAGGGAGTGGTACTATTAGGAAGTGCGACCTTGTTGGAAAGATTGTGTCACTGGGCATGGACTTTGAAGTTTCAAATGCTCAAGCCAGGCGAAGTGTTTCTCTCTTCCTGCTGCCTGCTGATTAAGACGCAGAACTCTCAGCTACCTCTGTAGCACCATGTTTGCCTACGTGTCACCATGCTTCCTGCCAGTAATAATGGACTGAGCCTGTGCCCTGGAGGGCCATCTCTAATTAAATGCTTTCCTTTATAACAGTCGCCCTAGTCACGGCGTCTCTTCATAGCAATAAAACCCTAAGACAAGCTACTTGGCCACTCATCCATTTATAGACCATTGTTGGGAGTGTTATGTCTCTGGTCCTGTTTCCAACTGGCTTCTCTGGAGCAGGCTAGTGAGTCTTAAAACATCTGCATTAACTCACCATCTTGGGGACAGCCATACAGATGTCCCCCAGTTGGCTCTTCTCTCTGTGGGACAGCAGGGTGTGGTTGATGATTTGGATGTACTATGAGTGGTAGAACTACAAATTTGTTTTGGAAACAGGGTCTCAGGTATTCCAGGCTAGTCTTGAACTCTCTATGTAACCAAGGATGACCTTGAACTTCCAACCTTCCTGCCTTCACCTCTTCTTCTTCTTCTTCTTCTTCTTCTTCTTCTTCTTCTTCTTCTTCTTCTTCTTCTTCTTCTTCTTCTTCTTCTTCTTCTTCTTCTTCTTCTTCT
>NC_034590.1:88169929-88198857 GCF_900095145.1 Mus pahari | reverse complement strand
CAGGCTGGCCTGGAACTCAGAAATCCACCTGCCTCTGCCTCCTAGGTGCTGGGAATAAAGGCGTGCGCCACTATGCCTGGCTCCTGCCTCCACTTCTTGAGTGATGGGATTACAGGTGTGCAGCACCCTGCCAGATCTGTGTGGTGCTAGGGACCCACCCCAGTGTCTCAGGTATGCTAGTCAAGCTTTGTAGCCGAGCCACATCCCCAGCCCTAGAGATAAACTTAAAATCACAAAACAAAAAGCTTTCAGTGTATCCCTTGTCACATACAGTTTAAGAACCAGGGAACTGTACAGAAGATGTCAAGTGAAACTTTCAGAAGACCAAAACCACACAGCAGAGCTGGGGACCAAGGAATTGTGGCTCGGGTCCTATCCAGCTGCTTACTGAGTCAGGATTAGGCAGGTGGAGACTTCAGAAAGACCCATTCCCTGAAGCCTGCAACACCACCAGAGCTGATGTTCCCACAGCACAGAATGTGGGTATGAGAGAGACTTCTGGAAGACGGCTAGAATGAGCGGCTGGTGAATGCAGCCACAGCATCTGCTTAAAAACTACAGCCTTCCATACAACATTGTGGCCACCCTCTTCCTTGAATGTCACGTGCTCACTGACAACAGCGTTCCCATATTTGTTCCGCTCACCTGGGCTGGCATTTCTGGCTCTCCGCTGCTCACACTCCTGTTCATTCACACATTCATTCAATAAACCCCTCAAGTACCAAGTGTGGCAAAAGCTGCAGGAGTACTGAGATGAACGTGCAAAGATTCTGTCTTCTCGAGCCTCATCCCATAGTGAGGCAGATGGACCAATCCCTGCCTTCCCATGATGCTCCACCGCTGTCCTCTCAAACAGTGTACCAGGGAGTAGAGCCCAGAGGGCTCCAGAATCAGGCATGCCTGGTGTGTGGCCTGGGACAAGTCTGATACTCTCAGCCTCTCTTTCCCTGGACAGGGAAATGGTACCGGCCTCACTGCATCATCTCTGAGCATTTCGGGAGATGCTGCTCAGCACCAGCAACCCCAAGGAGGTACCTGGCACAGATCTGCCAGACTGTCCACCACACTGACTTCTGGTCGCATCCCCTGGCCCTCCTATGTGAAAGCAGCCACTTCTTTTTCTCCCCCCTTTCTGCAGTCAGGACACATCTCTACACCAAAGAAATGTGTGCATAGCCTTGCTGGACTGTCAAGGTCCAGGCGTGTCTGACATCACATATTGAACACCAGTGGTACTTTTTTTTTTTTTTTTTGGTTTTGGTTTTTCGAGACAGGGTTTCTCTGAATAGCCCAGGCTGTCCTGGAACTCACTTTGTAGACCAGGCTGGCCTTGAACTCAGAAATCCACCTGCCTCTGTCTCCCAAGTGCTGGGATTAAAGGCGTGCGCCATCACGCCAGGCTGAGATTTTTTTTTTTTTTTAATGAAAAGATTATCTGAAGTGTAAGGAACTGGTTCTTTTCTGAAGTCACCTTTTTATCCTGTAACCTGAGAACATCTCATTTTCCTTCAAGTTCCATTCTGCTGCCTGGCACACTGAAGAACCCACAGATGTGGGTGGTGAAGGAAGCAATGGATGAACTTATATTTGATCCAACACCACCAGCAGCTGCTGCAAGTTCCCAGCTCTGAGGCTCTAGCTCGAGCCCTTTGGAGAAAGTTCTCTGAGGAAACAGGTACAAAGGACAGCATCAGGACCTGTTGTCACTCAGCCCAGCTGGGCAAGAATAGCACCCCCCAAATTCATCCCTTGTCTCATTGTGACCAAGCACCTCCCCAAAGCAACTTAGAGGAGGAAGGGTAGGCTTGGGTTCCCTGTTGGAGAGGTCAGCCTATCACAACAGGAAGGCGTGTGCTGGGAAGCTGTTTGTTCACGTGGGGTGGATTTGGTAGCAGACAGAGGTGGGTGCTGCCACTGGTTTGGCCTTCTTCTGCATGTGTTTGTTTTGTTGTTTGTTTGTTTTTCAGTCTAGGATGCCAGCCCACAGAGTGGTACTGCCTACACTCAGGCTGGGTCTTCCCTCTTCAGTTGAACCTCTCTGGGGAGCGTTCACAGACAGGCCCAGAGTTAGGCTTCCTTGGGGATTATAAATCCAGACAAGTTGACAATGAAGATTGACCATCACTCCCCCCCCCAAAAAAAAAGATGTGCCCACCCCGAGTATTACCTTAAAAAAGGATCGTTGCAGATATAATTAAAGATCTTTGAATTAAGACTCATAAATTAAACATCTCTTGATGAAGTCCAGAGGTTTACCCAGGTGGGAAAAAAGGCCAAAAACAAACAAACAAACAAACAAACCTAGTTCTTATAAGAAGCAGAAAAGGAGACAAAATCCCAGAGAAGTCCACGTGTGGATGTAGGCAAGGACTGGAGTTTTGTGTCTAAAACCCTTGAGTACTAGAACATCAAAACACGGAAGAGGCAGGAAGGACCCTCTCCTTGCAAGGGGACCCAGCCCTCTGACACCTTAAATTCTGTTTCTTGGAACCGGAAGCACAGCCATTGCTTTCCTGTTACTCAACTTAAGGGCCTGTGGTAAGTGTGGTAGTTTGAGTGAGATGTCTCCCACATTCTCAGGCAGCTGAAGACTTGGTCCCCAGTTGGTGAGGCTTTTAAGGTAGGTTTAGGAGGTGTGGCCTTGCGGGAAGAAGTATGTCATGGGTGCAGGCTTTGGGGTTTCAAATGCCCCGTGCCGTTCCCAGTGTGCTCTCTCTGCCTCTTGCTTGTGGTGGGCGGTGTGAGCTTTCAGCTGCTCCTGCTGCCATGCCTGCCTGTGATGACCTCTGGAAGCACAGCAGCCGGCAGGGGTGGTCTGAATGAGGTAAGAACAAACCGGTTAGTGTGTCTTAGTCGGGCGCTGGTTCAAACTTCTGAAGTCTGACATCAGTTTATTTTAGACATCTTTAAGCCCAGCCCAATTTTGGAAAACTGTTTTCTGGAAACTATTATCTCAATCCTATGTGTACAATACAGCTTCAGGTGTGACTGTATCACAACTCTTTGCCAAGTACAAGTGATATCTGTTATGAAGATGGGCTTTATAGCGTAAGGGCCCAGGGTCTGGAGATAGTGTAGAAGAGGTCACCAGACTGTAAAGCACATGTGACAGCGCCCCTAGGGATGCCGTCTATTGGCTGAGAATCAAAGCTAAAGATAAAAGTCCGTGGAGGGAGAGACTGGGGTAAACATTCTGGGGGTTGGGGTGAGGTCTGGCTCTACAGATAGGAAAGGTCACCAGGTTTATTAACATCTGCCTCCATCCTTCTGGTGGAAACGAGGTATCCATTTCCACACCGAGGAGCCAGCCCTGTGTGATGAACACTCCTTGTTTCTCCTTATCTCTGAGGACTTGTGCCCTCTATGCCTGCCTGCTTCCACACCTCTCTGCTGTGATGGTGACAGTCTCTAATCACTCTGGGGCCATAATTCTTAATAAACCCTTCCCTCTACAAGTCGCCTTTGTCCTGGTGTTTTGTCATAGCAACAGAAAAGTAAACCATATAGGAAGGAAGAACTTATTTTGGCTTGTGGCTTAGAGGGCATGGTCGATCATGGTAAAGAAGTATGAGGGATGGGGCAAGAGCTGTTCACATCCAGGTGGATCAGAATGGTGGGGTGGGGACAGGGCATAACTCTCAAAGGTGTAACGTCCCCCACCCCTGCCCCCTCACACACACCCGTGACTCACCTCTGGCAGCCATGCCTCCCGTGCCAAGGCTCCACAGCCTCCCCAGACAGCACTGCCAGCTGGAGACCAAGCGAGCCAACCTCAGCCTGTGTGGCTGTTCCTCACCCAGACCACAGCACTGAGCGGACACACCTGGGTGGTTTTAAGCCATCCGGTGTATGGTGATTTCACAGCAGGCATGGGAAATGGAAACACTCAGCAAGTCCAGCCAAGAGCGGTGTGCTTTGTTCCAGAATGGACCCCGGGTGGTCCCATAGATGATGACACCCTTAGTGTGTGCAAGTATAGTCTGTGATGTTCTTGAAACAACGAGATTGCAAAGCAAAGCTCCTTACAGAATGTAACCTGACATTAAGCAAATGCCCAACCATAGTTATCAGGGATTACCATGTCTTGGACACTGCTCTGGGAGCCCGGAGTACATTAGTGAACAAGAAAACAGACACAAGTCTGCTTCTGTAGTACTTTTCACGAGGACAAAAGAATAACCCTCAGAATGGCCAATACAAACTCCACATCACATTCCTGAGTACCTGGGGAGGGGTGGCACATACTCCCCATCCCTCAGTATTGGGGGTGGGGATTTGTTTTAGGACCCCTTTGGATACTAAAACCCAAAAGGCAGAGGATATATGTGTAACCCCTGACTATAAATAATTTCTGGATGACTTGTGATAGATGCCTCATACAATGTCAAGGTTGTGTAAATTCTTATTCCACATTCCTCTGTAGGGAACAATATAGAAGTCTGCACATGTTCAGGACATATCAATCTCTCTCTCTCTCTCTCTCTCTCTCTCTCTCTCTCTCTCTCTCTCTCTCTCTCTCTCTCTCTCTCTCTCTCTGTGTACATGAGTGTGCACACTTGTGCACTCATGTCCTGCCAGAGCATGTGTGTAGAGGTCAGAGCATCAGGCATCAGTACTCTCTCCTTCCACTGTAGGAACCCTGAATTGAATGCTGCCAATCCTAGTTTTTATGGTTCATGGATATTTGAGCTCCATTTTTCATGATTTTGAGGCAAATGCTTCACCCATATCCCTAGTCCCAGAGGAAAATTTTAAACAATGTTTTCAACACTCAACTGGTTGAATCCAAGGATATAGAGAGCTAGCTGTGTTATGTGGCAGAAGTTGAATAATGTTTAGAAGAAAAATAAAGTGGTTTGTGAGCACAGAGTGGTGGGGACTGCTGTCTTAGGCTCATTGGGCAGAGTTAAGGAAGGGGTCCCTGCTAGGATGTGCAAAAAGGGAGGGAGGGAGCTATGAGTCACCATCAGAACCTTGGAAGGAACAACCTAGAGAGGGACAACAAGGATGGTGTGCTTCTGTGGTGGTTTGAATAACAATGGCCCCCCCACTGGCTCATATATCTGAATAGTTGTCAGGGAGTGGGGCTCTTTGAAAGGATTAGAAGGATTAGGAGGTGAGGCCTTGCTGGAAGATGTGCTTCCCAAGGCATGGACTGTTTCAGAAAGCCCATGGATTTCAGAAGCCCATGCCAGGCCCAGTGAGTCTCTTTCCTTATGCTGTCCTGGATCAGGACATAGTTCTCAACTACTTCACCAGCACCAGCTATGTCTGCCTGCATGCCACCAGACTCCTCACCATGATGATAAAGAGCTAACTTCTGCAACTGTAGCAACTAAATGTTTTCTTTTATAAGAGTTACCTTGGCCATGGTGTCTCTTCACAACAATAGAACAGTGATTCAGAGAGCCTCCCTCAGATTGACCTGTGGGTATTTTGTTGATATGGGAGGTCTAAGTCTCCTATGGATGGTGCCACTCCTGGGCAAGTGATCCTGGGGTATATAAGGAAACAGGCCAAACAAGCCAGGAAGAGCAAACCAGGAAGCAGCACTCCCTTATGGCCACTTCTTCAGTTCCTGCCTCCATGTTCCTGCCTTGAGTGCCTGCCCTGACTTCCCTCAGTGATAACACATGACTTGGAAGCTGTTCTTGGTCAGCGTTTGATCACAGCAACAGAAAAACAAACTAAGACAGGTCCTTTAGGGGCACCTAAAGGCAGGTATGTAACTTAAGTACAGAAGAACAGGGAGCTTCGGGGAGGAAAGGAGAGAGCACAGGAGAGAAATACAAGATACTTTCTGCAGGATCTTAGAGCTTACAGAGGTTCTAGGAGTTTTATTCTGAACAAAAAAAAAGAAGTGTGTCAAGTTTCTGAAGAGAGCCCATGTGGTTTGATCAAGTTGTAGAAAAGCTACTCTGGTGACTGTGTCATGAGTGGAGGACCCCGCAGGCAGCTGCTGGAGCCAGGCAGGGAGGAAGACAGATGGCTTTGACTACATTGGTGGCAGAGGGCTCTAGTTGAGGCTGTAGCAAACAAGTCTTAGAAATGACGATTTTTGATCCCAGCACCCAGTACTGTGCAGTGACTGAGCACTGACTACCCAGCACTCTGGTTCTTCTTGCCCTTGTCATTTTTGCCTTGAGCAAAATAGAAGCTCATTCTTAGACCTAAATTTAGACATGTTCTCCACTCAGACCTGCCAGCTCAACAGACCAGAGGATCTACATGCCTTTGCTGTTTGAACATGAAATGTCCTCCACTGGTTCATATGTCATGGTGCCAAGTTGGTCTCACTGTTCTAGAAGATTCTAGAAACTTTAGGAAGTGGGCCCTAGCTGGAAGAATGTAGGTCACTGGGGGATGTTTGTAAAGGGGATACATGGTCTCTGCTTCATATCCTGCGCACCATGAGATGAAGCACACATACCCTACCTCCCACTCCTGCCACCGTGTTATTCCTTAACTCCTCCCACTTTGCTATGGCCCATGAATGGAGCCCAGTGACCACTGAACCCTTGAGTCTGTGATCAGAGACAAGGAAGCCCAAATAGTCTTGATGGTGCACAGCGTCAGTCCCAGCACTTGGAAGGCAGAGGCAGGCAGGTCTTTGTGAGTCTGAGGCCAGCCTGGTCTACAGAGCGAGTTTCAGGATAGCCAGGAATATTTAAAGACACCCTGTCAAAAAAACAACAACAACAACAAAAAAAAAAAACAAAAAGGAGGAAATCTTTCTATAAGTTACCTATTCATGTAATACTCTATACAAATGTTAATACTTTGCCCCCAAGCTCAAGGTCAAGGGCAGCAAATCTACATGAGAACTCTCAAGCTGAGATTTATTGATTTATTGATTTATTAGCACCAAGTAACTAATTGGTTTTCTTGAAACAGGGTCTTGCTCCATAGTCTAGGCTGGACTCGAACTCACAATACCACTATCTCAGCCTCCTAAAAGCTAGGATTATAGGTACATGCTACCATGCCTGGTTTATGGTCTTAACTACTTGGGGAAAAAAAAATCAAATGGTGTCTATTTCAATGATTGGAAATTCAGACTTCAGCATCTGTAAATAAGTAGCGCAGTTGACTCCATTCACGGGCTGACGTGGTTCCAGAAGCTGCTACAGTGATTTGGGTCAGGTGTCCCCCAAACTCAGAAACATCCTGGCTCTGCTATCTATGAATCAGACTTCACTTAGAAGTGTCTTTGCGGAGGTAAACGAAGAGAAATGATGTCACACTGGACTAAGGTAGGCTTCTTAACCGATGACTGATGTCATTAGCTCTTCTCCTCACACTCTTGGTCCTGGGTATTGGACCTAGGCCCTCACACAGGCCAGGCAAATGCAAATACCAGAGCCCTCTCTGTAACTTTCAAATTTATGATACAAGTTCTTCCTAAATTGTCCATGCTAGCCTTGGATTCTCTGTAGCCCTGGCAGGCCTTGAACTATAGCTTCTCTTGCCTCTGTCACCCAAGTAGCTGGGGTCACAAGTCTGTGCTACCACATCTGGCATGGCTTATCTTCGTTGTTTGTTTCTTGAGACAAACAAGAGATCTCACTCTTCAGCCCAGGCTGGTCTGGTATTGACTGTGTAGCCCAGTCTAGCTTCAAACTCATAGGATTCCTTGGCCTTAGCTTTCCAAGTGCTGAAGTTACAGATGTGAGCCAGAATGTGCAGTTTACAACCGACATATTTAAAAAAACAAAGGAGAGAGAGATTTGGAGACAGACATGGCTGACACTGCAGTGCTATCGCTCTGGATCACTCTGGGGCTTTGAGGGGAAGAAGAGCCTGGCCCTGTGGCTTTGCTACGGAAGCCTCTAGAGCTATAAAGAAATCAGTTTGGTTGTTCTGACATTTTGAGACAGGATTCCCCTATGGAGCCCAGGCTGGCCCTAAGCTTATGATCCATCCTCCTGCCTGAACTTCCCAAATACCAGGATTACAGATAGGTGACACTGTTCTCAGTAGTTTCAGGCCACTCCTTTGGACTGCTTCATTCTAGTGGCCCAGGAAATGAGCAGAGTTACACTGTGGCTACTGAGCAGACCTGAGCAGTTGTGGGAGTCTGGCTCACAATCTGAAACTGTCCACAGGGTGGGTCCTCACACAAGTGTTTGCTGAGCTCTGATCTACGGTGTTGAGATTATTTGGTGGTAGGAGGTAGTGTGCCACCATAGCTAAAGGGGAAAATTAATCACCTAGTTAGTGTCACAACCGGAGACAAGAGGACCAGAGTAAAAAGTAAGACTAAGACATAAATGAGGTGCCTCTGTTCTCCCTAGCCCTCTCTGTCAGCACTGTGACTTTCTCCAGGGGAACACCCTTGCCACAGTGACCCTGTGTCCTGTTCTATGGGCTGGGTACCCAGGGTATTAGTCATTGTGGGCTGACTGCAAATCCCATGGGTTGAGCAACTTAAACAATGGGAGTTATTGACACCTGGGCCTGGGGGCTGGGAAGTGAAGGATGGAGGAAGGTCTGCTGAAGTTAGTTTTCTGAGGAGGGCTGCTTTCCCAGCTCAGAGGTGGGCACCATTTCCTGTATCCTTATGGTCAATCTTCCCTTGGCGAGTTGTGTGCAGCCAGGCATCCGTGTCTCATCACAGATTCTATAGCTTAGGGGCCCATCATTACAACCTCATTTAAACACAGTGAACTCCTCAAAGCCCTGTCTCCATGTGGGCATCTTGGGGGTTGGGCTTGAACATAGAATCTGGAGGGAGGAGCAAAACCCAGGGGAGGACTGTCAGTGCCTCTCTTACTTGGGCACCTTTCACACACGACCCGGCAGTATCCCAAGGCATAGCATTGGTTACAACTTTTGGGAAAGTAAGACTCTCTTTTCCTTCGAACCCAGAAAAATGTGCAGCTAGGCTAACCCTTGGCATAGAGGTGACCTGTCAGAGCCCAGTCCATTAGGAGAAAACAGAGCTGAGAGGCAGAAGGAAAACAGGTACGTGTGGACTTACTGGACCCTCCATTATGTTGACACCACACATTTTCCCTTAAACCATGTCTGGCTGTATTTCTATCCCCTTTAACTTGTTAGCTAGTCTGTAATTTCTTTCTTTTTTTTTTTTTTTTTTTTTTTTTTGGTTTTTTGAGACAGGGTTTCTCTGCATAGTTCCTGGCTGTCCTGGAACTCACTCTGTAGACCAGGCTGGCCTCGAACTCAGAAATCTGCCTGCCTCTGCCTCCCGAGTGCTGGGATTAAAGGCATGCGCCACCACACCCGGCTTAGTCTGTAACTTCTTATCTAATACACATTCTGAGAAAGTTAGCCTCTTTGAGTCCATCCCTGACACTACCCAATAGACGCGTGAACAAAGTAGCCGTGGTGGCGGAGACGCAGGTTATAGATGGGTTCAGCAAAACAGACTCCCTCACAAAGATTGACCTGGCTACAGGTGTTGCTGAGTGCCAGATCTACCCACAGCAGAGACCAACTGATATGATACCGTTCCCCAGGAATGAAGGTCACTCCTCCAGGAAAAGAGCCAAGACCTGCTGAAGTGCTTACTGAGACTGGAGGAAATACAGAATGTCGAGGGAGGTAGTTATAAATACCAGCTAAGGCCACGTGACCAGCTGCAGACACGATTATAATGGACACAGTGTTTCTGTCTTATTTTGCTAAGAATGTGCTTGTGCATATGAACACATAACACTAAGCAGACATTTTGCTTTCTTCCATTTCTCTAATGTAATATAACATAGGTTGAGATAATATCAGTGATTATTATCATATTTACATCATGAAACACTAAAAGACTAAGCATCCTCAAGGGACATTGCCATCTAGTCTAAATATATAATGCATTAGTGATTGTATGTGGCTAGTTATATCATGTTGGACAGAATTATGACCTAGTTATTATTTTTATTTGGACGTTAAGGGTGATATAAGGCAATGTGACTGTGTGTCAGGTTGTCAAGGGCTGGATGTGTGGTGGCAAATCTTGGTATCAACTTAAACACAAGGGGGACACCCTTGTGAGGACACCCTAGGAATCCTCTGGACTCTGGCAACAGCATACATGGGATCTAAAATAAATCCAGGGGCTGGGGAGATGGCTCAGTCAGTATAACACTCTCCTCACAAGCACCAAGACCCGAGTTCTATCCACAGAATCTCTGTGAGGAGGCAGGTATGGAGGGGCAGCACATGATGGCACGAATGCGAAACTCCAGCACTGGGGAGGTAGAAACAAGCCGATCCCTGGAGCTACCGGCACAGCAACCTCAGGTCCAGTGAGAGACCCTGTCTCAAAAACCAAGGCAGACCTGAGGAATAACACCCAAGGTTAACTTATGGCTTTCACATATAAATGTGAGTGAACACACACACACACACAGACACAGACACACACACACACACACACACACACACACACACAGAGAGAGACTTCTGCTTAGCCGGACTAGTTCAATTGGGATCTCCTAGACTAATGCCCAGATGACCCCCTATCCTAGTTCCGTGGTTGGGCTCCCATATGCTCTAAGTCATTTACCCTTGCTCCCCTTATACAGCAGCAAGGTATAATAAGTGTGAACCAATACAGACGACTATCCAAATACATTCAAATTGTTTCTGGGACTATCATGTTATGAAAAAGTGCAGGCTTTCCAGGTTGTAGCAGAGCCCTCACAAAGGACTCAGAAAATAATGCCCAGAGAACCGGTGGACCTCTTCCCTAGCCACTCTGACTCCTCCAGATGGAAGCACAGCTCTGCAAAGGCTGTGTGACCTTGGGTGAGCTTTGGAACCTGGCTGGGCTCTAGTATCAGAAAAACAGAGAAGATTCTATTTATTAGCAACAGATACAAGCACTAATGTCTTATCAGTATGTGTTAGCATTAAAGTACAGAGTAAATATGTACCATGTGACTAATGCAGGCATAAGGCAAACCAAAACCAAAACCCAGTTCTTTCTTTTTTTTTAAAGTGTGTGTGTGTGTGTGTACTTGCATACATGAGGAGGTCAGAGGGTAACTTGCAGAACACTTCTCTCCCTCCACTATGCAGGTTTGAGACTCAAATTCAGGGGGTGAGGCTGGGCATCAAGCTTGTCTCCTGCCCTGTAAAAACTATCATTATCGCTTTGTACCAGCTCTCCCAGGTCTCAGATCCAACACTACCCGGTCAAACACCCTACAGTTGGGGCAGGACTCTGGGGATCATCCTTTGGAGGATCAACCTGAACTCCTTCATTCAACTTCCTTTCAGAACATCTGCTGGTGAGAATCTTTGTTTTTGAGACAGTCTATGTAGCCCAGACTAGTCTTGACCTCAGGACTCCAGCCTCGGGATCAGAGGCAGTCACCACAACCCTTCTCTGTACGTAGTTCTGTTTTTACCCGGCTGTGAGCTTGAATAACAGGCAGGAGAACCTCCACACTATCAACTGCATTCCCAGCCCTTAGGCTCCTGCCTAATGCTTAGTAGGTACTCAGGTTTACAAGACAGCACAGCCGCAGACAGCTAGGGGCCACTTCCGCCGGAGCCTGCCACGCCGCCAGCGGGACTCGTTGGGGGTGGGGCCGGGCGAAGGGAGGGCCGGGCGGTGGGGCTGCAAGCCTTCCTCCAGCAACTTCCCAGTAAGTGCGGGATCAGATGCAGCCACCGCCCCGGAACCAGGCCTTCTCTGCTCTGCCTTCCAGGAGGGGGCCCAGGAGTAGCCCTCGGGAGTGCAGTCTCCCGAAAGTCCCGAAGTCCCTCTGGCCATCCGGCGTCGAACCAGGAGGAGGCTGGGAGGGGGCCGCCCTCCCCGCGAGGCTCCAGACTCCGGCATTTCCTCCCGGCTGCCCGGCGCGGCCTTCCCCTCCGAAAGGAGAAAATCCCGGGGCCCGAGTAACCCGGCTGATCGCCCCCGGGCGCAGCTGTGGCGGAGCCAGGAGGGCCGCCCAGGGTAGGGTAGGAGTCCGGGGCAGAAGCCAGCCGAGAGCAGCGCGGCTGGGACTGAGCGGGACAGGGACAGGGCGCGGTCAGGGACCGGAGCGGACTGCGCGGGCGGCTCCTGAAAGGGGAACTTGAGCTGAGAGTGGAGGCAGAGCAGCGGGGCTGCTGGCCCCGGCGCTGCGAGCGGGGAGCCTCCTCCAAGGCCAAGGACACGGGGGCCTCGGGGCCTCCGGGACGCTGCGCGCATGCTGGACAGGGGACACCACCCGGGCTCGCGCCCTGGGCCGCCCGGGCTCCCGGCATGTCCGTGCGGTACACGCTCAACCTGCGGGTCTTCTGGCCCTTGGTGACCGGGCTGTGCACGGCGCTGGTGTGCCTCTACCATGCCCTACGCAGCAGTGAGGATGCCCGGGCCGAGCCCCCCGACGGCGCAGACAGCGGCTTCCCGCTGCTCAAGGTGGCCATCCTTCTTCTCCTCGGCTACATCCTCCTACGATGTCGCCACGCCATCCGCCAGCGCCTGTTGCCAGGCTCTTCCCGCCCTCGTGGTCATGCCAACTTCTCAGCTAGATCCTTGCAAGAGCCAGGCCTGAGCATCTTACTGGAGAGCTACTATGAGCACGAAGTGCGCCTGTCGCCACATGTGCTAGGTCACAGCAAGGCACATGTGAGCCGGATTGTGGGGGAACTGGTGCAAGCTGGCCGGGCCCGAGGGTCTCCCGGCCTCATCACCGGGGGAGCGCTGGCTTTGGCCTTCCGGGGAGACTTCATCCAGGTGGGCAGCGCCTATGAACAGCATAAAATTCGCCGACCCGACAGCTTCGACGTGTTGGTGCCACTGCGACTCCCGCCGCAGGTGGCGCTGGAGCCGCGGAGCCTGGGGACCGAACCCTCGCTGACCCCGGCCTTCCGCAGCTGCTTCGTGTGCGCCCTCAAGGCACCACCCTCGCCATCGGGGGCCTCGACGGGCCAGTGGCATCGCGACTGCAAACCCTTCGCTGAAGGCTTCTGTGTGGATGTGCAGGGCCGTCGCCACCTCTCAGCTACCCTGGTACTGCGCTGGTTCCAGGCGCACCTACAGCGCTCCTTGGCCACTGTGCGCTACAGCTTGGAGGGTCGCTGTCGGGTCAGCCTGACCCCAGGCGGTCTGGAGCAGCCCCCCACCCTCCACATCCTTCCTTGCCGCACGGACTATGGCTGCTGTCGCCTTTCTATGGCCGTGCGCCTCATCCCCGCTGTCCACCTGGGTGATGGCGTCTTCCTTGTGGCACCGCCACCACCACCCTCGCCTAGCGGGGCCCTGTCAGAGCTCCCGGGTGGCCTGCGCGCCGAGGCACTGTGGGGTGTGAACACAGCACGTCAGGAGCAGAAACTGCTGGGCTGGCTTCAGGAACGGGCGACTCCAGGTGCCTGCTATCTCAAGTGCCTGCAGCTGCTTAAGGCCCTTCGAGACTTGGGTGCCCGCGGGCTGGACCCGATGGCTGCTACACACTGGGGACGCATCTTGTCCTCTTACGTGCTCAAAACGGCGGTGCTGGAGGTGCTTCTGAACGAGGGCGGCCCAACACCCAGCTGGGACGAGGCACACCTGAGTGAGTGCTTGGAGAAGTTGGTGAAGTTCCTTAGGGACTGCCTGCTGCGACGCCGAGACCTCTTCCATTGTGTCCTAGGTCCGACTGGGGCAGCTGCAGAGGTTGGCCCTCTGCCCAAGGTGCTGCGCGAGGCAGCTCCTGTTGACCTCCTGGCGCCTTTCGACCTCCACTCCCGGGAGCTTGCAGCAGCGCGGTTGCTGTCCACGTGGCGAAGGTTGCCCCAGCTTCTCCGGGTCTACGGTGGTCCCCGCTACCTTGCCAGGTGCCCCGCACCCCGGAGTCAACGCATCCAGGGCTTCCCTGAAGATGAACCATGAACCCAGATTACACTCCACCGGACCAAATGCCCCTTTCCCAGGGGATGAGAGAGCAGATGGCAGCTAAATTCAAGATGAGCTGTTCAAGGTGTGGAAAAATTTGAAGGATGTCACAGGATTTGATGGAACAAATGTTCTGTCCTGGGCTCCATGGCCTAAGATATCAGTGGCATCTTCTGCAGACCTATTAGAGTATCTTGGGTGGTTTCATACACAGATGTCTCTGACCCCAAATTATTAGAAGCAATTATTTTTGATATACTTATTTGGTAAATACTAGGTTCCCAATTGGCTCCTAGCTTTGGAGGGGTGTTGTATGTGTATGTTTCAATGCTGGGGCTAAAATCCTAGACCCCTATGCTAGGCGGGCCCTTTACCACGAAGTTACATCCTGGGCCCCTAGTTTTTTGTTTGTTTGTTTGTTTTTGTTTTGTTTTTAAAGAATACTTATCCACAACTGGAATTGAAATTCTAGTCCAGCTGTTAGCATTCCAGATTTAGCTATTTCCATGAGCATGCATGTATTTTTTAGTGGTGCAATCACAGGTTTGTTGAATACGATTAATGCAGTTGTCATAAATTAAGTGACCCATGCTAAGAGGTGGCCAAGAGCTGGTCAGAGACTTTCAGAGCAAGTGGCACTTTATGTCTAGTCATTGTCTTGTTCTGTGTTTGTTGGAACCAAGGGCTATTCAAAAGAGCTTCCGAGCGGTTATCTGAAAGACCAGGGCTCTGAAAAGCAGTCAGCCAGCCGCCATCAGCACTCCTCCAGGTCATAGGTGGGGATTTGCACTTGACACTCAAAACCTGTTCATTTGAGCCAGGCAGAATGCAGAGGGAAAAATCCTTGATTAAGACAGGTCTGGCAAAAGTGTAGAACATAAGTCTTTTAGAAGCTCCTGCCTAGGGTTCACCTGGATACAACCCACTTAGGCTTCAGAGCTTCTGAGCAAAGGCCCCCGCAGGCTTGTCTCAGAGCATAAGGACCTCTGAGAAGAAAGAAAACGCTTGATGTGCTGTCTAGGAGGGTAGGGTTCAGTGATGCCTGATATCGGGGTGGTGGCTGGGAGGTTCTTGATTGCCCGGGCAGCCTTACATCGAATTGAAGACCAGTCGATTCTTGCTTCTGCTTATGACTTGTAAAATAGCAGCTTGAGGCGTGTGCTTGGAGACCTATCAGTCACCAGCAGTGGGCAGAAGAGATAGGCGACAGGAGCAGAGGGAGAAAAGAGGGAGCTGGCTTAACAGTCTTTGCCCTTCTCAGCCCTAACCTTCTCTGGCCTGGGCGCCCCTTGCTGTTGTGAGGAGCCCATTTCCCACTACCTCCTATCCTCCCGCCTTCCAGACAGCTTCCAATAGCAGTTCAAGTTTAGAAAGCTTCCTCTCTTCTGGTGGGAAGTGTGGCCAGTCTCAGTCATACACTTAGGGATTTAAAAAACAAAAAACAAAAACAAAAAAACCCACAAAGATCTGTGCTCCCTTAGACTCCTTAAAGTGAAGGTTGGAAGATAAAAATAGTCACATGAATAGGGTCATTGTTTCATTTCTTAGCTATGTGGAGGGAACTCTGCAAACTCTCTTTCTTTGGGACACCAGGTTGGCAATCCAGGGGAATAGATTGTAGGGACTTCTCATTTGTCTTTTGCAACTCCCACTGAAAGAGAAAGAGCTATCTCATTAAGTTGTTTTGGGGACCGTCCCTCTTGATACCCCAGAGGTCATTCTTAGATTTTTGAGGCCAATTTTTGGTTATAAGGTACGGCATTGGATGAAAGGGTTGTTCTGTCAGCCTCTTGCAAAGATAGAAACTGCACAGTCAGTTTGATTTTAATTACTTTAAAAAGCCAGTGCCAAGGGAAGATTGTGCATGTGTGTGTGCATGTGTATATGTGTGTGTCTCTGTGTGTGTATCTGTCTCTCTCTGTGTGTATGTATGTGTGTGTGTGTGTGTGTGTGTGTACAATACACACGTGATTTCTACACTCAGCCTATTGCTGCCTCTGTAGTCATTAAGTTAGAACAGGGGAGAGGCAAATTTCCAACTATTTCTATTTTTAAAGTCGATAATATTTTAAAGTATAAATCTGGGTAGGATCATAAATATGAATAGCTTATATAAATATATCTTTCTTGTAGGGTTTTTTCTTTTTTCTTTTTTTATTAATTACCCAAAGCTTCATCCCGCCTCAAACTTTTAAAGTTTATTATTATTATTAAATTAATGGGCATTGTGTTTGTAAATTTTTTAAAAAATATTAATGTTTTATTTAAATGCCATGCTGAACAGTTGTTCTCGCTACGTGGCAACAAAAACTTAAGAGATTTCGATCAATTTTGATCAATATTTAGTGATCTGAAACATGTACTATGTACAGATGCAATAATACGGCTTTGAACTGAGTCCAGTGGCTGCCCAGGGCCTTTCAATTCAGCTCAGTTCTGCACTTCATTACGGCTACTGTCATGGCCTCTATCTGACATGCATACACCTTTGGTGTATATTTGGTGCTGGAGAGTCATATATGCCAATATTCTCATATACAATGACTCTACCAAAAAATAAAGAGTTGTTTAGCCAGTGCCCAAAGAAAACCGTTTTGAGGAAGATGACTCAGCTCTTTTGCGTCCAGACACTTCAGTAATTCCCACTGCCCAGCTCGGAGCCTTCCTGGAATGCTCCTGGGCTGGGAGAATATGAGTTTTGCAAAATGAACGAAGGACAGTATGAGTGGATGCAAATATTCTCTGAGGCTTTGGGGGAGGAGGTCTTAAGGTGTATGTGAAAGGAAGAGATGGGAGGGAGAAGGGTAAAGACACCTCAAGGGTGGGAGAGAGTTTTGGGTGAGGAAATGTGTTTTTAAGTATGTGCTATTTCCGGTCAGGAGTCACAAACTCAGTAGCCTAAAGGCAGGGAGATAAATAAGAAGGGGAGGGTGTGGGGACTGTGCCTACCTTAAAGGAGGCAGCTCACCTCAGTTCCAAGATGGAAAATAAAGGGTTGGGCCAACAAATTAAAATACTAACGCTCACTGGTTTTTAATTTAAGAAGTAATTTAAAAAGTCTAAAACCACCAAGTGAGCCAGATAAGATATCCGGTTGAACCTGAGGCCACCAGTTTGCGACCCCTTGCCTTACACAGTTAACCTTCCCCCAGGTATGTATAGGCTTATATTCTTTGCCATAGAGACAGTGGTTAAATATATATAAGTGGGGGGGGGGTGTTAGTTCATTTCTACTTTATCTCTCAGAGTTAAACTTTGTTATAGGAATAACAGCAGAAAAAAATAACACAGCCACAGATAACATGTATCCCCAGTTCCTGGTAGGGCTTCCATGCAAGCCTGGCTCTCCAATTAAAATCCCAGCTAAAACATTTGGGGCAAAAAGAAAAAAAAAAAACCATTTGGGGCAACTTTGGGGAGGGTGGGGGTAGGCTGGTGATTTGAGGCCAACTTCTTAGCCTGGCTGGAGCTTGCAGATGAGTAATGAAGAAGAATCGCAGAATAATTTCTTTCTTTGTGTTTGGTTCTTATGTGAAAATTAATTTTTTTGTTGTTGTTGTTGACCATGGTAACGTAGCCTGGGCCTTCACAATATTGGTTGGAAGCATTAAACACCAGCAAAACCAAAACGATATCAACAGCCAGTGTTCCAACTTTGGACCAAATTGCATGGATTTGTACTATTCTCGCCTCCAAGAACACTGGCAGTCTTTCTATTCCTTTCTGACCCAGTGTCTCCCACCAAAAGGAGCACCAGCTGAGCCTCCTCCCAAAGCATCTCTTGTCACCTCCCAGAGGAAGTCACGTTTTTTCCACTGTGCTTCCCGGCTTTGACCTTGACAAAGAGGTTTTTCCCCATGTCTACACAAAGGAAAATTTTCTCCTGTGGTGGAAAAAATGAACCTCACCTAAATTTCTGACACCCTCATGAGGGGAACTGGCTTAGTGTTACCCCTGTGGTATGTGTTGGGTTTTTTTCTTTCTTTAATTGCTTGTCTGTAACTTAGACATATCTATTTATTTTTTATGGGACACGGTGGGGTGGGAGAGGGTGGTAAATTCCAGATCATGTACACAGAAAAAAATAGATCAAGATCTGCAGCTAACTGATTTGTAATCTGGTTCTGGAAGTATTAGAAATGCAGGGATATTTTAGCACCTTTTGGGGGGAAAAATAAAGATGCCTTGGCTCATTTTGACTTGAAGCACTCCAGCTCTGGCTGTTTTAAACGTCCCTTCTGACCCCAAACTGAATATTAGGATATAGTTTGGGGTTACAGTTACAGCCTAAGTTTGTTCCAATAAAAGAGACCAAAGAGTTAATCAGACAAGGTTGGCTGCTATAGCAACTGTGTGATTAAGGATGTCTTCATCACGCAGTTTCCACGGCCCCAGTGGTCAAGGCCTGTCTGTCACTCATCTTCATTCGAAGTGGAGTGTATTTGCACTTTCGAACCTGTGGGTCACTTGGGGACCTTGTTCTTTCCAATTTTGCTATATCAATAAAGGAACTTGTGGAAACCTCTGGACTGTGTGTGGGCTTTGGGGATCCAGGTGCTGGTGCCTGTGCCTGGACTAGCTTTAACTTCTTTGCACAAACCTCAGTGACACCCCCTCCCCCTGCCGTGTGTGTGTGTGTGTGTGTGTGTGTGTGTGTGTGTGTGTGTGTGTGTGTGTGTGTGATTGTGTGTGTGGATTAAATTCAGGTCCTCCTCCTGCTTGGGTGGTAATCACATAGCCAGCTCAGCTACCTCCCCAGCCTACCGCAGAGGCTTTTCTGGAACTCCGTCTCATGATCCTGCTGCAGAGAATTGTTTGCCCATGTGGAAGAAAATGCCCTGCAGACATAGAGCTGTGCCCCTGCCAGCCCCCTTCAAAGTGAGTCAAGTATTGGCCTGTGGCTAATTCATAGTTTAAACACTTTGCCCAGAAACTGCCTGGGCCCTGGGGCCCTCTTGACATGGTTAGCTGCTAACACTGAAAAACACCCAGCTTAGCTGAGAGGGCATCTTGGAGACCAAGTTGGGAGGTTGACATCTCAGCCAGGTAGGCCTCAGTGAAAGCTGCAGCTACGATGACTGGGAAATAGTTGTGGGTTAAGCCTCAGGGAAAGTTGATGAGTATGTTTTATTTGGTTTTTCCATTGAAGACAGCACAGAGATAGCAAAGACATACACTGCCTCTTCCAAGTTTACAGACAGGGCCTGGCAATCAGCTTCCAAATTACAGACTAGGCGGACTAGGGTGATTTCCAGGAGGGCTGCTTGGAGTGGGTGGTGCCTACGTAGAGATCTAAACACAGGTAGGAAGTAGCCAAGCTGAGGAAGTGGAGCAGCTGTGGAAGACTACATGAAACCACCCAGTGAGGGAACTGTGTAGAGGGAAACTGGTCACCTCACAGTCAGGAACCAAGAAAAGGAAGGAGCTAAGGTCACAGTATCTGCTCTCAGTGACCCTGCCTCCTTTCTCTATGGCCCAACCCCCAAAGGCTCCACCATCTGTCCATAGCACCACAGCCAGACAACCATATCTGTACCACACAGACTTCAGGACATGTTAAGACCCAAGCCATCCCAGAACAGCGTGGAGGAAAGGCTATGTTTGGCTACCGCTTATAAAAGCCTAATCTACAGTGACATCAACAAATAAGGATTTCAAAACCTACCCTTTCTAGCAGCTTGGATTAGGGTTCTGCAACTGAGGGATGATTTGGGATCTGGGCATCTTTTTGCTTTGGCTTTCTAGATAGTTTTATCTTATCTTTAAGTGTATGTCAAGATTCCACAATGACCACTATCTTTTCCTACAGCTGCCTTGTTAAGAGAGAGGAAAACTGATTATGGAAAGCAAAGGACTTAATTTCATTTCCTACTGGACATAGCCTGACACATGGCATATTTGCAAGGGACACTGGGAAAGAGCCTGGTGGGTGGCTTTAAGCAGCTCTGAGCAAAATGGGAAAGGCCAATGGGTATTTGTGGTTACCTGTCATAGAATCTGCCAATGAACAAAGCCTTAGAAACATATTCCAGAAGATTCTACCAGAAAAGGGAGCAGTAGAGGACCTACCATTTCATATCTACTTGATTTAGACTATCCTAAGTTGGCATGCCATAAACTTGAGGGATGTGCCTGGTCTCAGGATTATGTTTATTCACGATGATGGTGATTATCATTATTTTGTTAAGCCAGTTAATTTTTTTAAAATATCACATTCCAATATTCAATATGAGAGTGAAAACTCATCCCTTGGTAGGGGTACTGGAAGAACAACACATGTACACAGGGGAAGTATGAATCACATGTTAGCAGTCTGCCCCTAGGATTGGAACAAGCAGAGAGTGAGTTCACAAGAGAGGATCCTCCTCAAACTTTAGTCCATTGTTTCTCCATCACAAGACTTTCTTCTCATGGGACCAAGGCTGACTCTGCAGCTTTGAACACTTGGAGTAGCTGTGTGTA
Source organism: Mus pahari (assembly GCF_900095145.1). Taxonomy (NCBI): domain Eukaryota; kingdom Metazoa; phylum Chordata; class Mammalia; order Rodentia; family Muridae; genus Mus; species Mus pahari. Next base: position 88,178,573 of record NC_034590.1, on the reverse strand, counting down.
AGAGAGGTCCATCCAGTTAGAACACTTGGAGTAGCTGTGTGTAAGAGAGGTCCATCCAGTTAGAGGTTTGCTCACGGTCATTTCCTTCTTCCACAGGGCCTCATCTTCTCACAAAACGTTCTCCAGTTGTCTTAATTGCTAGAGTTTCAGGCACAAGGCTCAGGTTCTCAGTGGCCCTGGTTCTAGCTTTCTTAGGACACACCAGAGACTTTGCAAGATACCCAAACTTGTGGTTCTACCATACACCAGAACCTTAGAGAGTTCAGGACAGAACTCCATGGATGAATTTAGACTAGAGTCATTAACCACTGACTTCTGTCTGGCGGCCCTTCCAGAACCTTCTACCTGTGATTTCAACATCAAGAATGATGGGACCAGTTGGTATTTGTCATATCTGCTTCCTGGCAGAGACAGAAAGGTTGAAGGGTCAGCAGCAGAGGTGATGATGGACAGAACTCTTGGGATGAGAGACACAGGCCAAGCATTATTGCTGAGCAGGCATGGTGCTTACATTTGTAGACACTTCTCCTTTCTCAGTCCCCAGAAAGACAGAGACAAACTGGTTAAGATGTCAGAGTCATAATGAAACTTCTCCACAGAGAAAAGCTTCAATGTTGGGAAGAAAGACACTACCCTCCTATAATCTACCATCCTGGAGAGAGCATCCCCCAGACTCTTGCTTTCTGTCACCAACAAAATACCAGACACAGTCAAGTTTTAAGAAGAAGCAGGCAGAGAAGAAGAGGAGGAAGAAATAGTCTACTTGGGTACAGTCTTGGAGGCTTCAGGTCATGCTCAGTTGGCTCCGTTGCTACTCCCTCATTGCCATAGGGGGACATCAAGGAAGAGAGATGGCTGAGCTTCGCTTCAATGGCATGACCCCCAGTGACCTACCTTCTTCCTACTAGGCCTATCTGCATAGCGGTTCAACCCTGCCTCCCTTCCAATCACATCATGGGTCAGAAACCAAGTCTTTAACGAATGGCCTTCAGGGAAAGACATTCAGGATTCAATGTGCAGCAGCTTTTTCCTGTCTTCATAAAATCCTAGCTCTTTTCATGAACATCCAATGACTTTATCCACATGTGCATTCACATGTCCTGTGTGTGTGTGTGTGTGTGTGTGTGTGTGTGTGTGTGTGTGAGAGAGAGAGAGAGAGAGAGAGAGAGAGAGAGAGAGAGAGAGAGAGAGAGAGAGAGAGAAGGCAGATGTGGGTGTGCATATGCACGTGGCAGTCAGAGGGTAACCTTGGGTATAATTTTCAGGGTCTATCTGCTACCTGGTTTTGGTTTTTTGTTTTGTTTTGCTTTGGTTTGGTTTGCTTTTGGTTTGGTTTCAAAATAGTCTCTAAGTGGCCTAGAACTCACCCAGTTGGCTAAACTGACTAGCCACCAAGTCCCCAGAATCCATCCACCTGTTTCTACCTCCCCAGTACTGGCATTACAACCTTGTACCATCACACCAGGCTGTTTAACATAGGTCCTGGTGACAGAACTCAGGTTCTCATGAAACCAAGGCAAACATTTTAACCATAGAAGAACAGATCACTGCCCAGCTACGAGCCACTGTTTATCTCACTCTCTTCCTCTTTAGGTGCAGTGACTCTGAGCTGGCCCTGAAGAGGAAATTCAAGTCCATTGAGTCATCTTTCACTGAAGCCAGGGGGAAAGAACCCAGGAATCCCTTTGCCTTCCAGACCCAACCAGAAGCTTTTAAGGACCTAATCTCTTGAAAGATGTTTATCTTCATGGCTTATTTAATCATTAGTCACTTCAAATCAGGAGCTAGGCCTCTAATGAGTGGCCCTCGATGCCTTATCAAAATGAAAGCTTCAAAACATTTCTGCCATGGATACAACAGCTAAGGCGCTGGGGAGGAGCCGCCTTCTGAATCTCAAGGGCAAGAAACTGCAGACTGAAGACACTGCCTCACATGTCTCAGATGTCACGTGGGCAAAGGCTATGTGAGCCCCATGCTTTTTCCAATCAATGCAGTTAATGTTCCATATCCATGACTTGCACATCTGTGACTTCAACCATCCACAGACCAAAGATTCAGGGGGGAAAAAATGAATTTGGAGGCCAGCAAGACAGACAGCTCAGCAAGCAAAAACCCTGGCCCAGAAAGCCTACTGAGAACCGGCTCTTAAAAGTTACCCTCTGATCTTCACCTACACATGTATGACATGTTCATACCCACATGTACACATACATGCACACATACAATAGTAATACATTTAGAAAATTGTATCTGAGGATGGCAAGATGGCTCCCCTGATAAAGGTGCTTAGTCTGCCAAGCTAAGCTGGCCCCTGCAACCCAGAATGGGTCGTCTTCTAAATGTTGCTCTCTGACCTCTACATGTATGCTGTGGCACACGTGGATTTAAAGAACATGGGAGACATTCATAGTTTTGGGAGGAAGGACCTCACTCTGTAGCTTTGGCTCACCTAGAACTGGGTGTCCCAAGTCTTAGGATTACAGGCATGAGTAACAGTGTCCACTCATTTGTTGTTGTTGCCATTGAATGCAGAAGACCTGGGCATCCGACGTTTGGATGGGTCTTGAAGTTGGTCTTAGAGCTGATCACTCAAGGCTGCCAAGGTGCTATTTGACCTGTTCTTCAGAAGCCGGCTAGTTAGTAGTGATCCGTTTTTTCCAAGTCTTCAGAGAGCATTGGGACTTCCTCTGCATATTCACAGATACTTAAAACTGCCCTCAGAGTCTGAGCCCTCTAAAGCAGAGGCATTTCCACATGCTTGCTAGCTATGAGTAATCCTCTACCACAAAGTCCCCTGGAGGTGCACAGGGCCAAGTGACCCTGCAATGGGCAGGGAGCAGAAGAGACATGTGCTCGGCCCTGCAGGGGCAATAACAGTGACCAGTTACAACGACAACATCTTAAATTGCAACTGAGTCACTGATACATAATCACTGCCTGTAAGTCACAGGAATTATATTTAGATGGCCCGAGAAGTCAGCCTTTGTGATGCCAGGCTTCTGAAGCTAAACACTGGGGTTTCTTGTCCCTTCAGCACAGCCTAACTTAGCCTAACTTAGCCTAACCTTACCTAACTGATGCCGCAGGATGTTGCTTTGGCCCAGCAGTTCTCAACCTGGGGGGGTCACAATCCCTTTATGGATTGAGCAATCCTTCCCTTTCACAGGGGTAGCCTAAGGCCACTGGGTGGAAAATAAATATTTATATTATGACTCATAACTGCAAATTTACAGTTATGAAGTAGTAGCAAAAATAATTTTATGCTTGGGGTCACCACAACACAAGGATCTGTATTAAAGGGTCACAGCACAAGGAAGGCTGGGGACTGCTGCTCTAGAGGGTCTCTTTGGGAGCCGAGAAGTAAATATCAAATACCAATATATCAAATATATCGACCCTGTGCAGAGGACAGAGATAGAATGGTTAGCAGACAGAACCTCCGCTGTCTGGAGCTTACGCACGGCTGGCTAGAAAGATGTTATCAGACACAGGGCCAATAAAGGTGCATGCTTTGAGGCAAAGGAACAGGTTTCTATGACATCATAAATGAACCTAGCATAGCCCCGGGGTGTTGGGGATGACATCTCGAAAATCTGGAATCCCAGAAGAACACTGAAGGTCTGTCTCAGGGAGCCGCCTTGGGGGAATGCTTCATAAGCCCAAAGCTCTGCGTCAAACATTTGACATCCACAACTCTCACTACTGTTACTGTCCCAGGAAGTGGCTCTAGGAGCCACCCCACTTTACCAATAAGGAGCTCTTGGCTCAGCAGAATGAAGTCATAGGCCCCAAGGAAGTACACATCGGGTTTTGAACCCACATTCGCAGGCTCGTTAAAGACATACCAAAACCTCTCAGCAGCTCCTGTATTCCTAGCTCTTTAAACTCATCCAGAGAAATGACTCAAGCAGGAAGTTACCCTATGAGAGTCCCGGGGGAGGATCAAAATGAACCGGGCAGTCCAGTGTCTGCAATCGCCCTGCAGGAGGGGCGTACAGCCTTCTCCCAATCTTTCTTTAAAAGCTCCCTGGTTCCTTTTCATTTTTTACAGCTTCATCTCCCCACCCTCGGCCCCAGGGTGATTTCATTTCTCTTTTAGCAGATGGGGAAAGCGTGGGCGGCTGGCCCTACAGTAGCCCAGCCACTGGCCTTCTTCCCCTCCAGACTTAATCCAGAGACAAACAAGGACACAGCAGCTGTCTCTTCTCTTGGCTTCCTCTGATGCCCCCCTTTATCTTGCTACAGAAGCAGGAAGTCCTTGGATCACTATGTTGAAATGTTGCCTAGGTTGAGCTCCTTGCTTTTCTTTACAGAACCCAGAGAGGGACACACTGACACATAATGTTTCTCGTGGAGATGAAATGCACAGGTTCGTGTGTATGCACGCACGTCACACATATTCAACAACTGTTTAGGTAGGATAAACCTTAGCCTGCCAGCCACTGTCAATAAAGGTTTATTCAAACACTCATTCCCTAACATCACATTTGTGACTGCTTTTGGTACTAAATGTGCTACAAGTGACCTTATTATCTATGATTTTCAAAACCTAAAGTATTTATTATTTGCCTCTAAACAGGAAAAGTAAACCTTGTTCTTGTTCAGCCTTCTTCTAGTGTTCTGTGAGGTGACTGCTACTTACAGGCTTGTAACAAAACACCTTAAAATGTAGCTGCTCAAACCCCATTGTAAGGGCTGGGAGATGCCAAAGTCAGTAAAATGCCTACCAAAGGGGCTTGAGGAGCCATGTAAGACCAGGGTGTGGTAGTGCTTGTAACCCCAATGAATGGCAGTGCCTGCTCATAATTCCAGCTCTGGGAGGATGGGGATAGGCAGATCCCCAGGCTGACCTCAGATGCACCCTCTCCAAACACACACACCACCACCACCACCACCACCACCACCACCACCACCACCACCACTACCACCACCACTACCCTTGTGGCTTCTCTCATGATTCTGCATGTTGACCAAGCTGGTCCAGGCAGTATAGCTATCCATGACGTAAGATCTGAAGCCAGGGCACCTCTGTTTACTTCCCTCATGTGGAAGAAACTGCCAATCACAGATGAGCTCAGCCTGTGTTCCTGAGACGCAGAGAAGCCCCTGAATTAGTGGTGCATGGTGCTCCAGTGTCCTGGGAATGAATGGGCTATAGGTGTCTATTCAGCGATGATGTATTGGGTATGTGTGTGCAAAGGTATGTACCAATGTGTGTGTGTATATGTCTATCTGTGTACTTTCTGTAGGTGTATATACTTGTATGTGTGTATACTTGTATGTGTATATATATCTGTGCGCCTTCTGTATGTGTATATATATCTGTGTACTTTCTGTATGTGTGTACTTGTATGTGTATGCATATCTGTATGTGTTTGTATATGTGTAATATATCTGTGTGCATATGTCTCTGACTCTTTGTCTCTGTCTCTTCCCATCTCTTTCTCTCTCCCTCTCCCTCTCCCTCTCCCCCACCCCTCTGTGTATGTGTGTGTAGGTTAGGACTTCACCCTATGGCTCTAGTTCTACTCAGCTAGTCTGTTGGCCAAGGACCTCCAGAGAGCTGCCCGCTCTCCATTTCCAGTGCTGAGATTACACTATGTGCCCAGCTTTTCACTGCATCTGAACTGGGGCCCTCACGGCTTGTGCAGAAGCATTTTACCTACTGAGCCATCTCCCCAGTCCCCCGATACTCTTTATAAAGTATCCATCTGAAATATTTTGTTATGGAAACAGAGCACCTACTAAACACTAGTAAGATTCAACTTTTTAAAAACTAATTAACTTGTAGTTCAGGGGATCAAAGCCAGGGCCCACCTGCTATCTGAGTGCTCTCCCACAGAGCCACATCTTCAGCCTCAATCATATTTTCTTTGCTTTAATGCACAGCAATGCCTGAGTTCCATCCCCAGTTAGGCTGGGCTGGGCCTGAGTACCTGGTTAAAGCTCCGTGTAGTTCTAAGGTGTATCAGGACTGGAACCTGACTGGTACCTGGAGAGGCTGCTATAGGAGGATGCTCCAGGGGTTGCAAAGGAGAGGAAAGGTTATCTGCTGGAAATTCAAATCAGGAAAGTCGGCGGCGGCGTGGCAGCACAGCCATGCTGGTGGGTTTATCTCAGCAGAATCAGCCACTCCTGGTAGGACACACCCACTCTCTGCTCTTGAATGTTGACTCCCATGGCCTTCCACCAGTGACTCTGTAGCTGTAGACACCCAGACACATTTGCTTGTACTATGGTAGTTGTCTTTGGACAAAGTGACCATAGGTCTCAGTCTGTTCATGGTGTTTTGTGTATTTATTTTATTTTTATTACATATATGGGCATTTGGCCTGCACATTTGTCTGAATACCACCTACGTGCCAGATGCCCACAGAAGCCTGGAAAGGAGGTTGGATGCCCTGCAACTGGAGTTACAGATGGTTGTTAGCTACCCTGTAGTTTTCAGAAATTGAACTTGGGTCCTCTGTAAAAGTAGTAAGTGCTCTTAACTGGTGAGTCGTCTCTCCAGTCCCACTCCCGAGGGGCCTTCTTCTCACAAATCCAGTGTGATCGCTAATCTTGATTGACAACTTGATGGCATTTAAAATCACCATGGAAACAAATCTCTGGGTTTGTTTAAGGTCAAGATTAGGTTAACAGAGGTGGGAAGAGCCACTGTAAATGTGGGCATTGCCATCCCATGGACTGTGGTCCTGGGCTGACTATAAAGAGAAATGAAGCTGAGCAAAAGCATACATTGCTCCCTGCTTTCTGACTGTCCACACAATGCAAGCTGAGGCTTCAAGCTCTCACTGATGTCCCTGCCAAGGAGGACCAGGCAGCACCTGTCCTCCAGCAACTGTGAGCCAAACAAACCCATTCTCCCCAAGTTGCTTTTGTCGGGTTTGTTGCTGTTGCTGTTATTTTGTCCACATAAAGACGAGCATTACCATAAGTACTTGTTTTTCTTTCTTTCTTTCTTTCTTTCTTTCTTTCTTTCTTTCTTTCTTTCTTTCTTTCTTTCTTTTTTTTTTTTTAATTTACTTATTATATGTAAGTACACTGTAGCTATCTTCAGACATTCCAGAAGAGGGCACTAGATCTAGTTACAGATGGTTGTGAGTCACTATGTGGTTGCTGGGATTTGATCTCAGGACCTTCAGAAGAGCAGTCAGTACTCTTTTTGTTTGTTTGTTTGTTTGTTTGTTTGTTTGTTTTTTGTTTTTCAAGACAGGGTTTTTCTGTGTAGCCCTGGCTGTCCTGGAACTCACTCTGTAGACCGGGTTGGCCTCGAACTCAGAAATCTGCCTGCTTCTGCCTCCTGAGTGCTGGGATCAAAGGTGTGCGCCACCACGCCTGGTGCAGTCAGTGCTCTTAACAGCTGAGCCATCTCTCCAACTCCTACCCTAAGTACTTTAAATCTGAGGCTTACTAGAGGGGTGGTGTTAGTTCCCCGCTCTGCTCTGTATCTGTAGGTGACTGGATCTTGGGAGGGCCTTCTGATTCTGCCGGATGGTTTCCAGAAAGCCAAGCCAAAGAGCAGCCAGCCCAGGTAAGTCAGAAGCTGACCCTAGGCAGCTAGAGGAATGCCAGTCAATGCAGGGTGGAGTTTCCACGGTGGAAACCGTGTTCTCCTGTCTGCGATTATAGAAGTCTGAAGAATGCAGAGGGGTACAGCAGGGAACGGGGATCATTAGATGCCTCCTAAAATTTCAAGGCAGACCTTCCTCATTTGGTTTCAAAGTGAGAGAGAAGGGGCTTCCTGGGCACGCCTCTCCACCCAGCATGGCTTTAGAGTAAAGCCAGCCATTTTCATGATGTCATCTCTGTGACTTGGGACAGCAGTATGGGGACAATGGCAGGATACAGCCTTCCAATTTAGCTCTTTACATCAGCCTGGTTGGAAAGAACTTGGCCTAGAGCCTCTCTGTGCCCCTGGGGAGGGATCACTGGGCCTGAGCCCAGATCCTGTGTCTGGAGTGACTAATAATATGGCTGTTGCCTGGACACTCCCTGCATACCAGCCGTCAGTCCACAGGCTAGCTAACTTAGACCCGGGCATACCACAACACAGGGACTGGTGTACTTCCCATGGTGACTGTCCCCCATAGGCCATATGCTGAAGGTGTGCTCCCCAGAGAGGCGTTATTGAAGGCTGTGAGGCCTTTAAGAGGTGGAGTTTAGTGAGAGGTCTTCGAGTCATTGGGGTTGAAGTCATCCTGGAAGCCCTTTCTTTCCTCTCTTTTTGAGTCAGGTCGTGAGGTGAGTGGTTTTGCCCCACATCACACTCTCGTCACCACTCTGTTACGAGCACAAAAGTGACAGGGCCAACAGATCATAGGCTCTCTCTGCTGTAAGCCAACCGTGTCCGGTATTTGTTACAGCATCAGGAAGCTGATAGACAGAGACACACAAGAGGAGGTCGCTCAGGGAAGGAAAGTAACCAGCCCAAACTCACAGAGCCAGGCCCAGAGCTGTTTCTGCTGGGGACACTTGCTCTTCATCAATTCGTTGACAAGGAGTTGACCAGAGGCTTCCATCTTTGAGATAGCTTAGGAAGAGGAAGGGCTGGTTTGGGATGATCCTTCAGGCTATGAGAACTTAAGAACTTGAGGGGGGAAGGGGAGGGGGAAGGGGAAAGGGGAGAGGGAAAGGGGAGGAG